>NC_136787.1:737974-778224 GCF_947034865.1 Barbatula barbatula
AATCACATAAACTTATATATGATGAGGAATGAAACGTTTCTGTATACTGAGAACACGAGTATAAATATATACTGAGAGCTTAAAGCTCAAATCTGACAAAAGTCTGTGTGACCCTTAAAAGAACAACAATCAGTGTGTGTGTGTGTGTGTGTGTGTGTGAGTGTATGTATGAGTGTGTGTGTGTGTGTGTGTGTGTGTGTGTGTGTGTGTGTGTGTGTGAGTGTGTGTGTGTGTGCGAGTGAGTGTGTGTGTGTGGATGAGTGTGTGTGTGCGAGTGTGTGTGGATGTGTGTGTGTGTGTGTGCGAGTGAGTGTGTGTGTGGATGAGTGTGTGTGTGTGTGTGCGAGTGTATGTATGAGTGTGTGTGTGGATGTGTGTGTGTGTGTGTGTGTGTGGATGAGTGTGTGTGTGTGTGTGTGTGTGTGCGAGTGAGTGTGTGTGTGTGTGAGTGTGTGTGTGGATGAGTGTGTGTGTGTGTGTGCGAGTGTATGTATGAGTGTGTGTGTGTGTGTGTGTGTGTGTGTGTGTGTGAGTGTGTGTGAGTGTGTGTGTGTGTGCGAGTGAGTGTGTGTGTGGATGAGTGTGTGTGTGTGTGCGAGTGTGTGTGGATGTGTGTGTGTGTGTGTGTGTGTGTGTGTGTGTGTGTGTGTGGATGAGTGTGTGTGTGTGTGTGTGCGAGTGAGTGTGTGTGTGAGTGTGTGTGTGGATGAGTGTGTGTGTGTGTGTGCGAGTGAGTGTGTGTGCGAGTGAGTGTGTGTATGATTGGGTGTGTTTGAGTGTGTGTGTGTGTATGATTGGGTGTGGATGAGTTTGTGTGTGTGTCTGTATGATTGGGTGTGTTTGAGTGTGTGTGTGTGTGTGTATGATTGGGTGTGTTTGAGTTTGTGTGTATGATTGGGTGTGTTTGAGTGTGTGTGTGTATGATTGGGTGTGTGTATGATTGGGTGTGGATGAGTGTTTGTGTGTGTGTATGATTGGGTGTGTTTGAGTGTGTGTGTGTGTATGATTGGGTGTGGATGAGTGTTTGTGTGTGTCTGTATGATTGGGTGTGTTTGAGTGTGTGTGTGTGTATGATTGGGTGTGGATGAGTGTTTGTGTGTGTCTGTATGATTGGGTGTGTTTGAGTGTGTGTGTGTGTATGATTGGGTGTGGATGAGTGTTTGTGTGTGTCTGTATGATTTGGTGTGTTTGAGTGTGTGTGTGTATGATTGGGTGTGTTTGAGTGTGTGTGTGTGTGTCTGTATGATTGGGTGTGGATGTGTGTGTGTCTGTATGATTGGGTGTGTTTGAGTGTGTGTGTGTGTGTGTGTGTGTGTGTGCGTGCGTGCGAGTGAGTGTGTGTGTGTGTGTATGATTGGGTGTGTTTGAGTGTGTGTGTGTGTGTGTGTGTATGATTGGGTGTGTTTGAGTGTGTGTGTGTGTGTGTGTATGATTGTGTGTGGATGAGTGTTTGTGTGTGTGTATGATTGGGTGTGTTTGAGTGTGTGTCTGTATGATTGTGTGTGGATGTGTGTGTGTGTGTGTGTCTGTATGATTGTGTGTGAATGTGTGTGTGTGTGTGTGTGTGTGTCTGTATGATTGGGTGTGGATGAGTGTTTGTGTGTGTCTGTATGATTGGGTGTGTTTGAGTGTGTGTGTGTGTGTCTGTATGATTGGGTGTGTTTGAGTGTGTTTGTGTGTGTCTGTATGATTGGGTGTGTTTGAGTGTGTGTGTGTGTGTCTGTATGATTGGGTGTGTTTGAGTGTGTGTGTGTGTGTCTGTATGATTGGGTGTGTTTGAGTGTGTGTGTGTGTGTGTGCGAGTGAGTGTGTGTGTGTGTGTATGATTGGGTGTGTATGATTGGGTGTGTTTGAGTGTGTGTGTGTGTCTGTATGATTGGGTGTGTTTGAGTGTGTGTGTGTGTGCGAGTGAGTGTGTGTGTGTGTGTATGATTGGGTGTGTTTGAGTGTGTGTGTGTGTCTGTATGATTGGGTGTGTTTGAGTGTGTGTGTGTGTGTGTGTGCGAGTGAGTGTGTGTGTGTGTGTATGATTGGGTGTGTTTGAGTGTGTGTGTGTGTGTGTATGATTGGGTGTGTTTGAGTGTGTGTGTGTGTGTGTGTGCGAGTGAGTGTGTGTGTGTGTGTATGATTGGGTGTGTTTGAGTGTGTGTGTGTGTCTGTATGATTGGGTGTGTTTGAGTGTGTGTGTGTGTCTGTATGATTGGGTGTGTTTGAGTGTGTGTGTGTGTGTGCGAGTGAGTGTGTGTGTGTGTGTATGATTGGGTGTGTTTGAGTGTGTGTGTGTGTCTGTATGATTGGGTGTGTTTGAGTGTGTGTGTGTGTGTGTGTGTGCGAGTGAGTGTGTGTGTGTGTGTGTGTGTGAGTGTGTGTGTGTGTGAGTGTGTGTGTGTGTGTGTGTGTGAGTGTGTGTGATTTTGTGTGGTGTTCAATCACAGGTAAAGTTGTGTGCGTGTGTCTGAAGTTAAGTGAGTCATGTCTGTTTGCTGTCATGGCAACACTTAAACACTTTGAAGAGGTCATTTAATATTTCAAAGGTAAAATCTTTCACTTTTATTGTGAAATGCAGCAGTTAACACTAAACTACACAACCGCTGAACACTAAACAATAACAGAAAGGATTTTTGTTTCCAATGAGACTCTTTTTTAGTGTTACTGTGACTTTAAACTAGAAATATTGGTCTTTTTAAACATTATACTTAACAAGGCTTGAACGAGCGAAGCTGTTGCTGTCTTGCTTTCATTTGTGAATCTTGGCAACCAGCATGTCCCTAAGATGTTCTGATGAGATATAGGTCTTGCTAAACCGTTGCTAATCTAATCTGCTTGGTTGCTATGGGCGTGGCTGGGGATCTGCCAATTGATGATGCTCCAAGCCACGAGAGAAAGAAAGCATCCCGCATGTCTCTACGATGTTCTGATGCAGAGATATAGGTCTTCTTCAATAGTTGCTAAATTAATCATTACATTACAATGTATTAATAGCTTCATTATGATCATGTGACAGTGATTGGTTGCCTGAGTCAAATGAGCCCACCCCCTTGTCTCTGAGGGGTTGTACTGCGTTTTGCGCCTTATATGGGCATGTTTCCTGTCAATGGGTAATTTCGGGTGTGACTTACACCCCATTGTGAGTGATGTTCTCCTAGAGTTCTTAAATGTGGTAACCGCAAGTCTCTACGATTAAGTCAACGACGTTAAGTCAATGTGGCTGTTTTTTGCCCCCCATCAAACACCTGATCGCTTCTTAAAGTCATAGCACATCATTCCTCAATGATCCATCTCACGACAGCTTTCACTCAACCCACTGATGTGTGGACGCATGATGTTCATTCACTTCACACAAGAATCCTGGAAAGAAGATTAGAAACAAGATGAACTGTAAAATATAACAGATATAAATATATCATAGAAAGATAGATGTACACATGATGTCATTGTAAATCTATGACAGATACCTGGTGTTTGTTAAGAGGAAGTTTATGACTGATGCTAATTATAACTGCAGCGAATGGCTGGTTTGGATTCGGTTGCTAATAGCAACATGTGTAGGCGGCCGCACATTTATACACTGAAGAAAAGACACAAGAGTGTAATTATCAGCAACACAATTGAGCTCTTCAATGAAGACCAGCGGAGCGCTTGACTGACACAAGAGTGTCTGATCTTCACACACAATATTAAAAACATCCTGTAGTTGATGTAGTGAATTTTGATCTCATGATCACGACTCGTTTAACTCTGATGTAAATCACTTTGAAACACAGGGATGTGAAGTGACACAAACCCACACGTGAACCTCTTGACATCACATGCTTTCTGGCCTTTAGCTCCTTGATTCTGAAGGGCATCTCAATCTGGTTTCCAAGCAACCGTCACCAAACCTCACAGGCCGGTTTCATCAAGATGCTTGGATTGATATCACCGTGTGTTTCATTTAACACTTGCTTGATTCTTGTTTTATATGATTCCGTGTCAGGTCTTTTGACTTTGAACTTTACGGTGGATGAGACGTCTTTTCAGGTCACCTCTGGAGTCACGTTTGAGTTCATACCGAGATCTTCAGAAAGAATCACTCCTATTCTCACATGATTTGTATTGAGGTCATTATAAAGTTATTCTGTCTGCTGGCCATTTCACATTTCATACTCTTCACATCAATCACAGCGGCCAGAATGTCTGTGTCCTTCCAGCCGAGATTGAAATGAATTGGCTCGTTCCTGAGGTGAGTGTGTGCATTATAAATAAAGCAGACGTCATGGACGATTAAATACAGCATTTTATTCACGGAAGCCAACACTGTGTTCCTGATCTCTGTAGGCAGACGTAAGACACACTCGTGCCAACAGATCATTCAATCCTCTGAAAACACAGCGACGGATATATTGAACAGCATTTACAGATCGAAGGGAATATTACAGGATCACAGCTAAAAGAGATTTCACTACGTCTGAGTTTGGACTCAACAACCCATCTGCTGTCCTTCATGACAGAACAGCCTTACAGAGGAGATGAGAAAAAACCAAACACACATACATATGACAATGAGCCATTCAAAGTTCAGGGTCTTTAGAAAGAGTCCAAACATCACACGCTTCTTCATGTTAACTTCACCTTAGTTCCTCTCATAAGTGATATCTGGTGTATTCACATGTCATCATGTGTCCTGCTGAAAACAAGCAATGAAACGCGTGTTTCTCTGTTCGACGTGCACTGTTAAAGGGTTAGTGCTCAGAAAACAACATACAACACAAACACGTTCAGCATCACCTCACATACCGATATCATAGTATTAACGTGTGTGAACATACAGCTCGCAAAATAGATCAAAGATGATACAAGAAGTGCTTTCGGCTTCAGGACGGACACAAGAGAAATAAAGTTGGATCCATAAGAGCTGAAAAACTCAAAATGACAAAGCTAACAGAAATAAAGTGTCCATCGAAATATTTCAAGTAAACAAAAGTCATTTTCGACCAAAAGGATTCAATAAAGCAATGTGTCTAAACAGTTGTTCATCTCTAACACGTGTTCAGAAACATTCAAAGAAACAAACATGGACTGGACGTCATGTCGGTGTGCAAACAAACAAAAACAAAACGTTCACACACCAGTGTATAAATGTCACGTGATATTCAACATCAGCATCAAGAGGCAGAAGTACCAAACCGAACCGTTCAACGACTTTAAAATCCTAAACATGAGAGTAAAAACACGAGACAAACTAACACGACACATCGAGCCGTCAGCTCTGTACCTTCAATAACATCCACATCATTTGGTTATGCTTAAAAAAACGGCGTAACGTAACACTAGCCTTTATAAAGCTATTTCTCTAAAATACTCCAAAGAATAAAGTCATAAAGTGCACTAGAAATACTACCGTCATCTTTACAACAATAATAATGTTCAAAGAAGATTACAAAATACAGGAAAAGAAGAGCATTTTGGCATTTACACTACTGAAAAAGCAGAGGATTACTCAACAGATAGAAAAATAAATGGCACAGACCGCCGAGAGTGTGATGGCTTTGGCGGTCTGACGTACCTGGAAATCATCCTCATCCTCATCATTATAAAATCTGTGTGAAGTTTCTGTCCACTGCTGTGACATGCTGGTATCATACATGAGGCGTGTGTCAGTGTGTATAGAGCTATAGATTGAGATGGTTAGTAGTGGGTTAGTAATCTGACAGCGGGATCTACTCTACTGTTCATCACAATGAAACTGTGGTACTCATGCACTGAAATCCAAAACCTCGTGCCGTGATCATTTCTATGCTAAAAGGACTGGGACTGCATCTAATCCCCTAAATCTAACGTGGACGTTTGCACTAAACTGAAGCTCTCCAAGATAAAGCACACAAATCAAATCTTTACACTTACACAATAAAAGCAAACACGTTCTGCACAACATTCTCCACGAGCACCGGCTGCTTTACACTCTGCAATCCACGGATGGCTTTCTAGATTTCACACAGTATAATGTTTCAGCGGTGGGCAGATAAACAGAAATGACATCGGAATGACAGCGTGTTTCAGTCTATGTGACTTTGGGTGCGTCGGGCCTGTAGTCCTTGCGTTCGGACGTGTTGCGCTTGACCTTGGCGGCGGCCGGCTGGGACTCCTGGTTGAGAGAAGGACTGGACTGTGATTTCTTCAGCGCGGCGTCACCGTCTCTGGCCGTCAGAAGATCCCTCGCGCCCTCTTTCAGAAGCTTCACGTACATCTCGTAACGGCTCTCCTTCACAGAGAGATACAGCACATCCATTAACATTAGCAATCCGCCGATCTCATCACACAACACTATATGAACAATCAATTTATTGTGATGGATTTGTCTTATAGGATCCCATAATCATTATTTTTGCATTTGCATTTGAAGACACGGCCAAAACATCTGAGCACTGATCTCTACATCACACATATTATGAGATGCATTTCAGACGATGGGGGTTTTATCTCTATTTTATCAGATTTCACAGAAATCTTCATCATCGTTTCTGTCCATTATTCTTAAAAATGATTATTCTATAAACTGAGAAATGTGGCCTCTGCTAAAGATGTGTTTTACCTCAGCTATCAATCGAATAAAATGATGCACCTTTCCATCCGTTCTAGGTAAGTGAAGCCTGACGGTGTAGATGAGAAACTGTCGGGGGCTATAAATGTGTGACGGAGAGAACAGAGCTCTGCTTTCTTGTGTCGCTCACATGGTCAACTCAAACAGCTCCTACCTCGAATTCCAGGTAGTGCTCCTTCAAGCGGTACTCGTCGATCTCTTTGGCTTTGACCTTCTTATCTGGAGGATAGGATCTGTGCTCGGCTAACTCTGTGGAAACCTGCTTCAGCTTGGCCTCGTGGGACTTCAGCTGCTCTTCCTGTGTCAACAGCAAGACTTTATTTCTTCGGGGAATCACAACAGTATTAGATGTTCATGTTGCTCTTTTTCAGTATAAACAGAGAAATGTGCACACACGCATCTGAATGTACATAAAAAAGCAAACTGGAAGAAAATGGTATAAACATTCTGGTGGTAAACTTCTTCATTGGTGTTGCACTGAAGCACAGACAGAGCACTTTTTCATTTGTTGGTGAGCGAGTCCTCCCGACCCACCTGAGACATTCGTGTGGTGGTCGCCGGCAGTAGCGGGCGGCTGAACTTTTTCTGTGAGCCGATGGCAGCGGGGAACGATGGGGCTGAAAACATGGCCGCCACAGAGTTGATTATTCTAATCCAGGACTGCATTTCCTCAGGGCTCCTGCAAAACACACAAATGCATTGAAGACCAAGCTGGAGCTTCAGGAAATGGCCGTTCAGGACGGACACAATGACTGTGAATTCTAAGAAGCTTTCTCAGGAGAAATAAAGGCTGAGAGGTGGATAAGAGAGCTTGAAGTCAAGCATGAAATGAGATGTGCTGGTGCTCTTACTGAGCCTGAAAGAGGAAAACTCTCCAGTCTGCCGTCTTCAGCTTCAGAACATTGGGCTTCTTCTCATAGTCCACGGGCTTGATGGCCAGAGCGTGATGCACGCTGATGGCGTTCTTCAGATCCTCCTCTGACAGGGCCTTCTCCGCCTTATACTCGTCCTGCAGCACAACACAAACTGCACTGAAAACACTTTTCCATTAAGAGTATTCTTCTATGAATATTCAACAAGGAGGTCAAAGTAATGTAAGAGAAAGACATGCTACAATTTGAGGTTTCCTCATCAGAATCACCCAGTCATCATGAATATAATGCAGTTCAATTCTTTGATTCATGTCCCGCAGACAGCTCAGCTCACTTCAGAGAGTGTAAGTGGATAAATGACATGCAATTAAAATACTTTATGAATTTATGAAAGTAATTTGATCAAATAATTTATATTCTATTTTGATAATAACTGGCATGTGTCCCTGAAACTGCTGTCCACCACGTCACTATGGGGTAAACGGACCTTTAAGAAACCAGCTGACATCCCCTAACCCATTTAGCTTTTTTCCAGTGGAGGTCAAAACATCTGCTGTAAGTTTCTACTCTTATATTTTCCATTTGTCATCATATTGTGTTTGTAGTTTAATGTTGATAAGCTTAACCCTGTCATAGTGAAATAATCATTCATATAAACACTTTTCAGAAACTCAATATACAGTATATATATATATATAATGTCCACCCATGGTACTGCACATGACAGAGGACATGGCCATAGTTTTTGTTACATGTTGATAATTGTATTACATATTACAACAGGAGATGCTAAGCATGAGTGGACGGTATGAAGTTTATGAACAGCAGGTACTGTATATTGTAATAAATGTCATTGCGTGTTTGAACAAATGCAGCATAATGATGTAAATATATAAGGCTTGCCTCGTTACGCTGGACCAGCAATTAAAAGGTGAAATCCGCAGTATGTGAGAGAAAGTTTTAAAATGTTTTGTAATATAATTTTTTCTCAGGAATGAGTGAAGCTGACACATCGAGGTGATACAGAAAAGAAGAAGGGTCTTGCTGAGCTTATTTTTCCCATTAACAGACCTGCAAACCGAGAAGAGGTGAAAAAGGTGACAGCCATACGGCAGTGGGGGGATTTGGTGCCGAGCGAGGGGCATCCTCCCCATAAGAGAAGATTTGTTTATTTGAACATGTAAATGATGCATTCTGCTGCACTATGACTAAAGACAATATTAGTACACGTTTTGGCCTGCACAAGTTCTTCAAGGGCAGCACATGACACCTCTGGAGCAGCAGATAATCAAATGATCTAATACTAAGGATGCAAAGCGCTTGTACGTCTGACATTTTGGGTTTCAGTAAAATAAAGGAAATAAATATGTTATGAGAGTTATTAAAAGAGATAAAGTACAGGACCTGATTGATGAGAGTTATAAGAACTCAAAGAAGAGTTATTAATAGCTTTCATAAAAAAGAAAGTTCAAAAAGCAGATACAAGCAATACAAAAGTAATCCGCACGGCTCCTGACGACATATAAATGTATTATGATGTGAATTTATCCGTCTCTAAAATACTGATTAAATGTCATCTGTAAACTACAGCTTCTGCGACGGAAAGTTTGGACGAAGTGCCTTAAGTGGATATTCCAAAGAGAGACTCATAACACACACGTCTCCATCACACGGGCGACCTGAATCATACATATCAAAGCCATTTTCTCTTCATCCGAGACGACTCATTGCCTGCGCTTTTCCTTCGGCATCCGCGCCTGGCGCTCTGATGTTGCCCGTATCTGTGATCTGAATGTTTTCACCGTAGACCCCCTAATTTGGGTAAAACCTCTTTGGATCTATACGCTTCACAAGATTGGCATATCTGCATTAAAAACGGTGAAAAGCTGCTAGTATGCATAAAAGCATTTAACATACACATCTTACATTTATCTTGAAGATATACATTCTATAGTAGTATGGCTAAATTATCGGGTAAGTTTCCAGTACTGATCTCAAGGTCCACCCTGTCACCTTTACATTTGATAAGAATAAAGTATTGTATATCAAAACCTTGTGTGTGATTTCTTAATAAACAAATGGCTGGTGTTGTTTCATGAGTTCACCTGCGCAGATAACAGTGATGTTGAAAGGGATAATAAAGATAGAGCTTGGTTATGAAGGTTATGCGGATTTGCCGTTCTGTCTGGGAAGCGGATCTACCCGAACCCGAAACACTCCACACATTGGTCAGGGTGAGAGCGCGGCGAGCTGGGAACCGTTTGAGCCCAGAGCACACCCCCCGGGGGTCTTGAGCCGGGATGCTTAATCTTAAGAGATAGTTCTGGAGGAGGCTACCTGCTCTTTGTCAATTAAACATCATTTAAATCTTCATTAAATATTTTTGTTGTTAGATTGCATTTAGAAAAGAATGTGCAACTATAGCATATTTTGATGGAGTACTTTAACAGTTTATTAAAATGGTTTGTTAAGAAAGGGACACATTACCTCTGCAAATCAACATTTTATATTCAGTATGCAAAGAAAATGTATTTATTCTACTTTGAATGTGTTCATGACAGGCTGTACATCCAATATAACCAACATATAACAGCTGAGGTCTCCTCAATACAACATATATAAAGTGCAGTGCTATATCCCTGACTTTTAGTCTCAAAGGCACTTTATAGTGATAATGACCCACTCACATACGCTTTCATGACTATAAACAAAAAGCGCTATACATTCAAATGGTAAAACATAACGTTAAGAATCTTAATAGTAGTTTCAGTATTCATGATGTCATTTTCTAGTTTTTATGATTTTGATCTTTGAGTAATTTGCAAAAGCTTGAGGAAATCTTCCCTACATGTACTTTCTTCATCAAGTGAGTGGCATCATAGAACTAGTGATGATCTCCCTGAGTTAAAGGAGTCTCAAGGTCAGATTCAGATGAAGAACTCATTCAGCACTTCTATGATGAGACTTGTTTTAGGTGTGATTGTTGCTTATGGCTTAATGAAACATGATTGTCTGATAATGACGTTCACTCGTGTGCATCTACTGTAATGGACACGAGGGAGGGGGTGCTGGGCTCAACCAGATCTGAAACAATGTGTGAATTTGATCAGATCTGTCCTGCAGGAGAAAACCTGATCAACAAGGTTTGTGGCAAGCAGATGTGTTTGTGAAGAATCTGTGAGCACATACCTTCTGCAGATACAGGATCATGCCCTTGAGAACTGCATAGAAGGTCTTCCAGCCTCGCTTGCCCCTCGGTGCTGAAGAACACAGAAAATCAGTCAGGACAATAATAAGCCACCCCATGTTGTCTCAAACAAATATGACGAGATGTTAAGAAGAAACTAGGGCTGTAGTCAACCAAAGAAATGCTTAGTCGACCAAAGTCCTGTCCTGCGCAGCGATCAGTCGACTAAAAAAAAAAAATAATAAAAAAAAAAAAAAAAAAAAGACGCGATGTTCCACAGTCTTGTCATCTTGTTTTGTAAAATGCAGCCAGACAAAAGATTTAGATTTCTTGGACATTTTGTCCACTAAAGCCAAAACAACTAGCGTTCTAACTGAATGAATACAGCAAAACTACCTATATTCCTTACTGAGCGCGAAGCAGCAGTGCAGCCATGCAGCCACACGTGGTTCCCGAGTGTTCAACGTGGTGCACTAAACTGTGGCGCTGTTACAAAATAGCCGAAATTAAAGTATTTAAAGTTGGGGATGAAACATAGGCTAATTAAATTTAGAATACAGTAGTATATAGCTGCTTATAAAAGGAATAAATATCAAGGAGTAAATCAATGAAAATGTCTTCATTGGTAAAAAAAAAAAAAAAAAAAAAAAATAGGCAACTGGTCGACCAATGAGAATGTCAGTCGACCAAGACGGCATCGACCGATTAGTCGACTAAACGACTAAAGTTGACAGCCCTAGAAGAAACACACTATTAAAATCTCATTAATGCTCCATACGACCCAGTTTTGTGACAGAAACAGAAAACATTCATTATTAATGAGCGTCTGTGTGCCATATTTGACTCAATGAGCCGTGCCCCTTCACTTTCTGTGTGTATGGAGAGGAGCAGAATGAACATCTATAATACAGCAGAAAACTCAAACACTGCAGGACAGGGTCACCTCTGAAGGACACGATGAACACTATAGGAGGACAGTGCATGGGTCACCTCTGGGACGCTGACCTGTGTTTGGACAGCATGTGACGGCTCAGATCACTAGAGCCCTGCTGTATTTACCTCCTCTCATCTGCCCGTGGACGCAGGGGCATTCAATGACTCATGAAAGAGTGCAGATCAGAGGGTCACCTGCCTTCCTCTCCTACAACACAACAGTCCTTACACATAATATAATGATGCTCTGATCATGTCCGCCGTGAGACGTGAAGCTATAAGGGAACCGCTATACAAAAACAGCTCAGCACATTTCTCTCCAGTGACTCTAGAATCTCATTAGAGCTGAAAAATAAGTGGACATTGAATATTCCAGACTACGGCCAAGATGTGTGTTCTCCAAGTGCGTTTGCCAAAGCACTGAATCACACCTGCTTCAACATTACACAGCCTTTATTTAATGACCCCTGAACAAACCTGACAGCTATCGTTGGGGAAATGATAAATAAAGCAAAACTAAATCAATTGAAATGAAAATAAGTCATCAAAAGAAATCTCTTCTGTGCCTCCTGAACTCCATTGTTTATTACACTGTCATCTATACATTAATATTGAGTACTTTCCATATTATTCTGCAGCTGTCATCTGGATCGGAAGAGGACCTCAAATGTTTACAAAGTATTTCAGTATTTCAATGTAAAACCGGTTAACAGTCTCTCTCTTTGACAGTTTCTGTAAAAGATGGATATCTTCATAAATAAATCGTTTTTAGATACTAGAAGTTTAGATGTTGATATAATTGTTGCACTGGTTATGTATTAAAAGCAAACTCTTAAAGGGACACTTCACCCCTAAATAAACATTCGTTATTAACTCAGAGAAAGATATTTGGAAAAATGTTAACAACTGACATTTCTGGGACATCATTGACTACCATATTTGAAAGAATTTATGAAAATAAACAGTTCTGAGGCTCCTTTGACAACCATTGATATTTATTTCTATCATGGTAGTCAGTGATAATATCAATCTCATTTGTTAACATTGTGTTCAATATCTTTATGTTCATCAGAACAAAATACATTTATTATATTTTGAGTAATTCATGAGGGTGAACTATGCCATTAAATATCCTCAGTGTGTTTGGGTTTTGAATGTAGTTCAATATAAATCCTCCAGGAGACACTAACAGACATTCGGTTCAGTGTCCATCATCTCTTCAATCGTTGTGAATCATTCCTGATGGATTGTTTTTGTTTTAGAATCTTACTTTTTTTGCCGTCCATGTCAGCGTGGATTTTTCTGGCCAGGAAACCGGTTTTGTAGACTGCAGCATTGGGGTCATGAGCGATGTTCAGAAACGGGTTACTGCCGCTGCTGATGCGACTGCTGCTCTTAGTGTGATCGCTCTTATCCACCAGTTCAGACAGAGACTTCTTCAGCTCATCTCCATCACTACAACACAAACACACACAAACGTGTTTAAGGGGGAGTGCGCACACACACACACACGTCACACACAAACGTGTTTAAGAGGGAGTGCGCACACACACACACACACACACACACACACACACACACACACACACACACACACACACAACGTGTTTAAGAGGGAGTGCGCACACACACACACACACACACACAAACACACACACAAACGTGTTTAAGAGGGAGTGCGCACACACACACACACACACACACAAACACACACACAAACGTGTTTAAGAGGGAGTGCGCACACACACACACACACAAACGTGTTTAAGAGGGAGTGCGCACACACACACACACAAACACACACAAACGTGTTTAAGAGGGAGTGCGCACACACACACACACACACACAAACGTGTTTAAGAGGGAGTGCGCACACACACACACACAAACGTGTTTAGGAGGGAGGGCGCACACACACAAACACACACACACAAACGTGTTTAAGAGGGAGTGCGCACACACACACACACAAACGTGTTTAGGAGGGAGTGCGCACACACGCACACACACACACACAAACGTGTTTAAGAGGGAGTGCGCACACACACACACACAAACGTGTTTAAGAGGGAGTGCGCACACACACACACACACACACACACACAAACGTGTTTAAGAGGGAGTGCGCACACACACACACACAAACGTGTTTAGGAGGGAGTGCGCACACACACAAACACACACACACAAACGTGTTTAAGAGGGAGTGCGCACACACACACACACACACAAACGTGTTTAAGAGGGAGTGCGCACACACACACACACACACAAACACACACAAATGTGTTTAAGAGGGAGTGCGCACACACACACACACACACACACACAAACGTGTTTAAGAGGGAGTGCGCACACACACACACACACACACACACACAAACGTGTTTAAGAGGGAGTGCGCACACACACACACACAAACGTGTTTAAGAGGGAGTGCGCACACACACACACACAAACACACACAAACATGTTTAAGAGGGAGTGCGCACACACACACACACAAACGTGTTTAAGAGGGAGTGCGCACACACACACACACAAACACACACAAACATGTTTAAGAGGGAGTGCGCACACACACACACACAAACACACACAAACATGTTTAAGAGGGAGTGCGCACACACACACACACACACACACACACACACAAACGTGTTTAAGAGGGAGTGTGCACACACACACACACACACACACAAAGTGACTCATGCTGCACATCTGATTTTATATGAAGCATCTGAGTTGTCTGTCAAGGTCATTTGTCAAAATAAAGTTTTTAGTTTATTTAGTTTTTGTGTGTCAATGTCAATACTTCCTTGTTTAATGTATTTAAATTACACTTATATAGTGTTCACACCAGACGCCGTAAATCGCGCTATTCGTGTGTAGTTGGACGCTTGAACATTTTGAGTTTACTCGCTTCATTCATGTGTGAAATTCGCTTCATTACAGACAGAAATTTTCATCATGGGCGGCTCCAGTCTCGTTGCAAAACAGCTGACATGGATTTTGTTGAGAGGGTAGCTGCGCATTATGTGCTATGGAAGGCTGAAGAGCGGCGTGTCTGGGTCCATCAGATCCTTCGGAGGCGCAGTCCTTCATTGTTGCCTTCATGTCATAATCACAACCCTACTATTGGTTAAGGCGGTGCGAATTTTCGCCAAAGTTCAAATTTTTCAACTCACGCGAACGCTCAATTGAAGTAGGTCTATCACGTCTTTGCATTAACTCAACGTGTAAATCACTCGTGCTTAACGCTTCATTCGCGCTTGGTGTGAAGGCAGCATTAGACACTGCTATACACTATATATACACATACTCATCGTTGGAACAACATCATTTGTGATTAATTAGATGAATTCATCTGCATATACTGAAATGCATTATTTACAATAATTGTATTTGCTTGACAGGCCTGATAAAAAAACACATCCTCAATAGTTTAGACAAACACATGATCTGATGCTGGTCATCCACGACAGTGGACAGCTCTTCCAGAAACATTCATGAATCTTTACAGGAGGATGTCACATCCACAGATAACGACCTTTGACACGGTCCAAGTTCCCCCTTATATGTCACTGTCTGGAATTTATGACTATATATATACATTTATTGACTAAATGTGTCCTTAACCAAAGAGTTTCTTTTTTGCAATGTCACATCAAAGGACACACGTAGGGTTTATTTATCAAGTACCCATAATCATAAAAGCCAAATAAAGTGCTGATGCATCGAAACAAATCCAGAAAATCGGTTACATTAACAGCGGACAGATATCACAAAGATCGGGAATAATTACATTTCCAAGAAGAAAGTAAACAGAAACAAGCCAATGTATTCTTTGTAATGTAATAACGTGTCCATTAAACGATGAATGAAAGTCCATTACTGTCATTACAGTAAGAGAGGCACGAGTGAGGAATACTTCCACTCGGATCAGCTGCACGGCTGCGCAGACGCCCATGTGACTGTCTGTCAGTCATGCAGACGGATGGATGTTGCTAGGAAACCTACAATCCACAGAGCTCACAGTAATGTGCTTTAAGCTCAGAAAAGAGCTTTATTTCAACAGGAGACCACGCACGTGGAGAAATAGTGAAGAACAAGGCAATGACTCGACACACTCTCTCTCTCAGGACGGACATGAGGAGAAGTCTGCATATTGGACACACCATTGAGAGGAAAGTACCAACACAGCCTCTCTCTCATCACACAACCTTCTGAGAGATGTGCACTCTGTCCATGGCCAGTTAGATGATGGCGGGCTTTGGTTGAGATCAGACAGAGCGACTGTAATCTGGCACAATGGGATGTGTCACTGTCACTGTTATCAGCGTGTCAGAATAATCTCATGTTTTCAACATCATAATTACAGCTCAAGTCTCCAGAGCCACAGATCTCATCATTTGGTCTCATCTGAATGCTGTGTGTGTGTGTGTAAGTGTCTCCTGATACAGTAAATCATTGTCATCAAACTGCTCCTTTATATTTGAAATTGAGATGAGCCGTGATCTCTGTGGTGCTGAGTTTCACTCTTTATATTGATACTGTGGGATTAAAGTCATACATCATATAGTGAAAGAGATCTTTGGTCATACATGCACCTCTACTTCCTATCTCGCTGTTATAGACAAAGCATTTACTGTTTTATATTCAGCTGTGGTGTGCTGGCTTGTGTCATTTCCAGATTCTCAACAACAATAATGCTAGTCGTGTACTTACACGGCCCATTCCAGCTTCTCGTTCTTGATGGAGTTATACACCAACTGCAAAAGACAGAAAAACATCCGGATTAGTCAACATTACATTTCATTTAGTTTAAATTCATGTTCACCGTGAGTTGAAATGATTCTGACTCAAAACCTCACTACTATCAACTATACCATATTCATCACATTCAGAATCCAGCTGTTGTGGTTCTTCTTCTGTTCTGTGTGTAACGGCTCTCTTGCTCGTGTGATATTCTGGCACGCTGCAGTTTTATTGTAAGGCACGTCTTCTCTCTCAGACGCTAATGGATCTTTCTTATTCAGAGTAATCACTCAAAGTCATTGTGTAAATGTCACATTATTCTGTGAATCACTTCTGTCCATTAGAAATGGCTCGTGTAAAGGTCACTTTAAACATACATTCACACAAATCAAAGCACACATAGAATAATACTCTCATGTGTCACATGATATGCATTTTATATGACGTAAGGTCATCAACATCATCACACAACTCTTCACCGTGTCACGTCATCTGCTGTGGGTGAATGTCATGCTGGGTCATAGGTTCTAGACCGGCAAGTGTTGGATTGTGTTGTACTTATGCTATCAAGTTCAAGGTTTCTTTCTTATCGTACGGTACCAAATTTCGATAGCTAAGGGATTAATTGGGCGAAGTAAAGACATGAGGTGAGGCCATAGTGTGTCTAGATGTTTAAGAAGTGGAAAAGATCAAAAGTACGACTACATTTCACCAGGCTCAATGGCAACAGTGCATGATGCAATATTTGTAACAAGATTATTGCGGCCAAGACCGGCAACACGACATCTGATGAAACATTTAACAGACAGTGAAATGAATAAAGAGAACTAGAAAGCTGCGAGAAGATCAAACCATCAATATTTTAGATACTGTTTGGATGTATGTCTACAATAGATGAATCAATGCTTAACATGATTTAAGGTTAACCGATCAAACGAGTGAATTCATCTTGATAAAGTGTGCTTATCCTTAAGGCTGGAGGCAGTTCCTTGTTTTTTAATCTTTCATTACATTTGATTAAATTGGTACAGGTATCGAAGTCAAGCTATTGGTATCGATTACCACCATTTTTGAATGATACACCGCCCTACTTGTTCTGTAAGGACACACATCATTTCAGCAAAAGTGGTTGGGATGTTAAAATGATTCTTGTTATCATGTCATTTTAACATACAGAGTCAACTATATGTAAATCATTGGCAAGATAAAGCTGCAATCTGTAACTAGTTGGATACGTTTTTTTTTAAATCATTTTTATTAAGCAAGTACATAAAAAGAACAATGTTATAATAATCATTTTTACGTTTACAGGAATTGCCATCATTTGACTTTAAAGCTGCAATGTTTTGAACAGAGGTGGCGATATAGAGACAAAAGTTACGGATTGCCTCTTTAACTTTTTGAAAAGTGTAAAAAAGGAAAAATATGTCAGTCAATCAATGGTGTAAATTTGGGATGAGAGCAGCTGTGCGTCTGACCAATAACAACAAACATGGGCAGGGCAGGAGGAGCGCTTGAAGACTTGGCTGACAACCAAGATCACCCTTTTTGCAATTCAGTGTGGTCAGCACTTGTGATGCAAACATTGAGTCTGGTTAAACACTGGGGGGGGGGCACCCCTCCACCCAACGGTTGGTAGTCGACTGCTGTGATGCCATAAAGTTCAAATATTGAACTGACCTTTAATTAAAGAAAAAAATCATACACAACATGTTAACATACAGCCGTAAACTTGAACAAAAATGAAACGATTATCATTTACATTCAGCATATTAAATAAACAAAAACACATCCATCAGCGTTTACCGTACGCGTCCAATCAGTAATATTGTGTTGAAAGCAATGAATCAGTTTAGCAGAAGAACAGGTTCACGTGTTCATCACATAAGAGACGTGTGTCAGAGACAGCGGGATAGCGCCCGCATGACAAACACACGGCTGTGAACCTCTGAGGCAGTCAGTGAAACAATCATGAATCAATCACAGTAAAGCTTTGAGACGCCGCTAACACGGGTCAAGGTGACACACTAATGCCGTCACGATAACATCGCATTCAAGCAGCACAAACGACACATCAAAGCATCTGTCAGTTTAAAAGCATCCGTGGTCACAGACCGACCGCCCCTCGTTCTGTTGAGCTCAAGTATAGCGTCGCATTATAAAGAAGTACACACAACACCGGAGCAAGTTTTATTGCCATAGACAAGCACGATGTTATCATCCGTCCAGTAGATTCAGTAATGACGGAGTTAAAACAGCACCACGATGCCAGGCACACAGAGCGGCAGGCACATTTACCTTGTCCTTCTTGGGTGGTCCGCTGTTGAATTCGGCCGAATTAGATACTTTGAGGGACTTGGATCGATATCCGGGCTGGGGATGACGCCTCATCGACTCCTCCCTGCCGTACTTGACCGAGCTACCAGCCCGCATGCGGACCTTACCGGTCCCTTGAACGCTGTTTACACCGATCATCTTTTCTAATTAAAGCCCTGTCACACGACACAGAGGAGACGGAGAACGATCCAGCGATGCGTTTGCTTGGCTGGAGAGGAGGCGTCGAGCCAGGAGAAAGACAAGAGAACGGCTGAACGGCTTCACGAGTGGAGCGGAGCTGCCCTCTCCCACATCGCTCGCTGGAGTGTTTGGATACGGAGCGATAGTTTCCCAGGAAGCAACACGTCAATGACTGGTGGAGTCACAGAGAGAGAGAGAGAGAGAGAGAGAGAGAGAGACGCTGCTGCAGCGGCTGAGCTAATGTTGAAATGAATTCATATATATTTCACACAGCTGCTGTTGAGTTGAGTCTGCAGTCGGGTGGGTTTCAGACAGAGATGACCCTCTGTTGTAGAAGATGGAGAAGCAAAGCAGACTTCAGCAAACAACACGCCACTGCCCTTCACCCGTGTGATACTGCTCATTCGAGAAATTCATAGAAAACTCTCACAGTCCTGAGGTGCTTTATGATCATTTCAGCTCTGGAACAATAAGAGATCCAAACGCGTCTGGCTCTAGGTAGTAATTCACAGATGTGTGGTGAGAAATCCATCAACTTACATCATTCAAAGTGTTCAGAATTACATCAAACCATCAGGATTCTTCTTCAATACTGAGCCTGTGAAACTGCCATGAGACAAACAACAGATTCAAGACAAAACCACAAGCTTCATTCTGATTGGCTGTCTAAACATTTAAAATTAGGGCTGTCGGTATAACACGTAGGTTCATCAGGATCAAAATAACACTAAAATGATGAACACATGATGGCACACTCGCCCTGTCCCAGGTCATCTTTCATATCAAACAGTTGATTGAAGAAGAGTATGATGCAGTCATGATGAAGCCTATAGACTGAAACGAGGATGCACAAATAAGAATTGAGAAGCACCCTGTATCTTATGAGCCTCATTCGCAGTAGACCAATCACAGCAGACTATACCAGGGGTCAGCAACCCGAGTCTCTTTATAAGGCTGCGTTTTGGTCGGACGAAAGAAGCGCACACACGTTAACACCTGCTGCTGTAATCTGTCTATTTTGTCCACTTGAACACTTCTGGTCTGATTTCTGCGAGGAATATCTGAAATATCGATATTTCATTCAAATAGACGAAATAAAAGTATATCCTCATGGTCCAAAAGTTTGTGCAATAAATGTTAAATCAAAATATTTCTTTCTAAAGCTGCTTTTTGTAATGTGTCCTTACATAATAATGTCTTACATTTTTTCGTTTGGGGGTTGATGTGTTAATAGTTTAATGAATCACCATATCATGTAATTAATTCAATCAAAATGTTAAGCACTTGACAGCCCTCTTTTAAACATCCTGAGCGTTTAAATCATCCTGTATGAAACGCTTGCATATGTACAATACTTTGTAACAGAAAGGTTAGATGAAAGTGATTGTCGGCAGGTGTTATCAGGTTGCTTTAGACAGAATGTCACACGCTACACAATATGCCTTACTGTGACACTGAGCCAATGGACTCATGCATCATCACGTCCATCTGTTCCCTACAGGAGAGCCACAGCTCCCAGCATGCACTGCTTCACAGCAGTTATATCACACTTGCACTAAATGAAAGAAACATGACAGACAGACAAGTGTTGACTTGTGCTTCAAATTCCCCAGATCTCACCCGTCTGAGCCTCTATGGGTCGAGCTGAAGGTCCACCTGCCCCAGTCTATGCATCATCACCACAAATGATGTTTAACAAATATCTTTACCATTATACACAGTATGTACTATAAAAAAAGAAGAAGTTTGGGATGATGGAAGTGAATCAACACATCTTGACTGGTTTAGTCTAAGCGAATGAAGTCTTTATAGCAGGGGTGTCAAACTCATTTTAGGGTAAGGGCCGGATGGAGAGAAAAGTGACAATGTGCGGGCCGAATCACCTTTTTTAAACCATATTGCACCAAATTACAAATGAATTAGCAAAAAAACTAGAAAGACATACTGTTCTGTAAAAGGTGCATTTAATAAATCCTCAGAACGGTTCAATAACACTCTTATTCCTCTTTGAAAAAACTATTTTGTTTAGGTAAAGGCAATCAAAACCCTTTCCTTTGAATATGAATATTTTTTGTCAGATACTTTTTAAACTAGTAATGACAAAAATGCAACAGACTCTATTTGTGTACAGACGGTCACATTAAATATGAACCATACAAGCTATACAATATAATTCACTAATAGGAAAAACTGCCTTAACATATTTAACAATTAGTACAGTAGTACAACTTCACTTTGGATATGAACATGAAATATATACTAGAAATTCCCTTTAACAACAAAAGATCTAGATCGCATCTGCATTATGATTTTAATTCCTGACATCTCTTTTCTTCAACCACATCAATCTCATGATGTCATTTATCTGTCTGTTTGTGAGTCGAGAGCGCAGGTTGGACTTGTTAATGTTCATTACCGATTCTTGATGAATTCTCCCTTTGAAAACGGCTTTGATCCCGCTGCGATTTCGTTGGCAATCAAATAGCGTTACAGCTTCATCAGTCCCTGTTGTTTTTGTGATCATTGACTGCTTTTTTCCGAGGCTAAAGTTAAATTATTGACTTTTCGAAGTTGTCCAGTGTATTTATCATATTTCTCTGCGTGTGTGCCGTTTAATATTGTACTCGTTTTGCACAGCCACGGCTTGTGAGCAGATTAAACATACCGGCCTACCGTTGAACTCACAGAAGAAATACGTCTTCTTCCGTCAGTTTCTTTATTTGGACATTTTAAAATCACTAGTCCTTGCCGCACAACTTAGCCGACTTTGTTTTCGAAATGTAGGCGGCGCTTTAGAATGCGCATGCTTAGGGGTTCCGGCAGAAGCCCAATTAAATGATCAATGATAAAATAAAAAATTTAATAAAACAAAACATAATATGGCAGCGAAAACCTGATTGTATTAATAAACTTTAAATTAATTAAAATAATAATAAACTTTTATTTCATATTTGTATTATTTTTCAAATCTTCCCTCGGGCCGTATTGGACGCCTTATCGGGCCGGATACGGCCCACAGGCCGTATGTTTGACACCCCTGCTTTATAGTGTCTGTTCATCTGCCCGCTCCCCATTAAACTCATCCTGTTTTACACCCTCCTTAAAACAGTCCAGCTCAATGTTACCTACAGCTTAACGGGCCTGAAACTTTGTCCGTGTCCTTGATAGCACACACTGACAGAATCTGTAAAAACGATAGAAATACCAACAACACCTCAATGTCATGCACATGTAAAAGACAACGCTGAATAAAATAAAGAGGACACCTCATCGCTTCACAATAAAACACACAAACTGCATGTGTATGTAGGATGAAACGCGGTCTGCTGCTACGCTTCAAATAAATCAACGTTGACTGAGCGACATCAAGTGCATCCACACACACCTTACACTGATATATGGACCCAACAGCCGCAGTGTGACCAATGAACACAGATCTCTCTGTGTCTATCCTCAGAGTCTCTTCTCTTAGGAAACTGCTGAATATACCTGTGGAGTCATTCACTGGAGCCGAGGGAAGAGCTCAAGATGGCTGCCAAATAAAACTGGATTGTGTGATATCAGTTAAAGGGAGGGTTCACCCAGTCATCCCACGGTGCATTGTGGGAATGGGTTCATAACATTCTTCAGACTCAATGATTTTGTGTATTGTGGAAGACTCACACATGTTTGTGAAATAGTGTGATTAAAGATTTTACAGCATTTACTTTTGGGTGACGTATCACTTTAGAGGGATAGATCACATTTGGATTTGTGTTCAATGGAGTTCAGTTATGTTTGATTACCAACATTCTTCAAAATATCTTCTTTTGTGTTCTGCAGAAGAAAGTCATACAGCTTTGAAAGGACGCATAGATAAATAAATGATGACTGTTCACTTTAACAGGTGACTTGTTTGGAGTCAACCATTATAAAGCATAAAACCTAAAGTCCACCGAAGATATAAGCTGCAATAATTCCTCTCTGCATGTGTACAGCAGCACTTTTCTAAAGAGAGCCACCTGTCATTGTCCAACACTGTTATTAATCCTCAGAGTATGCTCAGAGCATTTATAACCCCGCTGCCGCACGAATCCAAAGAAGAGAATCTGTCAATCGGTTAAAGATGCTGTGTTATAACCTCACACGTCTTCAGTCAAGAACTTGGCAAACATCAGAAGCATTGTGCGTGTGTATAAAGAGGTGGGATGTGTCATTACTGGATGGCAGTGATATCTTCAGGCCAAAAGATATCATTGCAAAATTTAATTGAACTAGGCTTGTGCCGGTGGTGAAAATGCATGGTAGTGTTATTGCAGGCACATCAAATCACTGTGAAGAAAAATCTGCCGTATCACTGCCCAGTTGAAAAAACAACTTTTGCATTTCTGTCAGCTGTGGCCTAATGGTTAGAGCGTTGGTCTTGTGATCAGAAGGTTGCAGGTTCTAATCTCAGTGCCAGCAGGTCATGACTGAAGTGCCCTTGAGCAAGACACCTTACCCTGATTGATCTGCAGTAATGTGTCACTGTATAAAACTACTTGTAAGTCGCTTTGGATAAAAGCGTCTGCCAAATGAATAAATGTGAATGTAAAAGCTTCAACAGATTGAACATTCTAACAGTCAACTGTGATATGCCATCAGCTGGTCAGATGTTTACTGTACATATTAACACACAATCACAAAAGTGTCCAGACTGAATGCAGCAAATGCAAACATCAGACGTTAATATAAAAAACTATAATGCAAAACTGATTTGGCACAGTATGTTTAACATTGGCCAGTGAAGTAGTCTGTAAGGGAAAGCATTTGATCTGCAGTGCATCATATTGGATGATAACCGATGTTCAGTTGTGTTTCAGCTGTCCAGAGAGTCCTGGAATGATCATGAAGCTACACAATCCTTCTCCAGGGAAAATCTAAAGTCGTTGTCTATATGATCTCTGTTGAGTAGTTCCACATTCTTGATGACATCACACATCTCATACGTAGCACCTAAACTCTGGAACCCTTTTTTTCTTTTGTTTCGTTTTTCCCCTGTAAAGCTGCTTTGGAACAATGTAAATTGTGAAAAGTGCTATATGAATAAAATTGAATTGAATTGAACTAGGCTTGTGCCGGTGGTGAAAATGCATGGTAGTGTTATTGCAGGCACATCAAATCACTGTGAAGAAAAATCTGCCGTATCACTGCCTAGTTGAAAAAACAACTTTTGCATTTCTGACAGTTGAAGAGTTAGCTTGGTCCGCTAGCAACGCTAAAGTTTACATCTTGTAATTTAACAAATAAAATACAGTTATCTGCTAAACGTAGTTATGTAAGTGTAGCACAACAATTATTTTGATTTCAAGTTGAAGATGAAACACTACACAAATCGTATCTGGCCACAGAGTGCTGCTTCGACATGTCTATTGAGCTATTTAAGATATCCTCCTGAATGCTATCTGGATATAAATATGAATAGCACTATTGTTGTACTGACACGGACAGGTTATTATTTATGATGAACTGATGTGTCAGTAAAAATGATCGGTCAGGAGTAACGTGTGGTCTGAAGACATGTCTCTAGTTTATTATCTCACATGAAATCAGAAGTCAAAATCACATCATGTGACACAGTAATATCATATTAGCACAAACATGTTGTGTAGTCTGAACCTGTTTCATATAAGACAGGAGTTTTTAAAAGGACAGGTAATCCACATTTACTCTCATGTGTTTGTAAACCTGTACATGAGTCTTCCTCCAGCGGAACACAACAGAAGATATTTTGAGAACTGTCTCAGTGGTTTTGTGTTCATACAATATATTTTGACCAATAATGGTGAAACACAGCAACATGAATAGAAGAAAACATAAGACGGTCAATGATACGAGATGAACAGCCATCGAGTCCCAATGTGTAACCAGATCACACAGAGCATTGGATAAATGAGTGTTTAAAACTGTCTGAGAAATGAGGACAGGGTCACCTAGGTCATCATGACACACGACGTCACAACAGTCTTCTCATCTGCTCATTTTGGGTGTCAATTCTGCTTTAGAGTATTTATTCTGCTGTGTATTTATCCACATTTTATCTTACACGTTAGCTTTAGCTGACATAATAGGTCAGTTTTACAGACTAAATGTTGAAGGATATGAGTGTGTGTGAAAGGATTGTCAAGGTGAAATGAGGCTGTATGTGAAGAGTGAAGTAGAAATTAGGGATGCACATATCGGTATCGGCTGATTAATAGTCATTGTAATGTTATCAGTACCGGCAGATAATAAAGTGTAGGCTGATATATTACAGCAGATGAATCATAAATCATTTCCTTTAGCTGTACACTGCTCACAGTTCAAATACAGTTCTGTCTTTCTGTCGGGAACAAAAGCATATTGTTTGTCTGAGTACAACATTGATGCACAACAAAACAATCACACATTAATTTACAGGATTGGTTTAGAACAAAATAGAACTTTAAAATAAATAAAAATAAGAAATGAAACGAAATAAGCCAGTATCAAGTCACAATGCGTTAAATAAATTGGACATTTTCCTTAAACATCAGGTACATATGCTGAACAGATCTCGCCTCAAAACTATTTTACAAACGGAAATACAACAAGTTAATTACCAATGAACTACCAATGCAGTTACTTTTACCACATGTAAAGGAGGAATGCAATAAAGCATTTTATCATTTAAACAGTTAAAAAGTGCCTTTCACCTTTTTCTCGGTCCTCCTGACACGCTCGCTTGCTTTCAATTCAAGAAAGTCTGCGCCGTGCTTGTCATATGCATTGATTTTGGTTATATTACTTTATTATTATTTTTGATTCAGTCTAAAAAACTAACTATGTGCATTTACAGACAAAGTGTTAATTCATATTTAAATGCTCAAACATACAGACAGATGTTTGGAAACGGTGTACGGTGTTCATTTGCGAGTTATCTGCGGGTGCTTGCAGAACGAGCTGCTTCTCGTTACTGGTCTCCCAGCACCGAAGACGCGGAGAGATGTGATCCTGCACTGGGTCATAAACAGACCTCGCGCTCACATGCGCCCTACCCTAAAAGTGTCCCATTTCTTTACATCATAAATTGCCCGTCTGCTACGCCACTGGCCATATAACCAATATGGCATGATCCCCATCGCATTACACCTCTTCGAAGATTCGACTGTTTTTTCGATTCAAAGCATCGAATCTTCGACTGTTCGGGGTCACCCCTAGTGTGAAGTAGGCTTGGTACATGATATTCAAGGGGAAACTAATGCTGTCCTTGTGTTCTGCAGTCAATGTTTTCATATAAAAGCAGTCGTCCACTTTTTGCCAGTTTGACTGAGGACGGTCACAATACCCGCTGTGCGAGCGGCCATATAATATAATAAATCTCACGCATGCACTCCATGTCCTGTCAGTGTCAGGTGTAGTGCTTTTATTAAAGCCATCCGCTGAGGGGGATTTCATTATTCACATCCACTGATCTAACTCATAGTGTCCATACGGGGCGGTTTTGACCTGTGGCTTAATAAGCCCGGCTGCGTGACTGTGCCAAAGCCGGACGTCTCAGAGATATCATGGGACAGCACAGCAGGCGGACCAGGGAGATGACAGAATGGCATGAAACAAGCACAATGTTGTGAAGTCATTGAACAAGTGGAAATATAATTATGCTGTTAATGCATAGTGGCAGAGGTCACGTTAACCCAATATTCTCTGTCATTAACAGAGCGTGTAAGAAACAATGAGACTTGACATTCTCAATATGCACCGACTGCTAGATAAGCTGAAAATATGAATGATTTTGGCTTCAGAAGACATTAAAACACTTCACTCATTTATAAAGATGAACATGACTTTTGAATGTAAAATTATTCATTTGTGTTCAACTGAAGTAATGATATGAAGGTGAGAAAATGATTTTGGGTGGATATGTCAGAGGTGAAGTAGTAGACTAATGTAGGTCTGAAGTTTGGGAACCGTGAGTCTGTCTCCAGTGACAGCAGCATTACTAATGCATGCAGGGCAAGAGCGCTTTTGTGCTGAACTTCAGCGTGACGTTGAATGATCCGTTCAGATCAACTGATCATCTGTGCTCTCTTCTGTGTTAAACAAATAAGACACTGGACAGGAATGCTGGGAGATTTAAGTCTTACCTTCAGCAGTTCTCTGGGGAAATCTTGTCCTCCGTTGAGCCCGTCCAGGTTATTGATGAACTCCTGGCAGGTCATCTTCTTTCCAATATTCTGCGGGGGATGAGAAACATTTATTAGCCGGTTAATGGGACAGGACGGCAATGCATCACTTTAATTTAACCATGTGAGCTCACAGTGACCTGACAGCAGCAGAGGAGGCCATCTCTTATAACATCCCAGCATGCACTGCTACAGCTGCTCTGTCTCTGACAATATCTCTGTTTTAACATTATCAACATACTTCAAAGAAAGCATGTGTAGTCTTTATCCTGCGCTTCTGGGATTACTGAAGGCTGACATGTATAATGCTTCCAGCAAACGGAAGAATGTCTAACACCGCATCCTAAGCAAACGCGATTCGATTCCTGCGATAAGAAATTTGTTCGTCTATACCGAACTTTTTTTTCCAAATTCTCATGACCGTAAGCATATAACACTGACAATACCGTAGCATGTTTAAAAAGATTGAAGCCAATAAGTAAGTTTTTATTAATCGTACATAAAAAGACATCAATGGAATATATTTTAATAGATGATTTTAAATGTCAAATTTCATTATAAGTGGAAAACTACCCGTTTCAAAAAGATGTGTACACATCGTGACAAGAGAATATGACGTTTTGAATTAGAAAAATATAAAGTCATCTGTTTGAAAGGTACTGCTAGAGGATGGACACTTTTATTTCTTTTTTTATACAGTACATGATTTTGGTCATTCTTTGTCATTTGAGAACATCCAATTGTTTTTTTCACAATATTGTAATTTTACTCTGTTTAAACATATACATTGCATATAATGCACTCAGGCCACATTACGGTTATGAGCAATAAAACACATTAATTCATTCCTATGATAAATCTATTTTTGTCTGAGAACACAATATATGTTTATTATGATTCTGTTTGTATTATCGAATTATATGTTTTATAACCAAAATCTATATGCAATATGTGAGAATGAGCCACAAGTAAACTCTGTATTATCCAAAGACAGGATATTTTCTGAATATCACCGTCATATAAAAACGTAAAGAAACTACAATGACGTACAATGATTTTGCTGTTCTTATTCAATGTTTTCATTTCACGCTCAGACATGTGAATCACAGCACATCACATGTGTGAATCAGAATGTTGAATATTACAGCATGTCAATAACCTGCTCTGTATCTATATCAATGCATTTCATAATGAACTGTGTGATGTGAGATATATTTGACAGATGATTTCAACTAAAGCACATAACTGACTGATCACATAACGTCAGCTGAACATGAAGCCGTCTGAAATAAAGAGCAGCCGTTGTTTGTTCCACAGACTTCACTCTTTTTGCCAACACCAGCCGAATTTGTAGGTGGACGGCACTGACAAATGTTCAGACTGGCACGAGATACAGAAGAGAGACACAAACACACACATCTACACAACACCCTCCACTGCATTTCATCTGAAGCCCGTCTCATCCGTCACTTCAGCACAAGATGAAGGGATTCTCATTTGACACGGGTCACAAAGATAACGTTATAAAACCTTCCTTTGCAGTTAGAATAAATCAAACCATGAGTAATGAGTTGCCAAGGAATAAAACACAAATGTGTTGATGTGTTACTGCAGTCTTTAGATGTCTCGGCATAAAGAGAATGAACACTTTTCTTATGTTCATTACGACTCAAAGACATTTGAAAATGTCAACCTTTCCATGGAAAATACAGATTTTACTACACTAACAGCACAAATATCAACATTTGCTGGTTCAAATACCCATGTCATGTCTTTTTTTAAGCTTTTAAAGCATTTGTTTGATATTTTCATAATCAGGTAAGTGCCATTTTCAGGATTGTCACATCAATAACGGTATGTATTCCTCATAAATGGACACATGAAAATGAAGTATTTTATGTTCTATATGAAGAGGCATCCCTTCTCCATTTGGTGGTTATTATTGCTTCAGGTCTGTGCATTTTAATTTACAGAAATACGACAACGTTTGTCGTCTCCCAAAAATGGTGTCCTTTTTTGTCACATCCATAACGCATGTTTTTCACCCTTTTTTAAAACAGAAAACTTGTCAGACTACAGGAATCATGGAACTTCATGTTTTAACCGGTTACATTGGCGACACTTTAGAAAGAGAAACCAGCTAAAAAGCAGGCTAAAGTCTCTGAATCTGATTATGAGATAAAGAGAATCACATTTGATTTCAGTCTTTAATATTGACGGAGTAAGGCCGTGTCAAAGATATCAAGGTTATATTTTAACACAATGTTCTGTTCTTTACATTACATACATTATGTAGAAAACAGCAAATCACAAAAGAAAACACTTCAGATGGGTCACAGATGATGAAATATGAGCCTGGTTCCCTTTCTGTTGGTCTCTCGACGTTGTGTCGAACCGACAGATGGGGTTCGCCCCTGAGAACCTATCATCTTCTGACTATTTTGAAAAGGCCAATGAAATTGGCGAATGAAATTTGCATGCCGGGCTCCGCCCCCGGATATCCGGATATAAAAGGGGAGCCGGCGTGCTCATTCATTCACCTTTTGTTCTTCGGAGCCTTCACATCTGATGACATTCTACGAATTGCCGAATTCTACGACGCGGTGCAGCGGAGATTCCCCTGGGCGTCCTGGCAGTTCCACAGGTGTTTTTCTAAAAGAGCAATTTCCTCAGCGTGGCATTGCCCGCTGATCTCTTGGGTGCGGTACACTCATCGAGGATGGGGACGGACACAGTGGTTGCCGCAGGTGTTCGGGGGTCCGACCACTGTGGCAGCCTCGTGGATTCGTCCTGCCCGCACTGCGGGCGGATGGCTATTCAGACGTTGCGTCACGGTAGCTGTGTTCTCTCAAGATCCAGCCACCACCTCGTCTGCTTCCCGTTCTGTGACTGCAGCGGCTACGGCCCTGCCGGCGACGGCGAGCAAGGAGGGTGATGTGGGGATTATCGTGAGCGTTAATCCGTCAGCCGGCCTGCTCGCGGACCGCTCGCGCCCCGTCTCGCTTGTTTAGCAGTTCCCCGAAGATGGTCCTAAGCCGTCTTATTCCTCAGCCACGTGCTCGGACACGAGCCGTGGAGGTGAGGTGTCCCTGCAACATCGGAGCGTGACCTGCATCAGACTCAGGCGATTCCCTGAAGCTCCCTTCCTCAGGTTTCAAACCATCACGGTGGCTGGGAGTGCGGTCCGTCTCGGCATTTGATCCACTTCGCCAGACCTCCGCCGGGCTTGGTGCATCCTCTTACCTCAGCAGAGGCAGGGATGTTCCCGTGCTCCAGGCCGGGGCTGCCACCCCTCTGGCGAAGGCGATTGAACCGTCCCCTCGGCCGAGATGTCCAGTGGCTTCTACAGCCGCACTTCATCATCCCCAAAACCAGGAGTCGCTGCATACCTTGAGCAGCACCTTGCAAGGGTGCAGTTCAGGAGGCGCAGAAGTGTGTTCTGGTGTTTGTCAGACGCCAGGAGTGGTTCATGACAACTGACCGCATACTCTCATATCCAGTCTCCCTCGGCACTGTCGATGGGCTGGCATGTCAGTAACGGGTCAGCCGGGAAAAAGAACAGCTCTCCCTGGCGCGGAGCTCCCCTTTTCCTGGTGGGGAACTTGACACTGTCTCCATGACGGCGTGCTCGCTCTCGAGCACGCACAGTCAGTGCTGAGCAGCTTGAACTTTCAGGCAGCAGCCAGCGGTCCCCTGAAATCAGTTTCAGAGGCTCCTGGGCATGGTGTCCTAGGCGGTGGCCTGTCCCCCTCGTGTTGATGCACATGGGACCGCTACAGGTCTTGAGGCCGGTCGTGGTAACGACAGACGCCTCCCTACGGGGTGCGGGTGCGCAGTGTCGGGTCGCTGGACGGGCCCCCACCTGCGTTGGCATATCACTGCCTGAAGTTGCTAGCTGTCCTGCTTGCACTGATGAGGCTACAGCCTCTTGTGCAGAGCCAGCATACTGGCCCGGACAGCACGACCGGCATAGCGTACTAAACCCCAGGGTGGCATTTGCTCGCTGCAGTCATCGCAACTCGCCCAAACGCCTCCTCCTAGATTAAATCTCATTTTCCTTGCATAGGTTTTTAAAATCAATATTTTGCGTCCAATAATATGGTCATAAGAAAAGTAACGTTAGCGGTTTAATATGGAGGATATGTAAATCCAGCCGATTCACATCAGGCTCCTGTCGGGTTTTACTCTGCAATATCAAGCATCTGTACATTATCCATTGCTTACAAAATAAACAGTGGAAAAGAAGCCTTGTAATCTGCTGGAGGCCTTTCACGTGCTCATTGCTTCCCTCTGTGCCTGTGTGATTCCACCACATCAGTGCTCATCCACAGGTTAAAATATCTCTGACAACCGGCACAGTTTACCTCCTGTGTGAGACCCGCAGAATGTGAATTGAATACTTTTTAAGACTTTTAATGGCCTTATATTAGTAAAACTTAATTTAAGACTTCAGAAGGACCTGCGGCCGCCCTGCACGCACAGAGCAATATACATCACAGTTATTCCCAGAGACGACCTCAGCCATGGATTTAACTCCTTATCGTTCAACTATTCGCACTAAAACTTGCGTGACCTCTTCGGACAACTATGAGAAGAGGATACACAACTTGATACCTTGGAAAATAGTATTTTAAGACTTTTTAAGGCCCTTTATTTTCTCTAAATTGATTGATCAACTTTTAATACTTTTAAGACCCTGCAGACACCCTGACCAATGTTTTTCTGATGTTTAAACTATCAACAAGAGTTTAGTGAAATATAAACTGATGGTTCAGTCTTTTGGTAACAAACACATTCTCTGAGTGTTCATTTGTTACATCCATAAAGCTGGAATTTGCCCATTAATGATGATCCTCATTGACTTTCACTGCATTTTGTCTTCTGCAGAAGGCAGAAAGTCTGATTATGGGTTTGAGGTTGTGTAAATGATGACAGGAATATACATTTTTCAGTGAACTACTCCTTTAAGCACCCTCACATATTTTTCTCAAGTATTCAAAGAAGAAAAACCGTAACGCCCTCATCGCAGAATGTAATGTCTTTTCCTGTGATGGGGAGCTAAACATGAGGCAGAAGTGATTATGTGAGTCTCTATAACCCGTGTGATATGCATAATGCTCGTCTCTCTGAGAGCAGCCAGTGATTTGTGTGTGTGTGTGGGTGTCTGGCATATATTTGTGAAAAGATCGGCGGCTGTGTAACTTTCAGCTGTGTTCACCCCCATCATAAGCAACTAAACAATGTTGGAAAAGAAAGCGTCTAGAGAAGTGCTGCGGCGTGGGCAGACAACATCCACGTCTCCACGGCACATGTGCTCCAATGGACGTAAGTCCAAGATACATGATTCAACTCCATGGAGACTGGCGAGTTGAGCTATTCTTAGACATCCCAGAATGCACCTCACTTTTCACTTAAAGAGGGCGGTTTGAGTCCTACTGACGGCACGGATCTGAAGCACATATTCAGACTTGGCTTTCTCTCCTGTGGACATGTAGGTTATATATAGACACATTTAAGTACACTAAACCTTGAACATTCATCTTCACAGGAACTCATTTCCAAACGAGGTTCATCAAAATATTACCCAACAATGACAATTATGCTCCACTTAGGTTTGACACCCGTTCAGAATCCTAAACGAAGACAAAACGTGTCCTCTCATCCACCCAGATCATCATCAACATATGACCACAGCCTATCATCTTATATATTCTTCCTTTCATGCTAATTATTAGCTCATTTAATGAGCATTATTATTGCTATTTAGATCAGAGATGTGATTATGATCCTGTAGTTTTGTTGGTTTAATGCCAGCTGTAACATTAGTTTGCAGGATGAAACACAGCGCTGTTGTAATGTGAGGTGATCTGGGTTACTGTGGTCTTTCTGTCGGCTTGGATAAGCCTCCCAGAGGATCACATACTCAAAGGACCAACAATCATCCCACAGTCACATCATCATTTACACAGAAACATGTCCTGAACAGACATTGAATCTTTATGTCTTTGTGATTTGTCCTGGCAGATGATTTGTGTCAATGAGCAGGAGTGGTATCGTTATTGTTTTACACTACAGTATACAGAATAAACGTGTTTACAAATGAATATAAATGTTAATTTAATCGTCCAGAAAATAAGGTTAATTTGCTCTTTGCAAAATATATTTCCTTTGTTCACTGTCAGGTTTGAACATGTGCTGTTTGTTTAAATCAGTTGAAAATGGGCAGTGATAAGCTCAGACAGTGGTTGTGTTCCTGTGTTCAGGGGAAGCGTGTAAGACACAGTTATGTTAAATGTCTAGTGGATGGTCAGAGGTCACTTACAGGGCCATGAAGGTCAGTGTTGAGCAGCATTAGGGCACACGTAAGGCAATGAACTCCATCTGAAAAACAAACGCACAGGCGGTCACACATATGAATGCTTTTGACATCCCACACGCATTCATCTCTGCATCAGGCCAAAGTCTAATATCACTGCCATAGCAACAGTCTTAGCAACAGAGAGACTTTATCGCTCTTTACCCATTTACTGGTCAGCTGTTACTAAGATGGTTGCTATGAGGAATATATGATATTCTGATAGTACATGTGCCAACAAAACTTCTTTAAAGATTTAATTTGAAAGAGTTCATGACTCTGATGAAGAGCTGCATTCTGGAGTAATTGAGTATCACGATTCTTTTGTTTAAAATAGAGATTGAAAGAATTTTACGATTCTGAATGACGACTAAAAGTAAAACTGCCTCACTGAGAGCGGGCACGTGCGATCTTGGGACCAGTAAGCCGTGCTCACAGCGTCCACGATCAAGTGCGCCATCCTCTGTTTGGAGATAGCCGTCCCCTTTTGCTCACCTCCAAAACAGACAAAGAGCTGCTCAGAGCTCCTGAAGCTTTGCGTGCCGTCCAAGTAGAGGTGCAGCGCGCGTACTGGACACAACGTGGATGGGGTTTGGTCTTCCCCCCTGGATGGGAGCACCTGCAGGTTCACCACCTGGTCCCGAATGGGAGTGGTGGGAACTTTGAGCATGTAGCCGGGAAAATGTGAGAGTGCAAACTCTAGGCAATCCGTGGACACGGGGAATGCTTGTAGGTCCCCTACCCACTTGATGGAAGCGAGCGCCACCAGGAGAGGTCTATTCATCGAGAGATGACAAGGAATGCTGTCTCCCTGGGGCTCGAAAACAACACGCTCCCGATCGAGCAACTCTGCGGGTCTTCTCTCCGAGAAGTGCACCAGGACGAGAAGAGGGGCCACTTAAAGGCGTACAGTGGCCCTAGCCTGAGTGATGGTCTCAACCATCCAGGAGCCAGTCATGGAGGTTCAAGAGGTCTGGTCCCGGATGCCACAACATGCCCCTCCCCTGTGAAATAAGGTCCTTCGTCAGGGTAATCGGCCAGGGAGGAGCTGTCGTCGAGAGCATTAGCTCTGAGAACCAAGTCTGGTTGGGCCAGTATGGCGCAACTAGTAGCACTTGATGCTCCTCTTCCCTGACCTTGCACAGGACCTGTGGATCACTGGGCGGGGGAGGTGTACTTCCGCTTGTCCCACGGCCAGCTGTATGCTAGCTCTTATAGCGCAGTTTCTCGCGACACACTCTCATGATGTGTTTTTACAGTAATGACAGATATAAGCACGCCCTTGTGCTACAAACTGCAATCGTTAGTTTAGTTTCAAAGATATCCAGTTAAAATGTGAAGCATAATCAGAAGAATGTAACACAACCCTGAAAGACAATCATAACAGCAGTTTTGTTGTCAGGCTGCATTTACTTTATGTGGATTTGTACTTTGATGTGAGATTATTTGGGCAGCCTGAGAACTTTTAAATGCGCATCTCATGCGTGTGAGTTGGCAACGCTCTGTTTTAATCCAGTACTTCTGTGATCATTTGACGATTGTTTGTGACATCGTTTCATACTCAATGATGATGATGCACAATGAGATTGTGTGGTGTTTGAATAGAGATCGCGATCTTTTAACCATTAAGTGTGCAGCTCTACTCTGATGAAAAAGAGGAGACTATTGATTTAGTTATTAGTGAAATAGAAATGTTGTGCTGAAGTGTAATGGTACCTTGTGTGGTGATGATGGTAGGGTTACACTGATAGTAGCGGTTAGAGAAATGAATTAACACCCGCTCCCTCTCCTGAGATTCACCCATCAATGAGAACGCTCTCAGAAAACATCTGCACCAGAGTAATGAAAACATCAATATAACAAAACCATCATGTGACATGCTATCAAGAGCTTGGCTTGTTTGTGGCTCATTACGAGTCTGTAGAAAAAACACATCAAAATCAACAGACTACAGACAAACTCTAATTACATGATGTAAAATTAAAATAATTCCTTACACAAAATTGTGTATGTTTATTAGAAATAAATTGGCATATAAGTCAGCTTTATTTATGTAGCGCTTTTTAAAATTTTCATTGTTACAAAGCAGCTGTACAAGAAAACATTGACTATAAGTAAAACATAAAAGGTTATGGAAGTCAAAACACAGGTCAAATATCAGACACACAATAAATTCCTATATGCAGTGTTAATGAAATAAGACGATCAAATTCTAGCAGCCCCCCCGGCCAGGCAAACAGTGCAGAACAGTATGCAAACGGTGGCATATATATATATATATATAAACACCTAATAACAGAGCACAGATTAAGACATGACTTTAGCAATAAAATCATTCAAATACACAAATAATACAGAATTTATACCTGAGAGATTGGTCCAATGTCATGCCTGTAAACTCGAAGAATGTGAGGTACTCTTCTGCCACCATCTTACTGAAGTCATTGCTGTGAACACAATTAGAGGATTTATTATTACATGACAAACACTAACCAAACAATCAGACAAGGATCATACAGTTTCAGCTTTTCAGATCCTGATAAGGGTCTGAATACTAAGGACCATGTGATATTTCAGTTTTTATTTTTAATAAATCTGCAAAAATGTCAACAATTCTGTGTTTTTCTGTCAATATGGGGTGCTGTGTGTACATTAATGAGAAAAAAAAGGAACTTAAATGATTTTAGCAAATGGCTGCAATATAGCAAAGTCTGAAAACTTTCCGTACTCACTGTATATATATGATTTTTATCTGTCATGCATTAAATTGAATCGAGAATCAAATTGAGAGCTTGGGAATCCAATTGGAACATTCAATACCCAGCCCTAGACCCATCCCCTATTAGCCAATCACTGTGGTCATAGTTGGTAAGCTTGCTGACAATCATCCACAGCGACAAGCCCACCCTCTATCAACTTAAGATTTCTTTATATTCCTTTGTAAAATCTGATTTCAGCTGCTTTGTCAACAGGTTTTAAGAGGACACTATTAACTAAAAACTACTTCTGATATTTAGATCTCTTTAATAATGTTTTAATAATGTTTTGTAAATATGGGCCCAAGTCACTTCTGCATGTGTACATTTTCAAATCAGAAAAAGTTAGGTCAGTTTAAAAACAACCGAAGTCTCAACTAAGACATGAAAACAATCCTTTGTTTGTGTGTGTATGAGTAAGCATGCTTAATGGAGTTAATGTGTCTTTAGTGGAAAATGTCTGATAGAAAACCAACACTTACAATTTAAAACAATTAACACATCAATCCTTAAATTTAGGTTTGAAAAGATGAATCGAGGGCACCAGAGGAAACTCAATTGAGAACTCAAGTTCTTTGAAAATCTTGCTTTGGATACATTTTTAGACATTATAAACGTATTCTTATAATATTCAAAGATTACAAATTCATTTGAGGTATCAGCTTTCACAGTTATGAAACATCATAAATATAACTATTTGCATTCATAACATCTGCATGTGTGTGTAAACATGTTTTCTGCGTTTGAAGTATTGTTCTGTAACTACATCTGTGCATCTAGCATATCCTCCATTGTGGATTTGTTATGGAGTTGATCCTGCATTAAGGTCAGCTGAGGCTGCAACAATAATTATGTCTTAAAGGTCATAAAGCACTTCAACCCATATGATTGCTTCTTGCAGCTATATATGAATTGTTCAGATGCAAAAGCCTCTAGGTGCCGTTTGAGAGCCGTTCTTCTAAAATGAGTGTTTTATCAGGCTCCTAATGTTTAGTTTCAGTGATTTTAATTTAATGGCAATGAATGCATCCTCTTTGCCAGTAAAGTGAAACCACTTAAAATAAACATCAAAGTTTGGTAAAAATAATCATTTGAGAGGAAAAATGTCAGTCTGCAAAGGCTTTTCCATTTGAACTCCTCATATATAGTTATATTTCGTCAACCACAAACCACGCTGGAAAACGTCACATGTCCGTAAAAATCTTTAGTAAGAGCACTGCCTCTCTTTGGACCCTTAACTTCTTGTTTTGTGTTTAATCATGGCCGACTAAAAACGCACTTATGATTACTTCAGTTTCTGTCTTAAGATACGAATCTGTTTACTGTGCAAATAAATCTTATTGTGTGTGCATATTTCTCAAGCCCAACAGAAAAGAATCGGCCATGAGTGCTTCTCATTCCTCTCTATCTACACTTTCAACAGCGAATCCCAGGATCCCCCAGCACATGAGAAATTTCTCCATGACATGTTTAAACCTGAGTGTGCGAGTTCTTTAGGGGGTTAAGCAGCTGACCTCAGGTCAGAAACAGATCAGAGCCAAAGGAACCTCTGCATGAAACCAGAAATATGCTGAGTTTTCATCTTTTAGGATTTCCCTACATGAAATCAGGTGTGAATATTAGGTGGAGATTTCCTCCTCTCATCTGGAACAAGACAGTTCAAGAGAACTAAAGCTGGTGGGTCTCTTCACGAAAACAAACCCTATTAGAATGATTATGAAAGATATAAATCAACTATTAATGTAAAATGTTTTGTTCCTTTGAGGGTGTGACGTCATGTAATGAAACGTGTCATTGGCCACCCTTCCCTCCAGATATGGCTCTGTCAGGTCAGGATTGCACAGGTGGCTCTCCATCTACTGATGAAGTAAACCTGCTTTGTGCTCATATCACGTCTCGTCCGGTTGGTGTGTACGACAGTTATGATGAACTCACTTCTTGCCCAGATGTTTGGCGACATCTGAGCGACGAAAGCCCTCCAGGTGGTAGAGACGTCTGGCTAGGCGCTGGGCGGCATCTTGGTCGCTGCGACTACCGTTGTGGAGAACATCTGTGTCTTTAACACATTCGTCTCCATCCATGACCGAGTCCCAGTCCGTCAGCGCGTCCTTCAGCCCTGCATCACTGCTGTATGACACAAGAGAGATCTCCATCAGTCTAATAAGAAAGTAACTAATTACTAGTTACTAATGACATATTCAAAAGTGTAATTAGATTACGGTACAAATTACTCTCTCCAAAAAGTATTTAATTACTTATTACGTCCTATATCCTACATCAATCTGGATTAGAAGTATAGACGCGAAACGGCTCTTTTAATTCAATCAAATAAATAATAAATAACTACATAAATTATTCTTAATAACTGACCAAAGTATACAAATGTGAGGAAACACTAAAGCACACCCTTTAAAGCAAGACTTATAATTTGAACGTCGTTTCCACTATTGAATATATTACACAGTATTTAGATCAATTAACTGTAATAAAATTACAGGAAAAATAAGAGTAATCCCTTACTTTACTTTTTCAAGGGAAAAGTAATTCAATTACAGTAACCAATCACTTAGTAACTAGATACAGCCAACACTGGTCATTACTCGGGTTAAATGATCTGAACAACTGCAGTCCAGACCTGGCGCGCTTTTTTCAGTGTTGCGAGTCAGAGCCTCGGCGTCCAATAGGGTCAAGCCCCATGCGGCGTTCAGCGCACAAACCTAATAAGCATGCGTCGAAGTGCTCTCGTCCAAGAAGAAGACGAAGTGCTCTCGTGACAAGACAGAGGAGAATATATCCATTAAAGTCGCTATTTTGCTTTGTTTTTCACACATAAATCATTCTTGTCACTTCAAAAAAATTCAGCTGAGCCACTATGAGCGGATGGACCAATTATAACCATGTCTTTAGTACTTTCTGGGCCATGACGTCTATGAAGAGGTCTGGAAATCTCTCAGATGCCTCCTAAATATCTTCCTGTGTGCTCAGAAGACGCCGGAAGTTCTTCAGTCGAAACATGTTTAACTGGGGGAGTAGAAAACACACAAAGTTTGGGCGAACTTCCCCTTTAAGGTTCATGATCCTAGCGCTCATTTGAACTCAATCCCTGTAACCCGTGAGGAGATGAGCAGAACCAGTCCATGCACAGTCTCAATGTGAGGATCACACACATCAGCGCCATCTGCTGACCAGTCACAATAAACCAGAGTCTCAACTGTTTGGTCAAAATGAGGATTAAAACAAGACTTCATCATCATCATCATCATCACTGACTGCTAACAGCACATTTATATATATATATGATGATTGTGTACAGATATCACACATATATCATCTCAAAGTCTCCGGCCGGAGAGCTATTTCAGTCATCACAGTCCATCTTCTTCAACGGATAAACTCTGTTGTTCTTTGACACGATGCTTTTACTGAGGCGCATCAGATATGAATGGAAAATGTTCAGTATGATGCTTATAAAGCGCAGATACATTTCCTCACAGACATAAACACATCAGACACGATCACAAAAGCACAGTTATGTGTTCACAGCTCTATTGTGTCTCAACTCAATGACTTTATTCAGGATCAAACAACAGCGTGCGCGAGCACATCTGTGACGCGTCGCGACAGACTGCACACCCAACAAAGTTTTCTGACCGATAGCAGCGTTTACATCGCGAGCGTCGCGTTGCGCGAGCTCCAGTAGTGTCTTTGTTTACCTGCAGATCTCACGTCCAGAACGCAAACCTCGCACGCGGCACGTTTAATCGCATCTCGACGCCGTTAAAGTTCAGACGGCAGTTAACGTGATGACATCAAAACTCAAACAGCGGTTAACGTGACAGGATTGAAAGTGGAGCGCGCGGAGAGACAAAAGCGCCAAACTACTGACAGAAAACTCCCAGAGACTGAAGAACCGAGGGCGTGTTCTCAATGCTATCAAGCATACTACACCTAGTAAGAATGCAGTATGCATGGGATTATACAAACTACGCAAAACTTTGATTGTTATAGTTTCTTGTACATTCGCGTAGTTTCTAGACATTATATAACGGACGGATTTAACATCTTATTTTCGCTGCTTTTAAGAACATGATACACAATGAAAGAATGCCATTGTCTCACTCTCTCTCTCT
>NC_136787.1:1978424-2295449 GCF_947034865.1 Barbatula barbatula
TACCTATAAAAAAAGAATAGTTCACCCAAAAAAGGTCACTGTTGACTTGACCTTAGTCATTTTTATTCCTACTAGGGAAAGTCAATGGGGATTACTTTCGAGTGAACTATTCCTTTAAGAATTTGCGTGTGTGCATGTGTGCGTGTGTGTGTCAGCTCCACTATGCAAGTATTGTGTCTTTCTCGTAAACACAAATTGAAAGATCATGTAAACATTAGTACGTTTTGTGGAATAAGAATACAACATTAAAACCTTACGCTATGTGGCAACGTCAACATCCACAGACCATTTCAACCCAAAATAAACATTCCTGGGAGTTACAGCAATAGAAACAGGACCATTAGCCTAATTGAACATAACTGCACAACAGCTGGCAATGAAAGTCAAGAATTCAAATGAAATCTATTTCCACATTGTAACACTATCGTATTACGTGGCAGTATCATTTCACATCTGTGATTGCCCATTAACAAAAAATGTCCCACTTTTTAACTGTGTTTTTCCACCTAAACACAGATTGAGCAATGTCTGTCAATTGGGCCATGAAATGTCTATTGGTTTGATGCCTAATTCTGGTGAATCTAAATGGATGTAAAAAAACTGAAAAGCATCAAAATAATAGATCTAAGAATAGAAAGAAAATAATAAATCTGTATGACAAATGAGCTTTTGACAGAGAGCGATTTGCCAGATACCATAGTATTCAAATAAATACCAATAATGTAGGCTACTTACTTATATAGCAGAAAAATATGTATTTTCCTATGAATGTTTTTAATTTAAGAATCTAAAATATTTTAAATAGATGTAACAAATCTGCTGCTCCAATATAAATAATAAATAGTGATTTATGAACATCTTGTCAGGTGTTCTCCAAACTCGTTAGGCATTATAGGTGAAGACTTGTGAGCAATGTGTATAAGAGAAAGAACTATAATAACAGCCCCCCCCCACCCATTCTTATACTCCATGAATGGTTAGATTTTTGTAACATTTTCAATTAAAGATCCAAAGGGTTGAAGATGCAGATTTATTTTCACAAGCTTCCTTGATCATATTTATTTAGAAGTTGAAGGTGACAAAGAATTCATTGATGCAATATGTTAAATTGTTCCCTGATATCTACAAAGAGTGTATGTGGCTGTATTATGTGCAAAAATGATCCAGAAACGGTTTTACATGTCCATTAACAACCTTAGTATTTGTCCATAATAAAAAAAGGTATGTTATTACCTTATTTGGAAGGGTCATGAATATTAATATGCTGAGCTCTGCTCTGATTGGCTGAATCGCCCTGTGGCTCATGGCATTAGCTCTCACAGGTTTCACTGTAGACATGTCCGATGCCAGTTTGGCAGACATCGCCCACGCTCTTCACAATACCTGCAGAACTTTCAATGATTATGATGTGCACGTCCGGCTGGGTTAGAACATGGGCAGGTATATGCAACGATGGAGCGTACAATCCCGACTGTGACGTCACAGTGTTGATATTGGACTCTTTTTAAGTGTCTTTGCATGCACAAGATTTACATAAGAAGGAGGATACAATAGTGTTTGAGAAAAGTTTAAATATTTTTTTGAGTTTGAGACCAGTTGTACTTTGCGGTTCAAACATTGAAATTGCATTCGTAAGGAATGTCTTTACAAAAACATTCTGACAAAACATTGGCTTTAAATATTGCTAAAAGAAAAGGCTGCAGTAAACAAATGTGTATAGTCAATTCACAGTTTACAAGCAGTCAACTAAAACAGAAGTGAATGTTCTTTGCAATTTGTGAATTGTGATGGGAATGTAATATGTGATATATATTCACAGTCACGAAACAATCCTGACAAATTGTCTTTTTGCTGAAATGCAGTCAAGGACAAATAATCCAGATCTCTCGATTGTCCATTTGAGATCAAATCAGTGGATTTTAATACCTGGAATAAACAGAGCCAATTTTTACTTTACAGGGCTTTTTACCACTGAGAATGATCCGCACATTTTAACACAAGCTGTAAAATAAAATGACAAAACCTCTCACACTTTTTATTATTATGGATTTATTTGAATGAAGCTAAATAATAGATTAAGACATATATTTCACTGCGTAAGCGAGTAGAGTATTTTAATATCAACCTGAAGTGTATGTGAGTTTTCCACAGACATCCGCAATCATTTCTCAGATTGTCGGACTCCTCTGGGCCTCCAAAGATTTCCATTCAATTCTGCCAGCTCACAACCCAGGGCTGGATATACAGTATAGCACATCTTTAGCGCACATTGTGTTCTTTGAGAAATCCAAATGGGTTTTAGGCCACAGTAGATTTTAGTAGACTGTTTATCCATTGAGCAGTGGAAGTTTTAAAGAGGTTTATAAAATTAAATTCTCATCTCTTGCCTCTTCATATTTCCATCTTTTTCGCCACTGTTGTCAGGCTGAACTGAAAATCTGCCTTTAAGCAATCGCATTAGTCACTGCTTTTCCTCTGTTGTGGTATTATGGATTATATAAAATTGAAAAAAGTCATTCACAAAGTACTTCAGATGGAGACCAAGCTCAGGTCTTGTGACAGTGCTTTGAGGTAGGTCAGGCTCGTTCGATTTCAAAATCCAGTGTCCTATATATTAGAACCTAAATATTTAAATATTTAGTTGGACACCATAAAAAGTGTTCCTGTAGCTTGATAGAGCATGGTACTAGCAACAGTCATGGGGTTGATTTCTAGGAAAGGCATGGACTAATAAAATGAAATCCTCAAAGTCTCTTTGGAAAAAAGTATAAAGAAAAATGTTGAACTGATAGCTGACCTGTCCAGTGATGAGTGTGATAATCTATGAGCAGATTAATAGTCTAGTTAATCCAAAAGACAACCAATACATCTGTCAATCATATTTCACGCACAGAAAAATGTATAGCCAACAAAATACATGTAAAACATTTATCAGGGTATCAATGAACTCCCAGATAGGTCAAGGCAACAATATCAGGACAACATCCCTGCGTGCAAAGTTCCCTACTGCTATGCTATATAGTATGTGATAATCAATAATAATCGGCTTCTACAATGCCATCCATCCATCCATTTTCTTCCGCTTATCCGGGGCCGAGTCGCGGGGGCAGCAGTCTAAGCAGAGATGCCCAGACATCCCTCACCCTAGACACTTCCTCTAGCTCTTCCGGGGGGACACCGAGGTGTTCCCAGGCCAGCCGGGAGACATAGTCCCACCAGCGTGTCCTAGGTCTTCCCCGGGGTCTCCTCCCGGTCGGATGGGCCTGGAATACCTTCCGGGGAAGGCGTCCGGTAGCCATCCGGAACAGATGCCCAAGCCACCTCAACTGACCCCTCTCAATGTGGAGGAGCAGCGGCTCTACTCCGAGCTCCTCCCGGGTGACCGAGCTTCTCACCCTATCTCTAAGGGATCGCCCAGCCACCCTGCGGAGGAAGCTCATTTCGGCCGCCTGTATCCGGGATCTTTTCCTTTCGCTCATGACCCAAAGCTCATGGCCATAGGTGAGAGTAGGAACGTAGATTGACCGGTAAATTGAGAGCTTCGCCTTGCGGCTTAGCTCTTTCTTCACCACGACAGACCGGTACATCGACCGCATTACTGCAGAAGCTGCACCGATCCGCCTGTCAATCTCCCGTTCCATCCTTCCCTCACTCGTGAACAAGACCGCAAGACACTTAAACTCCTCCACTTGAGGCAGGAACTCTCCAACAACCTGAAATGGGCAAGCAACCCTTTTCCGACTGAGGACCATGGCCTCGGATTTGGAGGTACTGATTTTCATTCCAGCCGCTTCACACTCGGCTGTAAACCGTCCCATTGCATGGCCCCTTCAAACCAGGCTTCTACAATGGTTTATTTTAAGAACACATTCTGTTGAGCACCATTACGATGCTTAAAATGTCAAGTCGCTGGGATTCCATTTCGGAAATATCCACAGTGTGACTACAATAGGAGACTTCTGTTCACTCGTTCCCTCCAGCGTAATGGGGTATTCTAATGAAACAATCGCTTTACACCCCTTCCAGCTCTGCGGGATTCCAAATGAAACTCATTGATCTGGATCTACAAGAGAGGTCAAATTAAAAATACTCCCCATAAATCTGCATCACTCCATCAAAAACTTTCAGATAAAGCACTTTGGAGAGTTCCAGTAAATTCGCTGCTCTCTTTGACGTTTGAAAGAAAGTCCGTTTGCATTACTGTGGGCCACAGCGTTTAATGCGGCATACATCGTGCAGTACATCAAAACCCGAAGTAAATTGGGCTCGGGAGAGAAATTAAGCATAATTTGTTGAGCGTGAAGGGAACATGCCTGTCTCGACGGTGGCTGCAGTACCCTCGAGTAGGGGAAATTCAGACCTCCCACTTGAAAGGCAGCCGTAAAATGTCAACTGAAGGGGCGTCTTGGCCGCTGCTTCATGTTGTTCGGCACTTTTAATTAAAAGTACTTAAAGTACTAGAATTGATTATAGTGTAATAGATAGTGTAAAGATTATTTGATGAATTAGGGTTGAGGTTTACACTAAAAATCTCTTTAATTTAAGGGAGAAATATGATCATGACTGTTTAGAGGAAGTTACAATGAGAAATACTGTACTTCTCCAGCATGAATGTATCTGCGTTCAAGCTCATTGAAACATTAAGCCTTCTAAAACATGTATTAATATCAAATGAATATGACTGTAAAATATAAAATACTTACATTACATACATTATACATATTTATTATGTGTGTATATTGATATGTATGTCTTTAATAGCATTTATAATACATATTTGTATTAAAGTAATACTTCACCCTAAAATTCCGTTATCATTTACTCATCTTCGAGTGGCTCCAAATTTGTATAATGTCTTTGTTCTCATGAACACAGAGAAAGATAACCCTAACCCTTCTGCTGAACACAAAGGAGACATTTTGAACAATGTAGGACAGCAGACCGTTCTGGGGCACTTTTGACTACCATTGTAGTTCACTTTTATTGTCACATCACCACCTGTGGTGAGTGAAAGTCTTGGCTGTGTACTCCAATTAGAATGCAGTTGTACATACAACTATAGTAGTCAATGGGGCAATTGCTAAAAGCAATTTATACAGATTGGGATCAACTCCATAAACCATAAACTATGGTTTATAAATATACGGTTTATATGGTTAATAAACCATTAACTACGACTTTTGCCTCAGTAAACTTTTAATTTGTTGCTTATTTATAGTTAGTACGGTGTAAGTATTGGATAGAATAAGCCAGAAAACAGCCAATATGCTAATAATAGGCAAGCTAATAAGCAACTCATTAAAAGTGAGAAAGTGTTACCGAACAATATTAATAGGTATTCACGTGTTGCCCAAAGAAATATTTCAGCTTAAATATATATAGCATAAGAGGGTCATAAGAAACAGATGACCTTTCATTTTCTATGAATATATGAATAATAAAACATTTTTACAGATATACGCTATGACTATGTGTTTTACAGTTTTAAACTGAACCAAATAAAATTGTTCACCTTAACACTAAAGTGATACAATGCCAGCATGCCATGCGTATATGTGTCTTGTTTAAATGAGCCAACCACAGTTCCCACGAGAGGCCACACATATTGGGGGTCTTAACTAGTCTAAAGAGCACTCGACCACCCTGGAATCTTTAGAGAAACCACAGAACAGTCTCCAAATCTGGACTGAGGGACCGCAGCATTCAGACACTCTGTGTGTTGCACAGAACCACTGCACATTGGAGTCTTTAATTAATATACTGTGCTAGAATGCCTACACTTTTTGGTTTCCATTTTATAAAATCGATTTTGGTCCTCAAGAAAAGTGTTTCAGGGTCTTACGTTTTTGTTTCTGGTGTGCAATGTTAATATAATCAGCAGGTATTCTTTCAACCAGTAGAAAAATGCCCTCCATGTTCGAGTAAAAGATAAATAAACACACAAAACTGTGACTGAGTAAAGCTGTATGGGATCTAAACAACAGAGCATTCAATTGTGATCAGCACACCACTAAAGAAAACATAACTACCATTTGGGGAAATGTAAATGAGAGTCGAGCAGAAAGTTAACAGTGATATTATATCTCCACTGACTGTTAACAGCCTCTCCCTGCCTAGAAAAACGATAGAGATATGTTCTCTGAATTTTTTAGAAAGTAGTAAATGCATTGCATTTTAAAATTCCAATATACTACAATTGAAACCACATCTCTAGACTAGAGGCTCCCAGAGTTGCTACAGGGTCACAGGAACGTTCGGGGAGGGCCTCTTTATAAGCAACTGTATTATTTATTGAATTGCAGAGATAAAAGCCCAAGGCTCCCATTAATTAAGCGTCGTGGTGAGTTATATTTCATGATCCTGCCTCTCCTTGTCTTGATTTTTGAGTCTTGTTGATCATGTCAGACCCATGTGTTTTATGTGGAGAAAGGGCATGGCATTGTTTTCGTTTTGTCATGCCATGCACCCGGTGTCACGTCTTTTGTCCCCGACCCCTTGATTCCTGGGTAGTGTCCCATTAGTGTTTCATTCCCGTTACCTGCCCGTCACCGTCCCAGTTCAATCTTCCCTTGTTAACGTTTCCCTATATCTAGTCAGTTGTGTTTTGTGGATTACGCCGGTCCTGTGAAGTACGCCGTCCTGTGGATTACGTCGGTCCTGTCGATTACTTCGGTCCTGTGGATTACTTCGGTCCTGTGGATTACGTCGGTCCTGTGGATTACGTCGGTCCTGTCGATTACTTCGGTCCTGTGGATTACGTCGGTCCTGTGGATTACGTTGGTCCTGTGGATTACGTCGGTCCTGTTGATTACTTCGGTCCTGTGGATTACTTCGGACCTGTTGATTACTTCGGTCCTGTGGATTACGTCGGTCCTGTGGATTACGTTGGTCCTGTGGATTACGTCGGTCCTGTGGATTACGTCGGTCCTGGGGATTAAGCCGGTCCTGTGGCCAGTCGTGGCCTAATGGTTAGAGAGTCGGACTCGTGACCAGAAAGTTGCCAGTTGGATCCTCAGGGCCGGCAGGTAACGACTGAGGTGCCCTTGAGCAAGGCACCTTACTCCTACTTGCTCCCAACTGCAGTGATAGCTGCCCACTGCTCCGGGTGTACGTGTGTTCAAGATTTGCTGTGCGTGTGTTCACTACTCTCTGGATGGGTTAAATGCAGAGGTCACATTTCAGGTATGGTTCACCATAACTGACAAATAGGTCACTTTCGCTGTGGATTACACCGGTGATGTGGATTACGCTGGTCCTGTGGATTACCTCGGCCCTGTGGATTACGCTGTTCCTATTAACTCTTCCCCTGTCACGTTCTGGACTAAACATTGTTTGTTTTGTCCCCCTTGTGGGAAGTTTATGTTTGTATTGTTTTAGTGCATGTGTTTTCCCCATTGTGTGTTTTTTGGTTTGCATTTAATGTTTTTATGGTAACCCTTTGTCTGTGTTCGGCCTCAACTCCCCTGACAGTATAAGGTTTTTGTTGTATGCAAAGACACGCAGGTGCCATGTGATCGTTTATGTAGATCAAATGTTACACAAATTAGTAAATCACACAATATAGTCTCAAGTCAGTGCAGATTGTGAAACGAGCACAGTCTTGTCAAATGACTGTTATCTTGCAATGTGCTAATATCAGACACAGCATATTAGCTGTATGATGACAAGGTTTCAAGCTCTTTGGTGCCCAGTAACTTTCAAGTTCAAGAGCTCATTTGGGTCTGTGTATTTCATCACCACACCGCTGTGCTTTTCCAGTAAAAAGGCTCCCTGTGTTTTGGTTTCAATTTCAATGTGTCAATGCAGCCTTTTATCTCACTGCTTTCTTCCTCTTAGAAGTCAAATGTGTTTATTTGGAGGGTTTCAGAGTGATGAACTTTTAAACAGGCATGCATTTATATTTTAATTGCAGCGTGGTTAAAACTGTTCAAATTATTTTTTTTATTACACTGTGATTGGTTGGGAATGCGGTCTGATAATGTGCGGGTTGAGAATGAAATATAATTCTCTCCAATCTTGATGTCAGACATTTGGCCCCATATCAAAACAACACCTACTTTCATTACTGACACTGCAACCTATACTTACGAATAAAAGCATGTTTAAAATTTATGCGTGATAATAGATGTGTGTGTGTGAGAGTTCTGCTATCTTTCTATATTTCTCAAAATATCCCCAGAACAACATATACCAAAGCCTATGGGATATTTGTGTCTTTGTGGAGGTCAGGTCATCTTTTTAAACCTTACAATGATGGCACAACCTGAACATACACATTTCAATGTTCTCTCACAAGGGATTAAATGGAATACCAAAATGCTAACGTACATTTATAATTGGCTTCATATAAAAGACAATAATAGTCAATGATAATCAATGATAAGCACTAGACTTGAATCCTTGTGCGGTTGAAATTTCAAAAAATGTTGGTATGTGTTTGTTAAGCAGTAAATACAGTATCTTTTGTAGTCTGATGATCTAGTATGATCTAGTCCTCAGTATGACTGAGGGGATAAAAATGCAGTGGGTCTGCAGGATGGACATATTTCAGGACCACACAGATTGTGTGTCCAGTCATTCAAGCTTCAAGGCCCCTAATGTGACACTAATGCATTTCAATGCAGACGGGTCCTTCCATTTCCATCAGGCATTATTTATATCTCTTTTTATTATTGTCTATAACCATTGCTGTTAATGTCTGTCATCTACATGTCCTTAATTCACATTAGCGTCAATCTTTTTAACAGATGCTTTCTTGCGGGTTTCATTGACTAGCTTTATGCTACAGTGCTGTGAATGGCTTTGGGGTGTTACTAGGTGGTCCCACAGTGTTATGACTGTCGAGTTAAAATAACATGATTCCAGGTCACTTCAAGACTTTAAGTATTTTAATACGCAATATCTTTCATGCGTATAATTCAACACAATGAGATTTTTCATTGTCATTTTTCAATGAGATCATACGTTTTGTTATGATTTGACTTTGCCTGTGACGTTAGGTTTAGGGGCGGGGCTAGGGTGGCATTTATCGTTGCTTTGCCACCTTGGAAAAATACGCTTATTTAGCAAAGTCGGCTTTTGAGCATCTGATTTTAGGGTTTGGGGTGAGTAAGGTGTTGGTTAGCCAACTACTAAAATATTTTTGATTTTAAAAGTTCTTATATTCTTTTGATATCAGGTTATAAATATTTAAATGAACATATACACATCGGTCTGTGTATTAAAAATCGTTTTGGTGACATGAAAGAAAATTGTGCCGAGTGACACGAAAAAATTGGTAAATTCACAATTATTAGATAAATAGATAATAGATTCATAGATTCATGGATTAATAGACACAAATGAATAGATGTCAAACTGCCTTGAGACCTAGTTGTCCCTGAAAGTGCCCCTGAAAGTAACAAAAATGTAAAAGCACTGAGGTAATGTCGAATTGTTTAAGATCTCGGTAAAATGTGGCAGGTTACATATGGTGCTGTAAGTAAGGCATCTGCTAAATGTCAAATTGTCAATAAAATGTGTAATATGCTGTATGTATGATTCAGATAAAAGTGACTTTAAAGTACAATCTTATAAACAATGTTAGGAAGCATAAGCATAGGCATTGTAATGAAATGCCACGTCTAACTGTATTGCTCAAGGAATTATTGATTGGCCTTTGAAAAAGAGCTAGCGATTTCCACAGAGATTTGAGAAGCAGACTATATTGTCTGTGCGATTGGTTTGATGTAATACAAAGCCTTATGGGTCCAAAGGCAATGCGTTTTTCACATGCGTCTGTTCATCTCGCACACTCTGTCTTGACATTCCTGGATTCAGCGGTACATCTATATGAGTGTTTATTATTGTTAGTAAATCCAGGGCAACTCGATGAAAAAGACAGAATTTGCACTGTTTGGAGCCCTACAGTATATAGAATATTACAGTATATACAGTAAATAGTCTAAGGTTACATTTACACAACACCAAAAACTAAAAACCTTCTATACATTATGATCGTTCATTTAGTCAACAAAAGTACTTTTGGGACTGAAAACACACAAAAAGCTTTTAAAAACGGCACTATTATTGCCACTGTTTAAACAAATACAAAATAAAATAAAACTATGCTATATGCATATGCATATGCATATTATCTTATCTTTTCAGTCTATGAAGTGGCAGAGGTACGTGCAGAGGTGTGTTATGTTTCTTTAAAAGGTGCAATCGCCAGCCAGTTTGCGTGGTATGCATAATGTTTTTAGTCATTCTTTTGCAGATCAGTTTGAACAGCAATCATTTTAACCAAATTGCCATCTATACGAAGAACATTTATCTGGTTTAGCTTATTATTGGTGTGTAAACATTCCCCAAAATGAATGCCATCCCTGAATTTTCGTTGGTAGAAAAATGTGAGATTGATTTTGTTTTGCATTTGTTCCCTTTTAACATTGTATTATTATTATTATTGTGTCATTCAGCGACAGCATCATGTTATATTTCATCATAGATTCATCATAGATTCCAGCCAGTCAGAACAGTTCTTCAATTAAAAACACTTTTCAATTATTTTCTTTTCTAAGTCAAAAAAGAACAAAACCTTAGAAAAAAAAACCAGAACAAACAGAGTTGATGCCATTCTATCTTTGTCAAGTTTAACGTGGTTTAAGGACTGGAGGGCGACTTGGAGTTAGAGTTCTTTGGAGGAAATCCCCAAGCTGCCTAAGTGTAATATACCTCTCATGCCGCATGGTGGGTGGTGACATCACATCTATCACAGATCACGGGTCCCGCTTGGAGGAACGAAGCCAGGAGGAAGCATCTCAGGATGGGGAGAACCGGTGTGACCACAGGAGGGCCATCATGGGACCTGTGCAGAACAAAGCTGGTGCTTGTAATTTATGCCTGACACTTGCATCCTCTTCCTGACAGCCACGGTCTTGAAGAAATATGCATGGACGTGCCGAGATCGCATCGGGTATCACCACCAAAACACAAAGACGTTTGGACAAGGTGAATGCATTAGCAGACACCGTATAGCATCCAACAGGGAAAGTGAAGAGAAAACAAGCGCTTGCGTTAGGAAGAGCAATATCTTATGGTTTTAACATTTCTACCTCAACAAATACAAGCAAACAGCTGAACTGTTTGCTTTGAAATATAGATGGGTTTTCAAGTTTCATTACGCAAATACAAATCCCATGTTAGCCTTGTGTTTTCCTCAGGGGTACTCCTACTGTTATGTCTCAATAAATATGCACTTATCATTTTTCAAGTCATGCTTCGTGATTTTTAGCCATCCTGTAAGCACTCATTTCTCTTACAAATTATTTCTCCCAAATGCATAATTCTCTGATGAAAGACTGTGGCTGAAGTACAAGGCAAAGCTTCATAAATTTCTTCATAAAATCAAGGGCTGTAGAGACGTGATCAATTTCACAAATAGCCTCTTTAATTCAGTGTCATACAAAGCATGACATCTACAGTAGAATCTTGTCAAATGAATGGAATAATAAATGTTAAACGGATAGTGTAAAAGTGTGAAAAAATATTCAAATGAAAATGATTGTTACATACTGTTCCGATTTGACCAGGTGTCTTCCGTCTCCAGAACTGTTTATTCTACAGAAATCAATGTTGACCAGACCGTGTGGTTTGGACAAACATCTGATATTTAAGTTTTGCCTGGTGAATGACAAAGTGGTCACCCTTATGCCACTCATGGTGACCTTCGGGTGGTGTTAGAGATGTGGGGAAAACGGGAGACTCCCGGGCAAAACGGGAGTGTTGACAGTTAAGCCTTATGCCAACCCTCTAATTTATTGTTGTGTCTAATGTGTCTTGTTATGAAATATCTACTACTACCCCACTATAGCATGGGATGGCATGGGGGTCACGGGCTAATCAAGCTGATGAGCACACTGTGGTACACACATTTCATGTGAATGAAGGGAACAGGCAACTTTATTTTGTGTGCTGGGAAATAAATTTGGGCCAATTACAAGATAACAATAATGGCATCCCATAATTCTTTTCAATTCCTCTCTCTCACAGTCTCTTTTTCACTAATATAGAGAGAAATTATACTTTTATTGTCTGCAGAGTGAACTGTTCACCTATTCAATTCAATTCAATTTTATTCACAATTTGCATTGTTCCAAAGCAGCTTTACAGGGGAAAAACGAAAAACCCAAGAAAGGGTAAAACACACTACATGGTGTTTTATATAATAAATCCAATTATTCTAGTAAATAATATCTAATGTCAGCATCTCCTGGTGGTTTGTTTAGCATATTTTGCATTAAGTGAATGCTTGGCTGAAAAGATGCGTTTTTAATCTAGATTTAAATTGGGCAAGTGTGTCTGATCCTCGAATAATATCAGGAAGGCTATTCCAGAGTTTACCTACATTGTGATCTCTTACATACAGTTAATGTGAGGTGCCACAGGGGTGGAGAATGAGCCCAATGTAATTGTCTGTTAGACATTTGACTCGTGCACCCACCCTCTCCCACCGAAATGGAGTATGACTTGGGCCAGAGCCCTGAACCTGCCGCATGGTTTAGTATGTTTCCTGTCAAATGGTATCTTTTATGATGGACGGCATCATTCTCAGAGTCTGATATAACCAGTAGAGGGGAATATATAAATGATGATGAGAACGAGCTGTGGCTGGTTTCCCTGGAGCAACATCTGTGGCTGCCACACATTGATGGACGGGCACTGCTTGCCATACAGATAAACATGAGCTGACTTCCTTTCGTCTAGACATTAAAGAAATAATTTTATAATATGACATCTACAGTATATGCTAGATGTAATATGTCTATACTAGATTATTAGTGCCTTACAAATTTTTTTTTTTTTTAAAGATGTAGAGTTGAAAAAACTATCCACGAGGAGCTAATTAAACAACGGGTATATAAATTATAATTACATAGTGGTTACAATGATTAACGTGTCATACTGATAAGAACAATGCTGTTTTGCTGGGGTTTGTGCTAATTTCAAAAGTCAGAATATTGTACGTACCAGGGAAGCAGGTGAACTGAGCCTTACTCTTATTCAACCTCAAATGAGTCTAGCGCAGTTTTGCCAGTGCATGCCCTGTTTCTAATTAAAGAAAAGGTGAGATTTTCTGTTATAGCTCACAGTTAAATCTTTCTATCCTAACAGCACACAGGCAACGTGAAGTTGGACACATATCAGATGTCGTTGGAGACAGTAAAAGCCACAGTCTTCTACATCCTGAGTACCATTATAGATTCTTCTACAAAATACATCAAAATATGAACTGGAACATAAAGCTGCAAGGATAATATTTTCAGTTTACACCCCTCAGTTGCACAAGCGGTAAGAGATATTTCACAGACGATTGACCGGACCAGATGACACCAGAAAGACAAATGTTATGTGGGGGAAGTCTGTGAGTTTTTTTCATGCTTTCCATAGATTCTTTAAAAAAATATATTAATCTTTATTAAAGAAATATATTGCAAGAGAAGACAAATGCCCCTATGTCCTCTTTGAAATACAGCACTAGCAACGTGAGGGGTTTTCTGTACGGTACAAGACGAAATAAAAACTTTCCACAAATAAATATAAAGAGCGAATTTGCTTCTTTCTCTGCGTGGATAGGAATGTGTTCCCCAGGAGGCTGACGGGAGGAAGCTTTTTTAACGCCAACCATCTGTGGAGGGAGTTAATGGCAGTTGACAAGCCCTGGTTGAATTTATTTCGAATAGTTTAGACGGAATAAATTAAAGCCATGCTACACAAAGGACCTGATCAGGGCTTTGGCCCTTATAAAAAGATTTTACGCTTCTTTGAATCAGTAATGAAAAAGATGCAGCTGTAAACTTGCTTGCCAGTGGAAATCCTGCAAAGCAGGGGTGTATCGTGCACGCCGTGGCACGGGCCCCTTTGACGCTAGCATGTTGAGAAATGCAAAATTGTAAATGCTGTCAAAACCAAAAGACTTTGGTGAAAGGAGATGTGAGTATGTTTACCACAAACAGGCCACGGTGATTAGATAATAAAACAGATTTGGCTTCTAGAGTAAATGAATACTTTATCCAATTGATGTCTAATCTGCCCAGGAGGAATTAAAATCAAGTTTAGAAGCTCTTAATTTACTAGAGTTATCAGAGTAACTGTTGCAAATGAAATGGTTGAAACAAGTTGCAAATGAAATGGTAAGTAGCAATAGCATTAATGAAGACAGTCTAATAGGTACGTTGCACCACACAACTTGCCGATTTCTGAATGTTTATGTCAGAAATTGAGTTGGAGTTTACACGGAGCGAAGTAAAGACAGGCAAGTGATGTTAGTGTTTTAAGCCGGTTCTGATCGGTTCTCATGAAGCAACTCCAGGTTACTGATACAAGGCACAAAGCCAAAACAGCACATCCAACCCAAAACGTCATACTTTTGCTGTACAGGTAAGTGAGATCAGACAAACAGTATGTGTGTGGTGTTGACTATTTATAGTGTGATGCGAATGGGATAATTGATTAATGTCCAGGTGTGGGTTATCAGTGTGCGATGGGGATGGTGAGCAAAGAGATGGTGAAGCCTGGCAGATCCCTGACAACAATATACAGGCCTATTAAAATGTCAAAAGCATGCACATGCATGCATGTCTCCAATGCGGTACCATCTGGAGCTGTTGGCCATGCCTGGGGTCAACAACACCCTTAAGAACTAATGTAAAATTCTTTCAGCTGTTTTGGGGGCTTATTTAAATAACCATATTGTGGACACAGAGATTCTTATAACCTTTAATCAGACTGCAATTTGAACAGGTCATGAAAAACCCTCCCAAAATATCGTCCTTCATTTTTGAGCCAGATTTTACTATTTGTGGATAATGTCACACAAAGAGTCTATACCTTTGAGACCTGACAGTAAGAAACCCAGAACCTTTTTTCTGCTCTCAGTGGCAGAGCTTTTTAATTTAGCTTTGTTCCTATAAAATGTATTATTATACAGAGAACAAGTTATGGACATCAATGAGATAAAATTTGACTAAAATTTGATTGAATTCTCACAAAAACAAGTTAGAAAAAAGAATTCAACAATGTCATGTCAATCCTAAGTGATTTCAGAAGAAATATCACACCAGAAATCTCCTGAGCTATCAGAGAGCAACCGATTTCCATTAGGAACCTTAACTTAAGAATTTTCCCTGTTGGCAAAAAACTACCAAATCTGTTCTTGCCGAACTGCACAACTTGAGGTAAAAAGACAAGTTTCAAGTACAAGCTATATTAATAGCAATGCTTTCCATATTGCTCCTAAATAACCTGCTCTGAGTAGCCTGGGGAGAAATTGAAACCTTCTGGTTAACTCAGGCTTGAGTCCTACACGGACATTTAGGTACAAATCCTACTTGTTGTAGTTTAATGAAGTGCAGTAGACAAAAGTGGTTATGGCTCCTTCATTAGTCAATGGGATATTATGGTGAGAGAGCAATAATCTGAATTGTTCCGAAAAGTCCACAGGGAGGCCAGTTTGCTGTTATGTTAATGACCTCGAGTCAGCAGAGCAACTTCTCATCTTTGTGTCTAAAAACGATTGATCTCTGGCACCTCCACTGAGGTGGCATTCCAGCTCTTTATTTAATTCTACTTCATTACGTTTGATCAGTGAAAACAATAAGCGGTACATCGATATGCCGCGCTGGGAAGGAGGAGGGAGTTTTGAACGGTCGAGATCTTTGAAGCTCACTCTACAATTGAAAGAAAAGCAAATGTGTACAGAATCCATAACTCAAATACCAAAGTATTTGTCAAGGCTTCCGCACACAAACGCTCGCTCCAGGGTTGGCTAGTGAGTATTATTAGCATCAAAGCTGTTTCACATATCCCAGAACAAAAGTTCGGCGACTGAAAGACCCTCGAGAGCAATGTGACATTTCTCCTCATTACGCTGCGGGAAAACTTCAACACGGTATGTAGGTCATTGAGGTTCATTATAGTTTTACTGTAATAATTCTCCAGAACGCATCACAGACAGGGTTAATTTACGAAGTAAATTTGAATTGTTAAGGTAAGTCTTAAGAGGCATAGCAGCATCAGAGGCCAAGCAATGCACCTGCGTTCGGGATCCTTTTTTCCTCTTAAATGATTGATTCCTGATATGCTCCAGTTGGACACGCTTCGAGTTTGCAGCTGCTGGGGAAAATCTGATCATGTTCTTAAAAAAGTCTTGGTTTCATTAGTTGAGTGTGTATGGAATCAATCGTTCAACTCTCAAGAGCAGGGAAATCGTATGCGTCTGAGTTACGTTTTAACGAAAGAAAAGCGTTTTAATGTGTTTAGAGGAGTTGATGGAAAACCCAAATGAATTTTCTGCAGATGCCTCGGTGCGATGACGACCTTAACATGGAGGCCTGCGGTTCAATTTTGCGGTTCAAAGGAAAACACTTCGCCTTATACAGCACACGTCATACTGTGCAACAAGATTAACGCTGCTTGTAAAGGAGTAAAGGCTGAGGGAACAACAACAAAACAACAAACAACCGTGTTTGCATGTCTTACACGTGTACACCAAATCGTTCTGCTCAACTCACACCTCCCCTGGCTGACAGAATAACGACCACTGAAGTCATCCTTTCAAACTGGGCCATCAAGTGAAGCAATGAAGAAGGCCTAAAGAAACTACAATGAAAAGACCATTTTTGACGCCTTGAACAATAGATGGTCTTGTTTGATGTAGGTCTGAGAGCAATTTTCCCTTCTTTCTTTCTTTTTTGTCCCCACTTGAAAGTGTATTTTGTCCCGCAAAACTTTAATAGGAATGTTTAATGAGTTAATGAAGTGTAGCGTGAGACCCTGTTGCATCTCAGCAACACATTTGTCCCTTCGCCTGAGTGTATATGTGCAGATGCCTTCTTCGCAATAAGGAAATTATAATTGAATTCAGTGAATAAAGTAATGTCAGGTAAAAAAACTTATTTTAAACCCTATTTGTCTTTGTCCTATCCAATCACGGCAAGCATCGCACAAAAGGGTCATTTTTTCAGTGTCTTGGTATTGATTTTTCAGTTTCACTGTGAAATAACATTTTATATTCTAACTTCAAATCCTATCTCATTGGATGTAATTGTGCGATGTTGCACAGCTATTTCTTGTTTGTTATAATAGACAGTATATGATATATACAGTGCCCTCCACTTTTATTGGCACCCTTGGTAAATATGAGCAAAGAAGGCTGTTAAAATAAATCTGCAATGTTTCTCCTTTTGATATTTTATTAAAAGAATTCTACAATATTCCAACCTTTCATTAAAGTAAAACAATTTGAAGTGGGGAGAATATCACATTATGAAAACAATGTTTTTACACCCTTTCTTTTCTTTTATGTCTGACCAGGTTTGAGAATATATGGCAAGTCATCCAAATCCATTCCTTCATTCAGAATCTCTTAAGATCCTTCAAATGTTGGTGCTCTCTTATATTCAGTTCATCCTGCTCATGTTCTATAGTGTTCAGATCAGGAACTGGGATGTATATGGATGTCTATGGCAGGATCTTGATTTTGCGTTTAGTTACACATTTTTTTGTTGAGTTTGATGAAGTCAGGTTTTTATGTTTTATTTGTTGGTGTTTTATATAAAACATGATGCCATGTATCTGAACAAGATGTCCAGGACATCTGGTATAAAAGTAGGTTCACAACAATTAAGATCTGGCAACATATTAAACTGTGGACGTTGGGCATTTTTTTATCCCTGTGCGCACCAAACCTATCTTGTGTTATTGCTGGCAAAAATACTCTTTTTCATTTCATATGGCCATAGAGCCCAGTCCTGCTTGAAGTTCCAGTATGGCAGATTAATATGGTGGAGTTTGTTTTTGCATGAGAGCAGAAGATTTGTTTCTTGAACGGTGTCCCAAACAACTTGTGGTTATGGAGGTGCAGTTTTCCTTCATTTTCAATAAATGCTTTCTGACCCCAAAATTCAACTGATTACTGCAATTTTCCAACTTTGCTCTTTGAAGAGTCTTTGGACGCTGAAATTATTCTCCTCACTGTGCATTGAGGCAATATAGACACACAACCTGTTTCAAGCTGATTTTCAACATCTCCAGTCCATTAAAACTTTTTTATCTTTGCCATGATGTTGGGAATGAGAATTTTAATTTTTTTATTGTAATTTCCTTAAAGCCATTTTGTATTTTGTGTCGCTCAACAGAACTATATTGCACACCGGAAAGAAATTCTTTGGGTTTTTCATCCATTGTGTTAAATGATTAAGGGGGTTTGGGCTTTGTGTTACTGGACTGGACAACATCATGTTTCTAGTCACCTTGTTGTGCTAAGAAAATGTAAATATCAGTGGGAATAGACTTGGGAGAGATTTTACTCATAAGAATTCCTAAGGGTGCCAATAACTGTGACCAGGCTGTAAATTCATAATGTGATATTTCCCCCACTTCTGTTTTACTCAAATGAAATGTTGAAATATTGTAGATTTTTTAAATAAAAGATCAAAAGGAGAAACAATGCAGATTGATTTTTACAGCCTTCTTTGCTCATATTTACCAAGGGTGCCAATAAAAGTGGAAGGATCTGTATATATAATTACCACTTATATAAATAAGCGGTGTACTATGCTTAGGCATGTACAGGTAAGAATCAAGATATCAACCACCCAGAAAATCTTATCAACCACGTACAGTACTGACACCCAGGAAACCAGTACTAAAACTAACCCTCGGCCCAAACCATCATAATATATATGGAAAATGTAAAAATATAGTTTAGCCATCAAAAAAATACAAAAACAAATGGTCCTTAGGAAAGAAATAAGTGTTATATTAAATAACTCCACTCGTAACTGTTCAATACACATTCATTTGCACACGTCACTGTGACTAAAGATGTTTGTGTCCATCTTTGTTAAAATGGCATCTTCACTTAAAAAGTCAAACTTGCCCTGAGCATCTGTAAACTTTTTCAATTATACCTGTCTGTAACTGGAGGGCGTTTCACAGATCAGCAAATGATGAACCGGGTGTGAGATGATCAGAGAAGAGAATACGACCGTAACTGTCAGCTTGCCTGGATGAGAAAACTTTGAAAGCCCTACAGGTAGGAAGCCTATAAACATGTCATGCACGATGGCACAGTAAGATTAAGGAAATCCATTACTGTATCTTTAGAAACATTTCTGTTTTGCTTTAGATAAAGAAAAGAATAAATAATGACAGTTATCACAAGAAATTGTGGCATTATGTTTTCACTTTTATGTTGTCCCAAGTAGATTTATTTTCCTTCTTATGGAACAGGAAGAAAGGTTTTCATACACCACGTTCCAAGCAGTATCCACTCTTTTCTTTAAAAGAACTTCTTCCAGATGCATTTACTGCATTTAAATGCATTAGCAACATACATGCAGTAAATTTCAAAGCCATATGATGGAAGACACTCAAATATATTCATAACCTCTGCAGTCATAGCCGGTAGGTAAGGATTTATTTTTAGGAAGCTAAGCAAGTTATTCATGTTTTTAATGATGACAGAATGTTCATTCGTAAGTGAAGTATGATTGCACAAAAGCAAATGAAAGACATGGCCGTTATGGTCAAGGCTTGTTAATGAGAGCCTGTGGTGTTTGACATTCAGTTTTTTGTTGTAATATATCGCTTCTCCTGGCATTGGTCATTCACAGAGAGACTCTTGGAATAACTGCAGTAGATTGCTCATTCTCTATTTGCCTCTGATTAATGTGGCCTACCTATGAGGTCAAACCGAAACCATCATTTATAGAGAAACATCTTGTCGGTGCCCACAGCGAGAGATAAATCAGGGTATTAAACATTGAGGATGTAAGGAATACTGAAGAGAAACCCATAATCACACTTAACTATCTTTAAAACATGAGCATCACAAGGTCAAGAAACCAGACGAGCAAGGGATTAATAGATAAGCATTGGACTTGCTATATAGACTTTATTCTTAGTGTCACAACACACACATTTGTAGTATAGCTGAAAACAAAATCTTGTTGCATAGACAGACTAGCGTTATCATTACATCAATAGATGCCGAATTGATCAGCATATACTCGAATCAATCAATAATAATGTTTGATACTTTTTCGTATCGTTAGTTTTTTTCAAAGCAATCCATGGACCGTATATCATCAGAAACACTTTTGCATGGGCCTCGGCACTCAGTGAAATTCCCAGAAACAGGATTTCTTAATGGAGGTCGTTTATGAAAGTCAACCTGCGATGTCCCCCTTCTGGCAAAGAGCGAAAGTAAATCATTGGACGGGCCTATTTTTGATGTTCAGTCTGCAGGCAGATCAGTTCTTTTACATGATAGTAGAGTATGATAGGAGAACTGGGAAAGAAACAGCACAATGAAACGTGAGTCATACAGAGATTCAAAATGCTTTTATACTACTTCTCTCTTCGCTCGTGTATCTGGATGCTTTCAGATCATCTAGTAAAAGCTCCTCATGAGGACACGTCTCGTCACACAAGACACGTTGACCCCTCTCTAAGGTCTGACGTAGCCTGACTGAGCCCCTCTAATGCCTCTCGTGTCCACAATGACCCTGCAGGAATGCTAACCCTCCCCTAGCGTGTATGTTTATTAGCTGGAGTTCTCGGGTGTCAAAGGGAGGACATCTATATTACACGCATGGTCCCGTGGACATTTCAGAGCTAAATCCTGCTGGATCTGGCTGGGATCATAGGAAAATCACTTAAAAGTTTATAGGCCATTCCACATGTGAGAAGAGACTAGGAAGTCATTTTCACAAGCAGCTGTATGGATGATATACACAGTATATGGTATCAGCTAGCTTGTTGCCTTGTTTTACTGCAACTAGTTAAAGAAACATTGAAGTGATCCCTTGCTTTAATTGGGTGGTGTCGTCGAATGCAGAATAAATCTGTTTTAAAGAAATGATGTTGGGGCAAATGCAGTATCTAGTTTACACCAATCTGTTTTTGCAGTGAAGACTACAAAATACCAATTAATGTAACCTTTAAATGTGACGGTTAAATGAATAGAGTCATTGCATGAACGAAAGTGAAACACGAGAGATGTGTCGAGCCGATGCACAGGTGGACTGTGGGAAGTGAACACTGCAATGCTGTTCTAAGGTCAAGTTAGACAACCCATAAAACAAAGTGTAAACCTGCTTCTGAAGTTCTGTGATACCATATTAAAACTTGAATGTTCCGTCTTTTGGTAAAATGTAATCGAGGCTACCCATCCATTTAATAACTATGATATTAAATATCTCCTTGAATCCTTTGTTTTGAGGAAGGGATATCACGGCATGCGAAATGGTTTGCTCTGGGTCACACAAGGGTTGTTGGTTTGCAGTAACTTAAGTTAATGAATACAACTGCTAGCGTTAGTAGAAAGATTTTGTCTGTTGTGTCTCTCATCAAATTCAGTTCAAACTACACATCTGTTTTTATTTTCAGGAAATCTATTTTCACAAAAGATATTGTTTGAAAGCAGAAATAGTGGGAATTGTGTGTTATTGTCTTAACCCTTTCCATGGTGCTCACTTGTTTTTATTACTCGTAGACCCACAGCATTTTTTAAATCATAACAATTTATGTAAAACTGCTTTACAGATGTTGACATTATCCCGAATGTAAGCAACATAGATTGCATATGGTATTTGTTATTGACAAGGTATATTTGGTGCATAATAATTCCACTTAAACTAAATTACAGAACCCGTATCAGGAGAAAATATTTGAAATATATGAAAAATACGGCGTGCACAATGATATTATTGTGGACACTGGATGATTGGCTTACGTATATCTTCCAAATGTCTTGGAAATATGTATATGGAAATGATATGCAGACGATATTATGCACAGTAAAACTAGGCTCCATGGTTATTTAGAAGAGGAGATGGGGTTCAAATACAGTACATGTTCTTTCTTTCTCTGACTAGGTTTTATAAAGGGAATTTTGTGCAGGTTCTGCCGTATGCATGGGTTTTTAAAGATGAATACTTTTTTGCGTACCAAAAATCTGAGCAAGTGAGTCACCTTAAAAATTAAGCAAGACAGACTTCTAAGACTACTAAGAATTTTAGTAAAGTGTTTTGAGAACCAAAAAATATATAAACATATTTACCAAAAAAGAAGAGTTATAAAATACGAACGGGTTCACAATTCCCAAGCCTATTACTACGTTGAAGTGAGTCACCTTAAAATAAACCAACAATGACCTTCTAAAAGGCCTCTCCACCTTGAAACCACTTAAGTTCCCATTGCTTTGTTTTTGTGTTCAATAACCCTCCCTATCGTTGTATTTTCCTCCCTCAACATCTCCTTCAGCATTTATCACAGATGTCAGCGAGTTTAACTTGGTATCTAGGCTCAGATCCAGCCTGTTCAGTCTTAAATGGCCTAGCTAATAGTTTCCTACAGTTGAGTGATTATATGACCCCCGTGCCTCCTTCCGAGGCCATTAATCTAGGGAATGACACTGCAAAGTGGGGATGAGCTCTGCATCGGCCCACCTGCTTCAGAGGTGTCTGTATGATTATAAGCCGAGATGGTTCTCGCCGAGGAGTCGTTTTAACTGTCATTCTCCCTCTGAAGCAGTGATGAGGTCTTGTGAGCTATTGTTGGGTTATGGCTTATATTCACTTGGAGCCGTACAAAGAAGAGTCTCTACCGATTTGTACCGTAGTGTTGTAAAATGTATAATTTTGAAAAATGTCTAGCACTGCTTTTACCCCTGGGCTACAAAGCTTGGCTTCACAGCACTACTTTTGCCACGCTTACCATACTATATATAATGTAAATTACTGATCTATATGGTGAAATATGAAAGGAGTAGTGTTCAAGCATTCATACATATAGAGCATACATTACATACATTGTAAGGCTAATTCACACTGATCCAACAAACACCATCCTACACTGACATTCTCATTTAGAATGAATGAGTTTGTTGCCATTTGCTGAAACAGTATGAATCAGCCTTAGCATGCATTCATGCTTTACTATAGATAGATTATAAAATCTGTGAAAAATTGATAGCAATGTCGATAGAATCCCAGTCCCAGCACTCCCCAATAAAACCCTATGATCTGATTGGCTGATTTGATCCGTAATACCACACACACACACACACACACTTGTGGGTCTTGCACCTAATATTTTCAATATTTTTTGTCAATGTGTTTCATAAACAGCAAGGCATATTGCTACAGCGAAACCTTGGACTGCTTGACAAAATCATTTGAATGGATTACGAAAAATAAAACAAAGCCACATTTGTGATGTTTATTTATTGTTTGTCTTTTTGTCATAAAAAATATTATTGTTCATCTTTTCTTTAGGCAGGCATTGATATATGTGATTGTTATTATTTTAATTTATTACATTTAATCAGCGTTTCACATCATTCATTTGAACAGATTTGTAAAGTTGTTTTATTACTGAAGGCCCTGATCATTTAATACATCCTGTGACTCAATGTAACACCATAAGAAATCAAAGAATACAAGATTTGTGCAGACCTCTGAATGCTTTTGTTTAAGCACGTTTTCAACGTCGCGTATCTGACCTTGTAATATTTCCCATCTCATTTACTCGGCTAATGTGTCATATTGACTATGAATCACTTAATGTCTCTTCTCTCAGCTGAGTGAATCTAACTGCTTTAACCTTGAAAGTAACCTATTCAGAAGATCAGTAAATCTGCTGCCATATTCCCCTAATAACACCCTTTTCTTCCTAGTGCAGTGCCCTAAATCACCAATAGCCGAGGTGACACTGATGCTGGATATATATTGGATTGATCCATTTAAGAGCTATAAAAGAGAATTTTGGGCAACAGCCAGAGCGAGAGGATTTTGCGAAGTCAATTCTTACGATTTACGAAGGCCACGACTTTACCACTTGGCAAACCAGAGAGGCAGTGACATCATGAGTGTTGATATAAGAGCGCTTGTGATGACAGATGAGCAGTTTCAAATATCAAGTGAATTCCGAGAACTTGATTTTAGGGTGTTAATAACATTCTTACCTGTTGCCATAGTGCATTTACAACATGGATGAAATAACCTATGCTTACGTTCCTATTCAGTGAATTTAACGAACTCAATTGTATCTCTGCCTACACAATGTTATTCGGGGGGGGAAATGATCCATATCAAATTTCTGTTTGTTGGTAGTTGGGCAAATTCAAACATTATGGAGGTAACATTTTGTGTTATGGACGTGACATAAAAATGGTCAGAGATTTGTTACGAATATATTGAACCATCTGTTTGTATTTTACTAAACCCTTGTTGATAGTGTCTGAACATAAAAAATGCCGGTCTACGAACACATTTTCTATTTTGAAAAAGTGAAATAAATATGCATTATGGATGTGACAAAAAAGGAGGTGTTTTTTGGGAGACGACAAACTTTGTAGGATTTCAGTTAAATAAAATGTACAATTCTGAAGCAATAATACCCAATGACCAGACTATGAAAAATCATACACTAAAAGCATAACAAATGCTTTACAAATTTGAAGAGAGATATAACATGGGACTTTGAACCACCAAATGCTAATATCTATGCTGTTACCACAGTAAAAACCGTTACATAATGTAATTTCTTCATATTTAGGTTTAATAATTTAAATGAATAAAATAAAAATTATACTAGAAATACATTTTTGATTTGTAATCAATGTATATGGGGTCATGACCTCTGCCTATGAATGAATACATGAATGGCACAGTTTTAGAGTACCTACACTGAGTTTTCACTGAATCCCATATGTATTAGGCATGTGTAATGAGCAAGGCGGGACGAGAGCCGTGAGGACACAGCTGAGGCCGGTGACGCAAGTGATAATGAGTGTCATCTGCATGTTGTACCAGTCTCGCATCTCGACAGGAGGGTACGACGAAAGAGAGGACCAGGCCTGGAGTTTATGTTCTATTTTATTATGCTTGTGTGGCCGGCAGTCGACCGTGAGCTGCCGGCATTTTAAGTTCGTTTTGTTGTTTGATTATTTTATTAAAAGTTGTTTAAGTTCGCTGGTTACCGCCTCCTTCCTTCCTTTATGGATCTTTGTTACATCATGTTAAGCACTTTAATGCCTGTAATGTAATGCCTGATGTCTAGTGTTCTGTCCTAACATTCTGATGCGAAAGCGCAGATGTCGTGTTCAGCTTCACATTGTAGTGTTTGCATTCTTTTCTATGTTGTTCAAAATGTAAATGTGTAATATGATGTGCAATGTTTAAAATGTAAATATGATGTAATTTGGCAGGCACCTTTCTCCAAATTAACTTACAGTGCATTTATCTTTATATATTTTAATCTGTACCAACTGGGCTATAATGTTTTGGTTTATAACCGTTTGTTCCACTGTATGTTATGTACCAACGCAGCTAGCCTCAACTGAGATCAAAGACCAGTTTTACGAGTTACTAGACCACATCATCAAGGGCATATCATCATCAGAACAAGTCTATCTTCTAGGGGACTTCAATGCTCGGGTTGGTGCAGACAGAGAGTCTTGGCCAAGCATCCTAGGTCATCAAGGCATAGAAAACATGAACGAAAATGGTCAGAGATTTTTGGAACTCTGCTGCAATCACAACCTCTGTGTGACTAACACCTTGTTCCAGAACAAGGCATGTCACAACACATCTTGAAGACATCCCAGGTCGAAACAAGGGCATCAGCTAGACCTGATTATCACTAGGAAGGATTCCCTGAACAGTGTCTGCAACACCAGAGCATACCACAGTGCAGACTGCGATACTGACCACTCTCTGGTAGCCTCCAAGGTCAAACTGAAGCACAAAAAACTTCACTACAGGAAACAGAAAGGTCAACCAAAGATCGATACCTGCAAAACTGACTATGCTGACAAAAAACAGGAGTTCATCAAGCGACTTGAAGAGATTCTGGCCAAAAGAGAAGGGCTGAATGCAGAAGAGAAATGGAATTTCCACAGGAATACCATCTTTGACTCTGCTCTCTTGACATATGGAAAGAAAGAATGCAAGAGCACGGACTGGTTTGAGGAAAACATTATGGAATTGGAACCAGTCATTGAAGCTAAACGGGATACACTGATCAACTACAAGCGAAATCCCAGTCAGCAAAACATGCAAGCACTGAGAACTGCTCACAATGAAGCACAACGGACAGCAAGACACTGTGCAAACGATTACTGGCTCCAACTCTCAGACAACATCCAGGAAGCCTCAGACACTGGCAACATTAGGAAAATGTATGAGGGGATCAAGTAGGCAACATGTATACCAACAAGGAAAACTGCGTCCCTGAAGTCCAAGACAGGAGATGTCATCACTGACAGGGACAAGCAAATATGTTGTTGGGCTGAGCACTATCTGGAACTCTTTTCCAAAGAAAATATTGTTACCCAAGAAGCCCTCGACAGCATTGAAAACCTGCCTGTGCTGGTTGACCTGGACACTGAGCCAACTTTGGAAGATCTCAGCAAATCCATCAATGAATTAGCCAGTGGCAAGGCGCCAGGTGAGGATGGCATACCACCGGAAATCATCAAGTGTGGTAAACCAGCTTTGCTAGAACCGCTACATGATCTATTGTGCCTCTGCTGGAGAGAAGGTATGGTGCCTCTTGACTACCGGGGCATCTCACTGTTGAGCGTAGTGGGCAAGGTGTTTTCTAGAGTGATCTTAAAACGACTGCAAGTCCTTACTGACTGGATCTATCCAGAGTCACAATGCAGATTTAGGGCTAAAAGAGGTACAACGCACAAGATATTCTATGTTCGTCAGCTTCAAGAAAAATGTAGAGAACAGCAGATGCCACTCTTCATCCCTTCGTCCTTCGTCAACCTCACTAAGGTATTTGACCTAGTGAGCAGGAAGGGTCTGTACCAGCTGATTCAGAAGATTGGCCCCACAGATGCTTAACATGATATCTTCTTTTCATGATGACATGAAGGGGATAGTAAGCTGTGATGGCGAAACTTCTAAACCCTTTGAAATTAAGAGCGGTGTCAAACAAGGATGTGTCCTTGCCCCAACCTTGTTTGGCATCTACTTCTCCATGTTGCTAACATTTGCCTTTATACACTACACAGAAGGTGATCATCTACACACCAGGAGTGACGGAAGGTTGTTCAATCTGACCCGCCTGAAAGCCAAGACCAAAGTCTGCTCAGTACTCATTAGAGACATGCTGTAGAACAACTGGGAATCTGGAAACTGGAAACTGTCGAATCCTGGGAAGACAAGATCACCAACACATCTGTCCTGGAACAGACAAATTCCCACAGCATGCACCTTTTGCTAACTCAACGTCGGCTTCGGTGGATAGGTCATGTGCGCCGTATGAAGGACGGCCGTATTCCCAATGATATACTGTATGGTGAACTATCTACAGGACACCGTCCTCTAGGCCGACCAGCACTACGTTTACAAAATTTACTGAAAAAAAAAGATAAAGAAGGCCCAGCCATTGTCTTTCGAGACAGAAGGGGCTACTACCTACTATATTATGTACCTTACTGTCTACGCCAGGAGCTTAAACTGTTGGTACAATGAAAGACGTCCCTCTCAAGGTAAACACGCAACAGACAAGATATATTTGCATTCTATCAGGGCAACCAAATTTACATCAGCAAATATGACAGAATTCTGATACTGCTGTTTGTTCGAAATAAAAATACAATCATTGACCGACCCTGTAATGTAAAGACGCCTGAAGCTGCTATTTAAAATAGCTGTTACAATTTTGTATATAATATAGCACTGCTTATTTTACGCCCTGATGGCAGCCATTGATCAAATAAATATCCTGACTCTGAATGCTAGCACAGCCCTCAAGGAATTTCATCCAGAAATGGTGTGTTTGGATCAACCTCCAGCAGTCCATTATAATATTTCACTTTCACTGCCTGTGTCATCGCAAAACTCCTCTGCATTACTAAAAACTACCATGGTATAAAAAAGAACAAAAAAGTGACACGTTCGAAAAGGGTTTTAAATTGACAGCATTTAAAACAGACATTAAAGAGACAGACATAAACAGATTAAAATCGAAAAGTACTTAAATAACAAATCAGATCTTTTACATTTTTCTGAAAGGGCAAGGCCCAGCTTAATATGTTTTACTTTACATCTTTTATAAAATAAAACACCAAAAGCAGAGCATTCTAATAATACTATTTAATTTGTACAGTGCCTTTCCATACCTTCACAATATAAAACAATAGACAGACTATCATAAGGACAAACATTTGACCAGTTCTGAACAAGAGCCGGTGCAGTTATGCAAAGCATAGATACTATAGATCCCTGATGACTTCATCTGTGTCTTCTGGTTTTAAGTTGGCACTACTCATTCTGGAACATGTATTTAGCCCACAAACTTATTTCCCCTCATTGTCTTCTTGCATCTCCCTCCCTACTTCTGTCCAAGTTTCGTAAATGTTCCATAGCCTCTGGATATGTATGTGTGCATTGAGAGAGAGAGAGAGAGAGAGAGAGAGAGAGATGGTAAAGTGAGATCACTCATTTCTCATCTTAACAAATACCAGAATTAATGGAAGTAAAAACATTTTCTTCATTTGTTTTTAGAGAGTTCTAGCAGCTCTGAGAGTGCAGCAATAATATAATGTTCTTCATAAGGCAAGAGTGATTTTTATGGCGAATTTCATGTGAAGAACTGCATTATCCATGTTCCAACCATCATGCAGGTCACCATTAAAAATCTTTCCAAAATAGCTTTCCAGTGTTCACCCGGTCCCATAAATCTCTGCAGATGACACAATCAAGCTGTTCTCTCAAACAGCTAAACATTTCTTGGCTTATAGCCTATATGTTTGCATATTTTGCAAAAATTTTAAGTCCCCATCAAGAATTGTATCAATTAAAACTCCTTGTGGTGAGGAAGGCGGGACGAGACTCGTGCGGCAGGGCCGGTGGCATGAGTGATAGTTGGAATCAGCTGTGGTCCCGCATATCTCACGGAGGAGATCGGGAGCTTAAGAGGACGAGCGGCAGGACTGTTGACGAGACAGGACAGGTCCTGGACATATGTTAAGTTTGTATTTATGTCTTATGCTTCTTTTACTTCTATGTTATTGTTTATTTGATTTGATCAAAGTTTGTGAAATGTTCGCCGGTTCCCGCCTCCTTCCTTCCCTTTTATTGAACTTGTTACACTCCTCTTTCAGTATCAAAATAGCATTGTAAAAGTTGTTTTATGAGATCATTTTTATGCCTTAGACCAAGTTTACACGATGAAAAACGGTCGGCATTTACACGGATCCAGGAAAACGGATACAAACGCTGTAGTATGCATGCCAGGCTGGTAGATGGCGATGTTATTTTGTAAAGAAACAGTAATACCGTCGGTTGACGTTTATGTGTGTTTAAAGTCTGGCGAATGTAAATAGTGTGTCTCCGCTGGTCTTATTGCTGCAGTAAATCCCCATTTTGCTGGAGAAACGTTAATAGATAGTCAAACAGCTAGAGCTCACAGTACAGGAAGCCGGCATATTGTTTTGGCAATAGTCGCGTGTAATATGCATGGGCGTGGCTTCATCGTTTTAAGAAAGTTCCGTTGTGCATTTTACACGGAAACGAAAACGGCGATGTTTTAAAAAAATTGACCAGTTTGCATACGTTTTTCTGCGTTTTCAGTTGGAAATGGTCTGGTGTAAACGGCTTCTTAATAGAAGTTGAATTGAACTCTATACCCATGCCGCAGATCCATAAATATGAGAATTAGTCCCTGAATCTACTCAATCGCACCAGCTCGGACCATCGTTTTATGGAGAAAATACTAGGTGGCAATGGTTTTGAATCATGAATTTGCGCATGGTTTAGCTTAACCCTATTAAAACATATTGAAAGACATATCATGTTGTTTATTGTGATTACAATATTATTGATGATGATACTGATGATTGAAACTTAATCAGTGAATAAAATATAAACACTGTAAACTGTCAACCCACAGAGAATAATGCTAATAAGCTCTTCTCATACTGAATCGTTTTAGAACGGAACAAACAGGAAGTTCCTCATTCGGAAATTGATGGTGTCTTAAAAGGGTCTGGTGTTTACCTTGGTCTTACCGTCTGGTCTTACCGCAAGACACATTTCCTGCCCATACCTTCTGCTACGCTTTTAATTACCAACATGGCACCCTCCACGAGGTCTGGCCCAGACGATCGACCATCTGCAATAACAACCAGGGGACTTAAGCAATGAGCCTCATTTAGCGTTTTCTACCGTCAGCAGTCGAGTTAGCATGCACACCCTCTGTGTTTCATGGTAATGGACTGCTGACAATTTCTATAATCTGATATGAAATTCAAAGATTAAATGAATCCGATTATACAGATATGATGTTCCTCTTGCTTCTGTTGGGTATCAAGGCAGTGAATGTTTGTGTGCTCCCACAAATAACTTGGTTATTAAATACTGTTATGTTTAATTCTGTTGAAGGCAGTGATTTCTTCATTCAATATCTATATAACAACAAATTGATCTAGCCTAGACTGGATAGACTAGATTTATAAGAGGAAGTCGTCCGAAGTGTCCCTTAACAGTATACATAACTATGTAAGGGACTGAGTCAATAGTTAAATTGCTTGTTCTTCTCTAGCAGTGTAACACTGGTTAGAATTAAGAATTCATATTTGCAAAATCACACATTGTTGGAAACACTTGCAACAAAAGTAAACACTGTTCTTATGGGTTTTGGATATTTCAATGTGAAAGTCTCACATGTTGTGTTTATGTGTGTTTACTTTGACTTAAGCAATAATTCAAATTCTGGTCTGTTTTTTGTAAAAAAAAACTTGAACAACGTGCTAATTATCTGTGTCTCCGAATAGTGTACAGTAGTAATATGTGGTAACGCTTTAGATTACCGCCCGCCGTACCGCATAATTAAACAGAATTGATAGCGTAAGTACTGTATCAATAATGTACCTCTACAGTACATATCTGTAGATAAAGGGGAACAATATGCAAAGTTTGGGGAATAATATTTATACTGTATCTAAGGGGTGACTATTGCAAGCCTGCAGTACGATATATAACAATCTGAGAGTGAATTTACACTACATTATTGTTATCACAATGTATCCATAGATAAGACACTGTGGATATTAATTAAGTACGGCGTTCTTATTTTATTACTATAGCAAACATGAAATAAGGGAAATCTACGTGTTCAGTTTTTGTGCATGCAAAACGACACAAATGAAGCACGTAGAATGTTGGTCAACTGTAAATATGACTTTTGACTTAAGGATTAATAATTTATTTTAATTATAAGATATTTTGATGAGTTTTAATGTGTAAAATGTGCTAAATCAATGCAGATCTTTTGAGACTATAATCTAGTATTTCAAGAGCGGTTTAATTTGGATGTTTATATGGCATGCAGTTCCCTCATAAATATATTTTTTGAATTTTCCATACTCTTACCCCATAACTCCCCAAACTTTACACATTGTTCCCCTTAATCTACAGATATGTACTGTAGAAGAACATTATTGTTACAATTAGTTACGCAGTAAATCCTGTTTAATTATGCAATACATTGCGGGCCTTAAGTGTTACCTAATATTTGTTTAGCATCCTATGTCAGCGTATTCCATTTTGTGTAACAATGGTGTTTTTTTTTGCTGTTTTTATCGGGGATAAAACATGTTACAATGTATGCCTGTTCAAAAGAGCTTTCTTGTTACTTTTCAAATAACAGGCCTTGTGACCCAAACTGAGCAGGCTACAAAAACAAACAGCAATCTACCTCCACAGAGTGTTTATACATTACAGGAAATGAAATGTTTCCACATTACACACATTTAAGTTGTGAAAAATGTATGTCAGGTTTGTCAGACCTTCTGGGACGGCCAATGTCCTGGGCTGCAATTTAAGTCCTGCTTCTGTGAGATCATCATCCTGCAGAGATCACAGCTAAACTTCTGTTTAATATATTCGCATCAAAAATATGTGTGGGGAATTCAAACAGAGATGCGTCCTTTAAAACGCCCCTTCCACACCCATTCTTCTGCGTTTTGAACATCGCATGAGGTCCAGGAAAATTCAGATGGTAAACACCGATCCACACTAAACTCGAACCTCAAACTTTCATTGTAACTCCCAAAAGATCTAAAAGGAGTTCAAAGAACCCTGCCTTCAACATGGGCCACACACACCACCGACTGTTGTCAGAGTTCCACTGAGCTGAATTTGATCCAAAAACATCCTGACACTCAATTAATTTCATGTGGTCTTACTTCCCAGACAGGCTCCCTGATTATACGTAAGCGCCACAATTACATCCTTTGCGACGCCGAGTGGGTGATGGACACAATTGGAAGTTGTTGCACATGTGTCAGTAAGGATGAAGCTAAACCCTATTCCCCTGGGAAAACCATTGCCCGTGGTTGCACGTGTTTTTCAGGGATGTGTTGAGTTTTCTTCAATCAAACAGACAGATGTGAACGAACAACGCCCAATGCCAAACCAGCTCACTCACTGTGGTCTGAAGCATCTGTACTGGGTGTGATCTCATCAGTACACATGAAGCACATGATGATAGCCACAGAAGATCAAATTATTTACGGGTAATTGAATTTTGGGAGTTACTGTGTGTAAAATCATATTTTGCTTACATTAATAAAATGTGGATACCCCAGGCTTCAGCGCAATGTTAGATTACTTAGGAAAAAACAACAAATATGCAGATTCAAGCTAAATACACTAATCTCGGTTTCATGCTCCACCGACAATGAGATGTTAATGGGAGGAAAGTGGATGCTTCTTAACCTGATCAGGCAAGTAAAACAATACGCAGTAGTCGAAAGGAAATGTAGATAATTACTGTGATGAAGTGTGTGTACATACATTTCAATGTTATCTTTCATTACACACTAAACAAAAATAGTTTCCCAGCTGCCCCAAAAGCCCAATAGCTACCGAAAGTAACTTGCCGCATCATTCCAAACTTCTTGTAAAGTCCATTTCTTTGTTTTCAGACTCCTTGATGCTATGTCTTCTGGGACCTCCACATCCATCACTACTACACTGTTCTAGAGTTGTTTCGGTTGGGTTGAATGGTCACTACTTATTCTTCTGACCGGATCCAATATCCCTCAGGATCCCAGTCGTGCTGTTGTTCCACAACTTTATGTTTACTCTCACTTTGGAGCTGAAACTCCGTGCAGACCTTGCAGTGTCCAACCCTATTGTCGCTCGGTTTTGCTCATCGGTGCTTTTTGTTTTTATGTTACCTTGTTTTTATGTTCTGTTTCATTTCTGTGTAGCATTCATATGATATATACTAACAGATTATACGAAGAGCATGTTTAGAATGTGTCTAGTTACATTTTGGAAGCGTTTGTGTGTACTGTAAGAAACTACACATTTACAATTGAAACTGTAGTAGACAGTTACATATCTATTGCAAGTAATGAAATCTCACAGTTGGAGATATGAGGTTTCCACCCAACAGCAATGATATGAAACAGAGACATCACTGTATTTAAACAACCATGCCGTCTGGACATGCCGCCCTAGTCACTATCATTCACTATCAAAATGAGTGACATTTCTACACAAAATTGCACACTCTATCTATCTATATTGTATAGACATTGCATTGAGAATGAGAAGAGGCAAACTACTAGATCTACTAGACAAGTATGATGTCCTAAAAGATCAAGGTGTTGCTATGAACTGTGTTTTCAGAGGATGACCCACCTTAATCCCATGGGTTACACGCTGAGCATTTCGCACAGTCAGGTCAACACAAGAAACGTTGTGTTTAACTAATAAGGGCAAATGGGATTTTTTAGATAACAACAAGTTGAAAGTACAGTGTAAATCTGTAATAATCCATACTTATGTTATGAATTTGCAACACGGAGGACGCTAAACCTATAATGCTGTGTCAGCTTTTTACAAACAAGACGGTTCATCCATATAAAATCCATACGTGTTGTTTATTAAATAGAGCTATTTTCGTTAGCAGGAACATTTTACTGACCACACAGCAAAAATAAAATGATTAGCTGTTATGTGGACGTGGGTGAACGGTTATCTTCTTTGTTCCTCCAGCGAACATATTTACTGCTATAAACAAGGACATGAGGGCTTTTTGCTAAAGCCTGACATAAAAGGCCCATTGCATACTGCAGCGAGGCTAATAAAAAAAGAGAAAAACCTTTGGCTCTTTTTATCTCAAGGAAGACATAATTAATTTGCTATATGATGTCTCTCAGCTTGTTAAGCATGGAGTCAATAAAGCAGTACAAGAGTTGTGACAGGTGCATTTTATGGTAAAAGCTTTTGGAACGTTCCTACTCTGTTTAAGCGGGTGATATCACCTTACATTAGATAAACAGGATCGAGTGGAGGAACAAGACAAAGAGCAGATGACAGATGGACAACACAGCATAGTGCGCAAGGAGAAAAGAAAACCAGCTCTATCGCTGAAGTGTGGCGCTGAGCCAGAGCAGTTTGTCATGGGCCTTCAGTAAGATGTCTCCCAGCTCTCATCGAACAGTGTGTCCTCATAGTTGTTGAACTGAGACGACGGTAATTCCACACAGACACATTTCTGACAGTCGGCATAAAATTGGCCCACTTGGAGGAGACTGACAGGGAAATCAGCAATCATTTCTTTTAGGTGCTTGTTATATTAGGATTACTTTACTTTGTGAAGGAGATGGGCAACAGTTACAGTTTTACAAATACAGTCTGATGCACTGAAGTGAGGACAAGAGAAAGTTAAGGGTGGGGGGACAGCACTGTTCTGCCAAGAGGAGCGTTCAATTTCTCGCCTCATTTACAGCAGGTGTATTCAGGTAGAGGCAACACACACACACACACACACACACAGTAGGAGTGCAGGTAAGTACTTGAGCATCTGTTCACCAGACCTCAGTCATCATGTGTGTTTCAAGGACAACAAGACGCGGCAAACAATAAGCACTTCAAGATTCTTAATCTTGAATCCACAGGAATTAAAACACAATGCCAGGAGTCCGCGTTAACTGTTCAATTCGAGTATACACTTTTTACGATTTCATCTTCTCAGTATGGTGTGTTTCTTATTGACCATCCAACCGCGTAGGAGACCATCCTGCACAATTTCGATGCTCCGCTCATTTCACTGAGAAGCGATTGTTTTCCAGGGAATGTCATTGAAATGAGTGTCACGCATTGATGATCTCCCCATTCTGAAATCCTGAAATGCCTCTTAAAATTGCTTGCCAACATTCCATCAGCTATAGACAGATGTTCCTGATCGTTTTCGGTCAGCGGATGTGATACGAGACAGCGTTCAAATGCTTTGAGATCTTCATAACAAATAGCCAAGGCAATGCACGCTGTAACTTTATACTTGAAATTGAGCATCCAGTTATGCATGGCATGGAAACTGTCAATGAGTTCAATATAGTCTTAATGCTATGAACCAAAAATCATCATGGTGTATGGAAATACCAGATTATATGCGGCTGGTAAGCGTGAAAGTACAGTTGGCATTCTGTGTGCTTTCAAACAATTGTGAATTGTAGTAGACGTTCAGAATAATGCTCAAATGGAATGGGCTCAAAATGTGTGTGAACAAACAGTTCACAACAAAATAGTTGTGTTAATATGGCTTTTTAGACCATCGAGAAACAAACACAAAATGCTTTTTTGAAAGCAGGAACTCAGAACGCCCACATAACCCAGTTTACTACTGTAATGTGAGCTTTTCAGAATGAAACATTCAACAAACTGGCTTTTATTCCTTGAAAATTGGTTAGCCCTCTTGAAACATTACCAGCACTTACTTTGACCCTTGAGAGCAATGTCAAATATTTTCTTTCAAATCTAACACTACGTTATTGGCATCACGCGTATTACATTAAATTGCAGCATTAATTATTGGCAAGACGTTAAAAGAAGTGCTTGTAAAATGCCTCATCTTTAAATATTGCTAGGCTACACGTTGTAACTTACCAAAGTTCACGGAGCACATGCAAAGAGCCTGGAATTAAACCATTTGTCTGCAGATATCTACCATTTTTCTTGGCATTATCCCAAGCATTGAATCTAAACGTCAATCTTTTACCATTTTCAGCACGTTTTTAAAACCCCAAAGCAAAAGTAAGTCATTTGACGTCAAATGCGAGCAGCCCAACCATGATAGATCAGCCTACAGTGATTTTATAGATTGTTTAAATTGTTTATAGATTGTCTTCTGACACAAAAATGTATCCACTATTATTAATGTCAATGACTGCTTCGATATACAGAAGCTCTCTGGAAAAGAAAAACCCTGGGTCGATAACAAGGCATATTTATAGTAAACGCTATCGCCATATGGATTTTAAACAAGCACAGTTAGTAAAAGAATTCAAAACCTATGAACTGCGCCAAAGATGAATGCAAAGTGTGTGGTGTTGTTTACAACAGACTTTGTGAGTGAGAGTGGACATACAACTCTTATGGGAATCAAATGATCGAACAGTATAAACCTTGGGAGAGGAGACAACTCCAATTGATCCAACAACAACATTTTTCAATGTGAAAACCATTGAGGGAATTTTTGTACTGTGAGGATGGAAAAGACTCAGTTAATGGATGCTACCCGTAAGTGTCCATATCTTAAAATCAAGGACAGATGAACTTTGTGGAACAGCTACCGTGCACGTTGCAGATTTATTGGGTAGAGAAAATGTTTTATGAAACAAAGGATTGCAATTGTGGGAAAAACAGCAGATGACAAAACTGGTTTTTCTAGAAGCTTCCAAAAACATTTGTCCAAGTGCTGTCAATAAAAACATCGGAACTCTCCGAAAAAATGAAATGTTTTTACCGCTGTATAACACAAAACAATACAAATTAAGGACAGACTTATACAGTATAGTGTACTAGATGTTTCTATGGCGAAAGACGTTTTTGGCGTCCTCTGAAGATTTGTCATTGCATGTGCGTCAAAATATCAGATCTTTGTGAAACAAGCTTCATTGCAAATGCAGCCAATGTGTGGGAAATGCCTTTCTACAATTTTCAGTCACACACCCAAGCACTATTAACCTACATTTTGATTTCTTTAAGATGCATGCTTTCACCGAAGCGCGTTCACGAGTTCAAACATCCCCGCGTCTGCTCTGAACAACCCTAACCCCTCGTTTTCAGTGACAACAGACACCTGAACAGATGGATGCCGCCGCAGACAGACTGGGCCCGCTCACGCTCTTAAGTACACTGAAAATCACTGACAGAGAGAATGATGGAGCACCTGGCGGAGAAAAGAGACCTTCTGTTATGCCACTGTAAATTGGCTTGACAAGAAAAACGTTTCCCTTCTCAATGTCAGCCGTTTGGGCATTGGAGTAAACGGAGCTCCTGCCTGACAGGTGCAGCGTTGGAAAAGGAAGGTGATCCACCGAACACATTTTCCTCATTAAGAGCGCGGCCCCGGTGCCATGATACTGAAATACATTTTTCTTTTTTAACGTCTACAGGCATCATACTGCGAAAAAACGACGGTGACAAATATGCATTTGATTGATTTTACAGTTTTATATTTTAAAAACGCGAGTCGTGCTTGTCTAGGCGAGTGACATTTCTTTGTAGTTTAAAGGCTTTCTGTGCTGTTGCCTTGAAGGTGTGTGGTTGCTAGGGCATTTTAAGTTTTCAGGTTTTTTGGGTAGCTGCCAGGATGATGTTAAGCAATTGTGAGGGTGTGTTGTGTGATTGCTAAGGCATTGATAGATGTTCTGTTTACCCCTGGAAAATTTCCATATTCTCATGATCTCATCTTATAAATGAAACGTAAAATATACTGCAGATATATAGTGTAGATTTCATCCTTTAAATGTGCTTACATGACTATCGTGGCCAAAACATTTTAATTCACAATAAAAATATATCAGTCAAATTCATGTTTAATTTTGTTGCACACAAACAATCACACATAAAAGATAAGTGTAGGGACACAGAGAGAGTTTGTGACCACTTGGGCTCTTGAGGCAAAATATTGACGGGACCAAAACCTCCAGCGGGTTACAGATACTTACAACATAAAAGTTGTTCTAAAGTAGTTCATAGTTCAGATTCGAACCATGCACTCAAACAGTCTTATACCTTCATCTCTTTCTAACAGTTTCATTCTCATTATTTGGCAGATGATGGCCGACAGGTCATCTGTTCTCTCTTAGTTCTCCTTTCCTCCACCTGCTTCTGTCTGAAACATCTTATAATGTTCCTCTCCAAGCTTTCTTAACTGTTCTGCAGCCTGTGGATATGGGACAATAAAACAGAGATACAGATCATATAATATACAGAGATCCTGCTATGCATTACTTAAAACAGTGGCAAAAAAACTGTATTTATAATATAGTATTCATGTGTAATTTCTTTATAAAGACTGCTAGACAACCCATAGCATAGTGATAGCAACCCCAAGGTCATGAGTTTAATTTCCACAGAAATTTAAAATGTATAACCTGAAGATGAATATATAGCAAAGCACAGCAGAGAGTGCCTATATACATTTATAAAACGGTCAGTTCTGGTCCTTGATGCTGATTGGCTGAGCCGTTAAAAAATATTCCGACACTGCTTTGCGGGGCATATTGCTTTAGAGAGACACCAACAAAATATATAGTATGGTAATATTGATAAATATTAATGCATTTTATATTTTTATAAAAAAACAATACTGTTAGCCAACCAGCCCATCTGTGGCAACAGAATTGGTATAATCAGATTTTTTGTGGTATTAACATCAAACTGTAAAACTTTGGCATGTAATCATGACAAAATACTGTAGAAGTCTTACAGTGGTACAAACAGTTTGTTTAATTGTATAATAAATCATTATTCAGTTTTTATTGCTGCAAAAACCCTAAAATAAACATATCTCACAAAGGCACAGACAGAATTTGGACATTATTATTTTAAAATAGCTAAATACAGTTTTGATTTATTAAATATGTTTTGCCCTTTGCTGCTTACTGGGTGAAAAAAAAACAGCTGCCAAAAAGCAAAATTGCTGTAAAAGCGCATTATGGAAAACAGAGTGTGACACGCAGCCCCAAGCGACAGTAGATTGCAAGGTATTTGTGTCTATGCCACACAGTGGAGTAACCACCAGTCGGCCGCCCTCTGCTGAGATAAGGCCCTGCGGGGGGTGGTAGGGTTGGTTGTGCGTTTAAGCGTCTTAGCTCCCGTGTCACCTTATGATCCAAACTCCCAGCCGAACAATCTTCTCGGCGATTGATGACGCGTTACAGTTTGACGGGGACCGGTTGCCGCCGTTAAGTGAGAGGTCAGTCTCATAAACACTGGCAGCTGGGCGAGCCATGGGAGAGCTGCATTCATAAAGCCTTAATAAATGTTACAACGCGTTAAATCACCCCAGAGGTGCTGCTGGATATTCCAAATGAAAGCTATGAAGTCTGAGCAGCCGCAGTCGTTTTGCGTTCCTTCTAAAAATCACATATTGATTGGCAGTAAGCATCACACGAATAGGTGCTTACGTGCACGAGGGACAGTTTGGAAACATAGACTTGTGGGTAGTAAGTGAGGTTGGATTTAGTGAGTGTCACTGCCTATATGTGCAAGAACCAGGTTCTAACCTGGTCTTAAGCTTTATGAATTTTTCATCATTCCGTGTCATTTACAATCTATTAGAGTTTCTTTTTTTCATGGAATACAGAAGAAAACATTACATAGAAAGTCCATGAAAATCCTTTCCTGCTGCTGTGAAATCATTCCCAACAGTTTGTAAAGAGCAGAATAAAGATTAAGGACTATTTAACTTAAATAAAATACTGACATAAATGGCAAAACTTCATTTGCACACATTTAAAAGCATGACTGTCATGATTTTACCGGGACTCTTGTCACCCTATGCCTATGCATAGCGGGCACATGAAAACACGCAAAACAATCGCCGTTCAATTTCCCACCAATGGCAGCCTAGCTTGGTAGAGGTCAGGTACGAAGATAACCAAGTGATATTTATTGTGGCCAGACCATTCTCGCTTATATTTAGATGGGAGAAAACAGATGTCCTGGTTTAGGACTGATAAAGCTCAGTGGCGGCTGATACATTTCACATTCAGGTAGATGAACTTGTGAGGGGGGAATTGGGTTTGCAAAGACTGTGAAACAGGCTCGGATTGCTGTCAGAAGGGGGTTGTCGATTGGACCTCGGCTTGCGAGACGGACAGAGTCACACCATGACGGATCAGCGTTGACGGCCAGTGTCCTGACAGCCTCCGGATAGAAGGGGCGTAATTTGATCAAGCTATCAATCAATAACGTCCAGATGGGCATCAATCAAGAGTGTGTCGTGCCGCCCTTTATGCTCTTCCCTTCGAGAAACGAGAAATGGGAGACAAGAAAATAGGGAACTCAATTTCTGCTCTGCTCTTTTATATTGACAAGAGCAGACTGAACAGGGTCACCCTGAAGTGGGTGTGCCTGACAGAAACACTTAGGCCACGTGACTTGACGCATTAACGGATCAGGTGGAACAGGTGTGCAAGGGCTGGGAAAATAAGTAATTGTAGATTTGACAAACCACGCTTCTAGTGAAAAAGAATACGGTACCACAGGACAAAGTCACAAATTGTTAAGGTTGACATTATGATGGGCCTCAGAAGCGCTTTAAGACCCCATTGTTGAAACCCAGCACGAAGCGTAATAAACACTAGCCAATTATTAAAAAACCTGACCGCAGCAGTTGCTGTTTTCAAAGCCGTTCAGATTTGTGGTTTTTGCCAAAAAAAAATGGGATCAAGAAATGTTAGGTCATGAAAACTTGGCAGAAAGAAAGAGGTTATCTACAACTTGGGTGTTGAACTATGAATAATTGGGGAGATAAGGTTTAGTGGAAACTTAGGAGAAACTCTAAATGCAGTGGAAAGATAAGATAAAATATGCCTTAGTAAGTGGAAGAATACAGTCTGGAGGTCTGCACAGGGATTAAACTGCAGCCCCAACCTGGTCCCCAAATGATATTCTGTGAACCGTCCTGACCCAATTTACACTGTTCAATTTTTTACACTGAACCTAACCTGAAACCCTAAAAATGTCTCAGTCTTTGTATTTCCTCTCCTAGATTTAGTATGTTAGACACAGTGAGCCAATAGCCCACCAAGCTCGGACTCGAATACAGAGTGTGTAAACTGATATTCAGAATATTTTTTTATTATTTTTATATTATTTATGTTTTTTATTTAATAATTTTTAAAAGATGGTTTTGTGTAAACATTTTCTTTATGTAAATTAATTCACAAAAACACACAATTTTCACACATATTTTTGCCTGCCTTAAAGGAGCAATGTGGGGCTTTAAGCAGCATCTAGTGGTGTGTTTGCGAATTGCTGACTCCAACTCCCTTTCGAAGCACTACGGTGGCTGCACGGAACTAAATGTCGTCGTGTTTTTGCTTCTTTGCCGAAGGAGATAACATATTTACAAAACACGCTCTGTTGAGCAGTTTGTCCATTTACGGATACTGTAGAAATAACATAGTGAATTCAATGTAAGGGGATCCACAGTGTATCTAGATAGAAATAGCTCATTCTAAGGTCATACAAACATGATGCTTTATTATCTAAGGTCTTTACATCTCTGAACACAGTTATATATATTATATTGCATTTCTGTTAATAGATCCACCACAAAAACTACACATTGGACCTTAAGGTCTACACAAAGGCCGCAATTAAGGCAACCTTGCAAGTATTTAATATATTAATAATAATAAAACATATTACATATATAACAAATAATAACATTAATTCATTATAAATTGATACAACATCAGTAAAATTAGAATTGGCACCACAGTGAAAGGATAACATACCTGTTCAGGTGTTAGGTCCCTCTGTTCATTAGCTAGCATCTCATAACCAACCATAAACTTGCGGATGGCGGCGGAGCGCAGCAGAGGGGGGTAATAGTGGGCGTGTAGCTGCCAGTGTCCCATGTCTTCCTTTAGATAACTTCCTGTCGGGGCTCCTGGAGAGCAAAAGACTTATTGCCCATGAACAGCATCACTAATTTGTCATTCAAAAATGATGTTGAAAGGAAACAATACTTTTGTTAAATATATACAGTAACAACTTACCATGAAACATCATAATTTTTAAGTGAAACATTGAAGTGTAAAACAAGGTACGGATGTTTCAAAGCCCCCTACATCATACTTTACAACAACAGTGTTGCACCAATGCCGAAATACACAGGACCGAGGGATCGGTTAGCACAGAAAGCGTATTTGGATCTAAAAACGCATGACACGGCGCTCAGGAACCACAGGGGTCTCTTGGGCCCTGGCACAGAAATTGCCAAATGCCAACATGCCATTGTAAGCAAAAGCTTAAAACACTTGTCCCGCCTTCATGGTATTCTGATTGGTTAACTGCTGTGGAACTGACAGACAGTGATGAGCTGCGCAGTGTGTAAAAATGTAAATGATTTCAACTTGACAAAGCTTCTTAAAACCATGGCGCTGCAAACGGCGCGATACGCAAACATATCAGTAAAACACGTCCATCTAGACCGTGTTCACACAGAAAAAACTATATAAAAGTAGTTCAGTAGTATAGAAAAACATCTGTGTAAAATGCACAAAAAACAACGCAAATCTGTTTATTTGTATTTTGCAGTACATAACACCTAAAAAAAGCTTCTGACCTCTCCAACTCATAATAGAGTGGGAATAGTCATATTGCATGCAGAACTTACATTTCTGCATTAAGACGACGAGTATTTAACAGTCCATGCATTAGAAAATATAAAATATCAAATCACCAAAGCATTTAACATTTTCTTAATGAAAAAAAGTTGTTTTTTATTTAGCTGAGGTATCTTTCGTGATTTCCTCAGAGAAAACTCTTCCACAACATAATCCTAATCCAGATGGCCATTAAAGACAGAGAACTGCTGTGGTTTAAAACTCATTTAGTTATTTTGCCTTCTACGGTCTTCTGCACGTTTATATTACAGTGTTTTTTTACTCGCCTCTAGATGTCCCTATATTAGGATCATTTATTTGATTTATGCGCTACGTTCAATACTTAAGAACTGCATAAATAATCCCTTTATTCAACAGGTATTCAGCACTTCTTTCTTGAGAAAATCAAATAAATGAAAAATGTACACATATTAAATTTGCCAGGGCTCCCTGCAGGTGTAGTGCCCTGGGCACGTGCCCCGTAGGCCCGTGCGTTAATCCGTCGCTGTGTAAAACAGAATACTATTTCAGGCTACTAGTTCCATGCCCATGTGGCCTATGTAACACCTGAAAATCGAAAGATCTTTTAAGGCGGAGCAAAATTATGATTATGATGATTATGATTTTTGGGCAAACATGAATGACTGGGCACAATAGGACTAGGAACAAAAATGTCACCTTTGATTTCATGTTGACTTTAAGCATGACATTTGTCGATGTGCATTTGTAACAGGCCAACCTTTCAAAGAGATGTTATGACCTCTATCGACTAAACAGATGTAATTGCAAAGAAATTAAAGTTCAACGATTGGCTATAAGATGTTAAGATGTAGCATGTGATGTCTTGTTAAAATTATTATGTGTTTCATTTTAAGCAAATGCCATTTTTACAAACCCTCTTTAAAAACAATTGAGCACACCATTCAGTCCGATTACAAATGTATCGTTTCTGTTTCGCAAATAAAATAAAAATCTCACAACATCAAAAGCTACCTCTGCTATAAACAAACCACAGCACCGGCTCAAGCTAAAGCCTAAATGAACAAACCTAGCCAGCAGACATTTGGATGCCAGTGGCATGTGAGACATCTCTTGTAAGGTTTCACGGTACATATTAAGTTATAAAACGGCTATGAGAACCAGTGGTTTGGCCGTCGGCCCATTCCCAGAGCCCCCTCACTTATCCCCATGTAATGAATGAAAAGCGTATCATGCAAGTTAAATCAGATTCATCCTGTCTACTCCAATGAAACGGCTGTTAATTTCCTCTGCTGACGTTTTCTCGGCTGCTACAGTCTTGCTGGGTTCCCAGGATGTTAGTGGGTTTGGAACAGGTTCTCGCTTCCCAGCTTTCATATCTGTTTTGGCCCATATCTGGTTACTTCTCGTATTTTATTGACTTTTCCTGGTTTACATTTGGTCCAGGGCACAGTTGTACAGTACAGTTATGCAGAGATCGCTGGGTAGTGGCCATTTTTTCTGTGCCAGTGAAAATACTGTCAGATCTGGATTTTCAAATACTGTATATATTGTAAACATCCTGAAAGTGTAAAAACATGAGGCACGGTGTCCAAAAATATCAAGTTTGGTGATATGATCTTTGTTCTGCATTTATTTAATGATTAGAGTGATGTCATGTTTTTGTAACATCATGTCAAACACTGCATGTAAGCTTTAAGGCTTACTGTAAGATCCTTTAAATCATTTTTTTGATTTTTTGATTGAGCTAAGGCTGACGAATGACAACTGTAAAGATAACTATAATGATCATTATATTGGTGCCACACCAACGAACAAAAATGTTTGATTTATTTTTCAATCTGTTTTCACTTATTTTTCAGTCTGTCAATGTTTAAATTAATTAATTAGCTGGGGAAAAAAGCCCTGAACCTGATTTCAACTGTGTATAATGGTAGGATAATCTAATGTTATCAACATATTTTAAAAGAATAAAGGCCTGTTCACACCACAAACGTCTGTGGTGTGAACAGGCCTTTAATCACTTAAAATATGTTGATAACATGCGCAAGTCATAGATTATCCTACCATAACAAATCATAGGTTATCCTACAATTATAGGAAATAAGAATTGATTTAATTTATTCTTAAAATAAAGCCAATTTTATATTACATCCATTACATTATTTAAAAATGTTATAATATCTTGAAAACCCTTTTCTCATAATTCTTAAAGTCCAAGTGAAATAAAAAATGACTATTCTTATTTTTTCATGAAATATTGCAGCGTTTATAGTAAATAGCTTCTCGATGTGGGTCATAATCTTCTGTTAAAATCTGTTAAAATGCACTTCCGCCCTGAAATAACTATCCATCTCAAATGACGTAAATTAGACGGCTTGGCCGAAGCATCCGTTAACTTCTCCCCTTCGACTGTCATCTCAAAATCAACAGCTGTTTTATACATCAATTCGCAGTGAAAAAGACACGCCCACTAATTTTCCCCCTTGAAATTCCTTTTCACTTGGAATGTGTCAGAATACAGAAGTAAAAACTGTTCACGGGGACTTTAAGTGTAAAAATTTTAATGAAAACATATCAGTCCAAACTCTAATTCTTATTTGATGAGCCAAAGCTTTGAACTGAGATGGCACACTTTTTTATATTAATCTGCCAAATTGCTATGTTGCTTGTCAGTTACAAAGAGCCTAAAGTTAAGAAAATGGTTTAAATTAGTAAGTCTCATTTGTTCAAATATTTATGAGTAACAAATCCATATAAAGTAGATATTAAAAGTAAGGGCACCATGCAAAGCTACAACACTTTAAACCACATTCTCTCTGGTTTATTTAGCCTTGAGAAATGATGGTAGTACTTTTAGTTTGACTAAAAGATCCAGAGAAATCAATGAGCCCTAAGGAAATCAATAAACTATCAAGTTTTGAAGCGCCCACAAACTTTGCATTTAGAAGATAAGCATACAAAACATACACGTGCTCTCAAAAACGACATTTCAAGACATCACTGACACCATTCAGCTGCATAACCTCATTATCTTACAAATGCGCACTATATTTCTGTGTGCTGAGTATTGTCGCACTTAGAACTTTCGTTGTAATGAATAAACTTTACAGTAATTATGTCGGTCACAAGTCTTCTGAGTCGGTGGGAGCGATGCGTGTACATAACATGTAACATGTAAACAACAGCCGCTAGCATTCTTAACACATTATTAAAGAAAGGCGTTGACAAAGCAGTCTGGTGTAAAATGATTCGCACACACATAAACAAACTTTGGTAAATTGAGGGGCGCGTTTCCTTCAATAATAAAACATATCCACTGCGTCCTGAACTGCTCAGATGTCGGGAGTTCATGAAGACTTTAAGTCCCATTTTACATCATACAACAGCACACCTTGTTGATTCTTAGACATTGTTGTCGATGGCTACATCTGCTCTTGCCGTAAAATGGCTGACATTGTTTCTGAAGAGCGCTCATAAGGCGGAGTCTGTGAAATCAATGTGACTTCACATTGATAGGAGATCGCCAACAGCCAGTTTTGTGTCACTGTTGTGGATTAAAGGAGATAACAAAAAGAAGAATAGATGGATTTGTATAATTACAGGGTGTTTCTGCACGTACCCTGGCAACTCAATTCCTGGTAGAAACACATTTAAAAGTGAATTTTGTGGGATAGGGGGGCCTTTAAATCAAAACTAATTTGACCAACTTTTTTGGACAAAAATGACCGTAGAACAAACAGCTTCAATTGGAGTTGAAGAAAAATTTCAGTTCTGAGATATTTTCATAGTTAAGGTGACCGGTGGGCCACTTTTGCTTTGCAATCTGAATAATATGCCCTGACTGATTATCTGGGCTCTCTGATGATAAATATGTGAAAATATGAATTCAATTACTTTATCGGTTTTTACGGGATGTAGGAATCTTGAGGCCTTCATGTCTTGACAACCTGATTAAATTATTTAATGTCAGATGCATTTCATTTCTAGCTCAAAAAAGGGGCTGATGTTTATTATATAAAGTGTGAGATGATTAATCATTTGCAGATAGCCATAAAGAATGAGTTGCAGTAGGATGCCTACATAATCTTAAACAGGCTGGGGTAAACTTGCTCAAGATGCTGGAAGTGTCTAAACAAACTCAAAACCCTGGGTTAAAGGCAGAGTGTCTGATTTCTCTTAGCCGTTGTTGATGTTCAAATCACCAAAACAAACACACCCCTACCCTCATCTTTGGTGTTCGTCAGCGCTCGTCTCGACTAATGTCCGTCCTGTGCACTGTGCACCTTACTGCTGATTAGCTACAAGTTTGTGTTGGTACTCGGCCTGACTTTGTCTAAACAAGCGTAATTCGGAAATCGGACACCCCACCTTTAACTTCATGCATCTAATGTAAAAAAAGTCTAAATGTACTTATTGTAACCGTCCCCTCCAACGACCTGTCATACAGTAACATGTCATGATGGCTCCAGAGAGATTAGAGGGTATGCATTCAAGTCACTTTCCCACAAGAACTTGCCCGAACACGCCCCCTGAGTGGCAAAACACTCAGCAAAATGGCAGCTTTCAATAGGAGAAACAAATAGACTGGGACAACATACATTTATTTGCTGAAATTAAAAGCACATGCGATGAATATTGCACGGAATTGTGTTTCCTGATATTTATTTTGTCCCTGATTTCAATGCAGAGGGAAAAATAAGTTTTACATTCTAAAAAGGTCTGTTATGAACCCTGCTGTGGAAAATGAAACCATTTACCTATACCAGCTGGCCCTGGATTGACATGGAGTGGAACGATTTAGCAACGGTTAAGCAAACGGTTCACGTGATGGTGGAAAAGTGCTTCTAAAATCCTAAAAATATCAGATTTTGAGTTCAACAGAACAAAAAAAAAAAGATACAATAGTTAGTCCTACTACGGTTGTCAATGATGTCCGTTTTTGTGTTCATCAGAACAATTAAATTTATACAAGTTTGGAACAGCTTGAGGGTGAGTAAATGATGACAGTTTTTGGGTGAAGTTTTTGAAGCAGTTTTGTCAATATGGTGACCTAATCTACAGTAGGTGTTTTTTAAAGCTGAAATCAGTTTTACCTATATTTGAATAAAATTCAAGTATATATTTATTTCAGAAAACGCAGAAAGTAAATCAAAGTAATCAGAAAGTGACATCGGGTCATTAGTGGTGAATAGCCACCATGGCACTAGCAATGAGAAGGGAGCCAGGGTCCTTACCAGTAGCCAGACCCGTGTACACAGTATACTGATTCACGATCTAGGGAGCAAGGGAGCTGATCGAGACACAGGGTCTGTCTTGCAAGTCCAGATAAAACATAATTTCCTGACAATAAATTGTTTGATTTATCCAACCATTCTTTTTGTGTTAATTCGCTATTTACCTCTGTCCACTCACCTACTGGCATAGTCACGCTCTCCATGACTAGCTATACATATAAATAACAAAACTAATCTGGGAAAAGTCAACAGGCATAGGATACATGGTTTGGTTTTTAAAAAAACGAGGTGATTGTTTTTTGTCTCTTCGTTACCTTTATGTGGCAGTCCATTTTTTCAGTATACAAAAATCACAAGCTCAGTCATAGACGATGGCATTTGATCAGTATGGTTACTGCTAATACAGGCACAATTGAGGCAGTTAACAGCTCCTCATAGGACCCTGGGGGCAGGGTCAGGAGTCGTAACAGGTTAGCAGCAGCACACAAAGTGCACAGAGAATGTAAACATCTGTGGCCGACCCGATTCTGAAGCAGTGACTGCTAAATAATTGAGCTGCCTGTCCACAACTACTTAGGCTAATGTATATAGCGGAAACCCTGATTAATCCTCAGTTTTACCGATGTTTGTCGCCTTTCGTAGGGACAGTGAGGGGGATGGATCGGGTCACTATGAATTTAAAGGGGTCATGTCCCCCCTGTCCCTAGTGCCATCTGCACGCCTGCATCAGACGCATGTGCCTGGTGCGAAGTTAACTTTCAGGTTTTTTTGTTCAGGACTGGCTAGGAATATAAAAATTTATGTTAGATTTAATTTGTAATTATATTTGTTTACATTATAATTTTATTGTATATTGATAGTAGGCCTATTAAATCATCACTTTGTTAAATAAGGAATGGTTTGATTCAGTTGAGGTTCCCTTTCTGTCTGGTCTGTTCACAATCACGTTCTGGAGGCAGCATCCCATCGGGAAAACTCCCGGTACTCCAGGCAGCCAGTCCACCCTGGTTCTTATACTGGTAAAATTGTCTCAATATTATCGTGGCTGTATGAAATGATAGGTCTTCCGGGCCTAACATAAAGAAAGTTAGAAAAAATTTAAGATGTTACCTTTGTCAGGGTCCATCTGGTGCAATAATTTTATTTTATAAAAGGGATTTTTAGATAATTTGACCCATCTCATAATAGAACACATACCTCTAAGCAATAGTTATGTTTAGAGCACAAAGAAAAGATGATGCTAATGGCATGTTTCCAAGTCATCATTCGTCATTTAAATATCGCCCCGTACATACGGGTATAAAGGAAGATGGCGGCGGTCATTCACTCATCCTTTGTTCTTCGGAACCTGTGTGTTTGCTTATGCTACACGCGATACTCGACTTCGAGAAATCTTTTTATCTGCTGGATTTACAACGCGGAGCAGCGGACTTCTCCTTTCGGTGGACTTCCCCTGGGCGTTTCAGCAGAAAGCTACAGGCCTTAAGAGGTAAGTTCCTGCGGCTACGAGCACGTCTCGTAGCTGTGTCCTTGGATGCAACAGGCTCATCCCGGAGTCTGACGGCCATGATACCTGTGTCACTTGCTTGGGGCTCAAGCATGCTGAGGCAGGTTTCACTGATTCGGCATGTCCCGTGTGTGCGGACATGGCAATCAGGGTGTTGCGGTCACGGTTGGCTACGTTCTTTTTGAGCGCTGCCACGACCCTGTCTGCTTCCCAGGTGTCTTAAGCCGTCGTTTCGGCGAGGCTGATCACTTTGGCGAGCGCCGGGGGTGATTTGGGGACTCCCATGGATGTCGCTCCGTCAGCTTCACGCTCGCGGACCGTCCATACCCCTTCACGCTCACCTGGTTCATCCCCTACGAGCGGCAGACGGCCGTCTCATAGTGGCAAGACTTCCTACAGGGATGATGACTCCATCTCTGTCGCTGCATCAGACAGCTGCCTGCTGGCATCGGATGCGGAAGACTCCTCTGATCTCCCTGTACCGTTCTTCCCGGAGGTGCATGAAGAGCTCACCAAGTCCTGGAATGCGCCCTTCTTGGCGCGTATCAGGCAGGAGGGCTCGGTGGCAGTAACTTCCCTGGATGGTGGGGCGGCTAGAGGTGGCCCGGCGCCCACTTACTCACAAAAAGAAAGGGTTTTCCTCCACAGCACTCTCGTCCCGATGGTGTCTTGGATGGACCGAGCCGCCAACTGCAATCTCCCCCGGACGTTGCTTCAGGCAGCCGGAAGCAGGTAAACATACAGAGCCGTCAACCTCCCTGGGGGCCTCCCCTGTGCGAGGTGACCGCACTGTCAGCCACCGAACCAGCCTCCCCGGCATGGTGAAGCAGATTGTCCCTCTGGTCCCGCTGTCGCGGTTCTTGGGCGCTTGGCAGCGCACCAGCCCGTCACACTGGATAGAGAGGACAATCCGTCTCGGTTACTCGATCCAGTTCGCTAGGCGCCCCCCCAAGTTTCGGGGCATTCTGTTCACCTCGGTGCGAGGAGAGAATGCCTCCGTACTTCGGCAGGAGGTCGCCGCCCTTCTGGCGAAGGGTGCGGTCGAACCCGTCCCTATAACCAAGATGTCGGCCAGGTTTTACAGCCCGTACTTCATCATGCCCAAAAAGGGCGGGGGGCCATTTTGGATCTGCGCCTCATGAACAAGCACCTACACAAGCTGCCGTTCAGGATGCTGATGCAGAGGCGCATCCTGGGCTCGGTCCGTCACCAGGATTGGTTCGTGGCAATCGACCTGAAGGACATGTACTTTCACATCTCTATTCTCCCTCGACACCGGCCATTCCCAAGGTTCGCGTTCGAGGGAAGGGCGTATCAGTACAGAGTCCTGCCATTCGGTCTGGCCCTGTCTCCACAGGTTTTTATCAAACTAGTGGAGGCTGCCTTAGCTCCTGTCAGGGAGCAAGACGTGCGAGTGCTAAACTATTTTGACGATTGGCTTATCTTGGCACACTCGCGAGATGTGTTGTGCACGCACAGGGACCTTGCGCTTCGGCACCTAGACCGTCTAGGCCTTCGGGTCAACCAGGAGAAGAGCAAGCTCTCCCCCGCGCAGAGCACCTCTTACCTCGGAACTAGACTCTGTCCGTATGTCAGCACGTCTAACCAACGAGCGTGCACAGTCGGTGCTGAGCTGTCTGAGGTTGATCAGACAGAATCCCTTGACGCCGCTGAAGAACTTTCAGAGGTCCTGGGGCACATGGCGTCCTCGACAGGGATAATCCCTCTCGGGTTGATGCACATGCGGGCGCTTCAGCACTGGCTACAGAGTCGGGTTCCCTGGACGGCTTGGCACGCCGGCACCAGGCGAATTACGGTAACGCCTCAGTGCCTTCGCACTCTCTTTCCCTGGTCAGACTTGACCTTTCTCCAAGCAGGGGTTCCGCTCGAACAGGTTTCGAGGCGTGTCGTGGTAACGACAGACGCCTCCTTGCAAGGGTGGGGTGCGTTGTGCAACGGGCACGCAGTATCGGGTCACTGGACGGGTCCCCGACTGCGGTGGCATATCAACTGCCTAGAGTTGCTAACAGTCCATCTGGCACTGAGGAGGCTCCAGCCCCTCGTGCAGGACAAAAACGTGCTAGTCCGATCGGACAGCACCACTGCCGTGGCGTACATCAATCACCAGGGCGGCATACGCTCACGGCAGTTGTCGCAACTCGCCCGACGCCTCCTCCTCTGGATTCAGCAGGTGACCAAGTCCCTGCGGGCCACGTTTCTTCCGGGCAACCTGAACCAGACAGCCGATGCACTCTCTCTACAGGGCACTCCCCGCGGAGAGCGGCGACTCCATCCCCGCGCAGTTCAGCTCATATGGGAGAGGTTCGACCAAGCACAGGTGGACCTGTTTGCCTCCCCGGACTCCACCCATTGCCCGCTCTGGTACTCCCTGACCGAGGGTCCCCTCGGCATGGATGCCTTAGCATGCAGCTGGCCGCGGGACAAGCGGAAGTACGCCTTCCCCCCAGTGAGCAAGGTCAGGGAAGAGGGGCATCAGGTTCTGGTAGTGGCGCCATACTGGCCCAACCAGACCTGGCTCTCGGATCTGATAGATCTGACGACGGCCCCCCCCTGGCCCATTCCCCTGACGGAGGACCTTCTGTCGCAGGGGAAGGGCACAGTTTGGCAGCCGAACCCGGGCCTCTGGAACCTCCATGCCTGGCCCCTGGACGGGACGAAGAGACCCTAAGGGGCTTGTCGGTAGCGGTCCGGGAGACCGTCTTGCAGGCTAGAGCCCCCGCCACAAGGCGGCTGTACGCCTATAAGTGGTGCCTCTTTTCGTCCTGGTGTTCTCCCCGGGAGGAGAACCCACGGAGTTGCCCCGATCGGGTCAGTGCTGGCTTTTCTACAGCAGAGACTTGAGAGTAATCTCTCCCCTTCCACATTGAGAGTGTAAGTAGCTGCTATTGCCGCGCATCACAATCTCGTGGAGGGTAAGTCTCTCGGTCAGCACGACCTGGTCACCAGGTTCCTCAGGGGCGCGAGAAGGGTGAATCCATTTCGACCGCGCTCCGTACCCTCTTGGGACCTTAACGTGGTCCTGCAGGGCCTTGGTACGGCCCTGTTTGAGCCCCTCGGAGTTGCCAGTCTTCCTCATCTGTCGCTGAAAACTGCACTCCTGACGGCGCTCGCCTCCATCAAGAGGGTGGGGGACCTACAGGCATTCTCCGTGTCCCAAGGGTGCCTAGAGTTCGGGCCCGGCGATTCTCACGTTGTCTTGAGACCCCGTCCCGGTTACGTGCCCAAGTTTCCCCACTCCCTTTCCGGGACCAGGTGGTGAACCTGCAGGCGCTCCCCACAGGGGAGGAAGACCCAACCTTCAACGTGTTGTGTCCAGTACGCGCGCTGCGCCTCTATCTGGACCACACGGAGCCTCAGGAGCTCCGAGCAGCAACCCGGGGAGGGCTGTCTCCAAACAGAGATTGGCGCACTGGATTGTGGATGCCATCACGGTGGCATACCAGTCCCAAGATCGCCCGTGCCCGCTTGCAGTGAGGGCCAACTCCACTCGGAGTGTGGCCTTCTCGTGGGCACTGGCACAGGGTGCCTCTCTGGCAGACATCTGCAGTGCTGCGAGTTGGGCTACGCCCAGTACCTTCGAGAGATTTTACACTCTCAGCCCATGTCCTTAACGCCCCCGGTGTGTAGGACGGGCTCCTGGTTTGGGCGTATGCCTGCAAAAGCACCTTCTCCCCTCACCAGGTGAGACTAGTGCGCTATTTTAGCCTCCCTACTTTCCACTCTCGAGGCGAAGTATAGGCATTCCATCCATCACTAAGCATTTGCACTTGGTAACAGACTGAGCGGAGCGGTCTGTTGGAACCAGGTCCAGTATAGGTAGAGTCATCCCTGCTCAGGTAGACCCCTGTACTAGGACTAGTGCCCCATACGTAGTGACTCCTCTCTGTGTCGTCCCATGTGTTGAGTTCCTCACTCCTGATTTCCCAATTGGTGAATCTGTGACCGTGGTAGTCCCACCTGGATATGTCCCTCTACTCGGGCTGACACCTTTTTTCGCATGTTGTTCTCCCCACCGGTGAGACCATGTTAGTGTCTCCACATGTAACCTCCCCTCTGGATAGGATGTGGCCTCCGTAACACACTCTTCAAAGAGGAGAGCAGTGTTTCCCCAGTATTCGGCTCCGGACAGCTCCTCGCTACTAGAGGCGTACGCCACTGTTCGTGATTTCCGTAAGTACAGGCTTCTCAGTATGACCACTACTATGTTACTGGAAGATTACATCTCGCGGTAGCACTCTTGTGACTCGCTAGCCTAGTCAGGGTCGCTCCGCTGGAGGTCGTGATACGGTGCAAGCATTGTGGCGTATAGATAGATTCCCAGTCAGTCTCTCTACACAACGTCGAGAGACCGACTGAAGGGGAACGTCTCGGATACGTCTGAAATCTCCGTTTCCTGATGGAGGGAACCAGACGTTGTGTCTTCATGCCACAACGTTGCGCCGAACCACTGCAGTGAACGGGAGTGCCCTCTCAGGTTCCTCAGTACAAAGGGTGAGTCAATGACTGCCGCCATCTTCCTTTATACCCGTTTGTACGGGGCGGAGACTGGCGTGCACGTGCCATTCGCCAAGCCCATTGGCGTTTTATAATTAATTATCTCGGAGAAGGTAGGTTCTCAAGATCAAACCCCCAGTCAGTCTCTCTACACAACGTCTCGTTCCCTCCATCAGGGAACGGAGTTTACAGACGTAACCGAGACGTTAATGTGGTTGCATGTGAAACCGTATAAAGCACTTTTTGCAAAGCAACATTGAAGAAAGCATTTTAACAGAGCAAACAGAAAAAAAGAAAATCATGATATAAAACATGAAACATGGAAAAATATACTGTATATTGAAAAACAAAGGCAATTGTGCCCAAGTGAGAGAAATAAACAGGGTGCTATATGGATTAAGTCAGGTTCATTTTGGCCATAATCTTCCCCAAAACGTAAATTATCCAGAGATATTGAGAAAAGCCTTCTAGCCTTAACTGCTCTGACTTTGACTTTGTAAACAGTCCCAATGAAAATATTTTGTTCCAACTACATCTGAAGCTTCATACTCATGATGCAGATCGCAGGAGTAAGGCCGGTCTTTTTGTTATGCATGCATGGCATGGGCGGTTAAATACAGTGAATTTGAAATGCAAACAGGCCAATATGGGCTGTTCTTGAGGGAAAAGAAAGATATCTGGATTATCTTGGGGACAAACGTTTGAAGGGTAAGTCTTTTGGTAGTGGCAAGATCACCTTGAATAGTTTGACAAACTCAAAAAAAAACTTGTTGCATAACGATTTTTCTCAAAACACTCAAGTCCCTCAAGTTAATTACATTTTCAGGAATTTCAATTTCAGATTCAAGTTATTAATAGTACTCACAACAAGTAAGACAAAGTGCCATCAAATACATGTTTTGGCACTCTAACAGAGCCACTCTTCAGACCCTTGAAGCACATTGTTAATGATGTCCTCAATGTCAAGTACAATTTCCTAACCCTTTCATTATATCTGTTCCTCCTCAGCATCTGTGAGGGAAGCTCTCTGAGCCAAACTTCTGTTCAGCCATATCCTCCTCACACACTGAATTCCATAAAATGATGGAATACTCAATTGCACTCATGCGGGCTGAAACGTGATTCAAAACGATTCATGGTGACAATAATGATACTAAATGCTTCAACGCTTTGCTTCAGACCTCAGCATGGGAGTTATCAGAATGAACCAACAAATGTTTTAAAAAACGGCAGTAGGTACTGATGGTTTAAATATTTCTGTTATAGAATACACTCAATATCTGTGTAAGAATAATTTAATATGGCTGGATGCCTGATTAAGGATGATCTTCATTGTTTTGAGATTTCTTTTGGGTGGGTATGAAATGGGCTATGGATACAGGCGCCAAGAGCTGTGAGTTAGGTGCCTTTAACACTTGCAGTTTAGTTCGGAATGGGGCAGGGTTCGCATGAAAAATCGCTAACGGGGAGACCACCTAACTGTCTGGTGTGAACCGAGGTACCGAACCTAAGACTACCTGAAGGAGGAGGTCTCAAAGCGGTTGCACTCCAACTGTGGCACGGTTCATGTGAAAGCAACACAGACCCGTTTATTCAGGTGACCTGTAATTTAATGTAACCCGCGTATGCGAGTGTGAAACCACACCAACACTGCGGGAGACATCGGGAACAATCGCACTCGGACTCGGACCCTGTCAAACATGCCCAGTCTGAAAATGCAATGATGCATTGTACTATGGTGGCTATAGCCCAGCACACTAACAACATGCTAATGAAATGAATCACTGCCTAAGATTTCAGAAATTGACGAAATAAAAATTTTTAAATGTCAACTTAAGCCATCAACAAGTACTGTTGATTTTTTAACTTGTCATCCATTATGACCTATTAACTGGATTCACTGTAAAATGCAAATGATAACTTTTAATATACTATTTATGGGCAAATATTGCTTAATGAATGACAATTATTTTAGGTGTTATATGTCTGCTCGTTTTGTACTTTGTCCAAAATTGTTTTTATGTTTGCGCTTTGTATCCTTATTTGATTCCCATGCCCCCTAAATAGTCTTTCTGTCTAAACCCCTGTGTTTCTTGTCTGGAATTTTGTTCCAGACACAGTATTGTGTCACTCATGTCATGCTGTGTTTGTGTCCCCTGGGTTTGGATTATAGTCTTTTGGATTAATAAAGAGATGATTTATTGCATTTGGATCCTGTACTGCACACTTAGTTTATGACAGTGGTCAAATTTATAATAAAATAATATGAATTATCCATAATTGTTCCATAATCAAATAACTTCAATTCAATTAAATTGTATTTATCTAGCGCTTTTCACAATTTGAATTGTTCCAAACCAGCTTTACAGGGGAAAATAGAAACCGAAAAACACAAAAAAGGTAAAACACAGTACATGGTGTTTATATAACAAGTTAAATTATTCTAGTAAATAATACCAAACAAATGTAGTCTCCCGGTGGTTTATTTAGCATATTTTGCATTAAGTGAATGCTTGGCTGTAAAGATGTGTCTTTAATCTAGATTTAAATTGGGCGAGTGTGTCTGATCCTGGAATAGTGTCGGGAAGGCTATTCCAGAGTTTAGGTGCTACGTATGAGACCTCTTTGGTGGATTTAGTTATTCTAGGTGTTATCAAAAGTCCTGAGTTTTGAGATCTTAGAGAGCGTGATGGGTTGTAGTGTGATAGAAGCTCTGTTATGTAGGTAGGGGCTAAACCCTTTAAGGCTTTATAAGTGATTAAAATAACTTTAAAGTCAATACGATACTTAATGGGTAGCCAAGGAAGGGTTGATAACATTGGGGTTATGTGATCGTATTTTCTGGACCTGAACTTCAAAATGTTCTCTTAAAGTTGACCTAAAAACATCACATGTAAGAATCTATGATGTCACTGACACATTGGCATTTTTCAACCTCCCAGTGAGATGTATTGTCAAAAAGTGACTAGTGTCACATCTAGTTCTTTTATTTAAATTGGAGGAGAGACCTTTTTCAGCAGCGCAATGCTCATCCACAGAAGTTGTCAGAGTAGACATTAGGGAGGGATGAGGTACATGTATTTATAAGTCTATAGAGAGTGAGCGCAGTGCAGTCGAGTGTCATGTGCAGTCATCACTTTTGCACTTCCACTGCGTCTCCTTCTCTAACTTGTGAAGTGAATCTGATGATTTATACTTGAGTCCAATGTATATCAAATTAACTGTATAGGGCGTCACGCATTAAGAACATTCTGTGCTACGTGATGCCATTGAAGAACCATTTTTGCTTGTATGGTTCCATAAAAAAACTTTAACAAGAAAGTATCACATGTTCACTTTATCTTTACACCAACATTTGTTTTTTGCTATTTAAAAAAAGAAACAATAGCGACAATTTCCCTGCGTTTTGTTCAGACTCCAATCAAGAAAAAGCTTTTCTATCTTTATTGCAATTATGGTGTCGGGTCTAAAAGTAAAGTCCTTTAATATTATACATTTATGAGGGTTTTTAATGCAGTTTTTAGACAAAGGTTTTGCTTCTATCCAAAGTGGAAAATTCTAGCCATTTTAGTCAAATGTGACTGTGGCAAATATAACGTCAAAACCAATGTAGGTCCTAAAGGGACCATATTACCATATTTCTGGTGTAAAAGATGTCAAACTCCAACATATTTGCAAGAAAACATCAAAATAAAAAAGGAAAATTACAAATGGGAACAATGTTGTAACAAGCTTTCCTCAACGGTCAGCCACACCCCCTCCATCCCTACATTTCCCATCATCCTTTGCAACCGCACCTGACACTCATCCCATGGACACTATACATTATGTACCCTTGCTTTTGTTTAGTGTGTTGTCAGATCTAGTTGTATTTTGTTACCGGTCTAGTGCCGACCCTTTGTTCTCCTGTGATTTCCTGGTTTTTGCTCGTCTAGTTACTTTGTGGAAAATACCTTTTTTTGTCTTGGATTTTATTAAACCCTCATCATCGGAAGTCTTGTTGTGGCAACGTCCTTCTGTCCTGTGTGTAGTGTTATAAATATTTGTCTATTAAGACAAAATCTCTCCGTGTAGTTGTATTATCATTTTGTTTGCAGCCATAATCACCAGAATGCACAATTCCAATGCAGTCATTCACATGCATAGCCTACATTCTAACAGAGAAAAATATATGTATAGTTCACCCAAATTCAAAATCAGTCCCCATTTACTTGCATTCTATTGAAAATACAGCATATGGTATCACATTCTGTCAAATCGTCTCTTGGGATCGACAGGAAAATAAATAAAAAAAATCACACAGTCCTGAAATAATACTCAAAGAGAAGTTTTACTTTCGGGTGAACTATCCTTTTTACTAACATACATAGTCTATAGTTTTCAGTCTAAGCACTTAACACCATTTAGAGCCCAATCTGTGAAAATACAACTTATTTGCCACATAACAAAGACGTTAATCTTTAAACCTCAAATTGTTCCTTTGAATTAGCTTCAAAAGAAAACCTTTAAAAGTAACATCACACCTTATGGGTACAGAAAAATCAATTTCTCCCATTCTAGCAACGGTCATTCCCTAATGTCCACCCTCTGGTCACGGTCATTATATCACCTCAACTCGCTCATCTTCAAGTCTCTTTGTTCTTCCTGCTGTAAAGACAGTAAAAGTCCATCTTTCAAAACTTCTACTGCTTTGCTCTGCAATTGTTAAATGGACTGGCTCTGCTGGTTTTATGGGCTCCATTACAGCCATTAAAATAATTGAAAGCTCAACTACACTCAGTTCTTTTGTCAAAGAGTGTGAGAGGGATTTGACAGATGACCGCTCATAATTGTCAGTGTGATTTTCGAGCGCCGAAATGATATCAATAGAACAATCATGAAGATGTTCTTCAAAGACGGACTGAAATGAGTAATTGATGTTTTTTTATATATGTTTTATTTTGTATTTCAGATTTTTTTTCAATCAGTGAAAATAAAGAGGAGTTAAAGGGAGATGTGAGAAATCACTGAGCTGGAGAATAAAACCAGACAGCATGACGATTTCATTAAACGAGATCCTTAAATATGACGGAATGGGAGGAGAGGTGATGTACTGTCTCACTGTTCGCTGGTCTCATGTGGCCCCCGTCATTCTTATCGCACATTACATCTGACTTCAATTAAGGTCAAAACTAGCAGACTCCAAAATCTCATTTAGACTGATTTCTTGCAGCTTTTTAATGAAAATAAGTGTTCTATCATTCCTGTTCTTTGAGATGCTTTTATAATAAAGAGATGCATAATAAAAATAAGTTATTAAACTAATTCTAATGATACACAAAGTTGATGAGGTGTGAGGTGAAGCACCAGGCAAAAAGGAAGCAAACTGAAGGACCTTTCATGCAATCTGCAGCCAATGAGCTTGCATGCTTCTTCCCCATTTACCATAAATAGACCTGCCTTGTCTATCCCTTAATCTGGTTTTGGCCCCATCTCTATGCAAGATATGATATGCATCTATTTTCACAGTAGTACATCATACCTGCTGTCCGCAATGTGAGCCGATGGAGTCTGCCAAGACCACATACATTTACTTTTCATATCCATTAACATGCTAAAATCGATTCAGAGAGTTGTTTGAATTTATTCAGCACTATTCTTCTGATGGAAGTTGTGGTCCCTGACATTTGTTGAACGATCACCATCCATGCCTGGAAGTATGTGTTTTATAATATATGATGCTTTGTTTTAAGACTAAACAAAGCAACATTTGTACTAAAAGTGTCTATATCAAGGGCAAGTTTAAGGTGTAATTACTTTATACAGTTGGAAATTCAATGACATTAAATTTAAACTTACACGTAGTATTTCTGTGCTCAATGAAATTCCGTTACGTAATAACTTTTCTTAGTCCCTTATTGGAAAATTCTCTTTTATAAATTTGATCAAACTAAATACTCTTCGAAGATACGAATCATGCAATTCTACTCTATGGTACTCCAGATAAAAATGAGATCGACAGAAACTGTGTGTGTTACCTCATCTTTAATAATTCCTATAATAATCATTAAATCTTTAACAAATGAGAGGTACTTTAACTCATCTTTCTTTATTTGGAACTTAATGAACGCAAACCAAAAGATGATCAATACGTACAATTTAGAAAACATTATACTACAATGATCATTAGAAATTTAAAAAACAAAACACTCGCAATAAGAGCAGTATATACAACAAATGAGTCGTGTTTAAAGCTATTGTGAAATAGCTGCCTGGTTGTATTGCGTACAAAGTATACAATGTTTGAAGATCAATTCTGAACAGCATTTAGGAACCATTTGCAAACACTAAGGCACTATTTGTCACATTCAGGACCAGTTATTTACATGATAGATATGACAAAATATGCATTCATGTTCATAAATACTTGAACAAACAATATTCATTCATATTCAATGCCTGACTGGGGTTTATAAATCTCCCTTTAACGTTCTCAAATGATTGTAAAGCGTTGCACAAAGTACCATTCTGAGGCATATTAGAAATATGGACAATCACACGAAAGTGCAACCTAAAAAGATTTAAATACGTTGGGGCATTGTAAACAAAAACAACAAGTATGGCACAAACGACCCAATTCACCAAGAAATTAATAATCTTCTCTGTGCACTCATACCCAGATGAATAATAAGCTAAGGCCAGTTCTGTGTGATACATGACTGAATAATTTAAAACTGGCCGGGTTTATTCATTCAGTTATAAATCTAATTTTATAATGCTCTCTGGGCCACGGGCAGTGCTGACTAAGGTTTCTGCAGCAGGACTCATTGGCTGTGAGGGTGGGCAGTTTTCACGTGTTGATATTGGACGTGACAGCCATACGGAGATCTGTCCCCACTGCTGCATAATTCTGGCAAAGCAAAAAGCGAACCGAAAGCTCACGTCCAGCGTCGAGCGACCCTTTTTCCACTCATAAATCCACTGACAACCCTGTCAAGGGGTCTTAAAGATCCCTCACTGTGCCTTTTTATAAAATCAAAAAGAGCTGACAGTGGTAAAATCAAAAGTATTAAATAAAACTAGACACTGACGTTTTTTATGGAAATATGAATGCTTGCCCATGCTTGCTGCCATGGTGCCACGGTATTCTGGGATCGTGCCAGGGAATTATTATGTGGTTAAGATTTGCAGACTGGCTGTTGTTGCTATGCAAGCGCCAGGATATGCTGGCCGGTTGCCAGGGTGTGTCCAAATGGTGCTAGGGTGTTTGGGGGGTTGCCAGGTCATTGCTGTGCCATAGCTAAGGTGTTCTGAGGGGTTGCTACAGTGTTTCATTATCAACCATGCAAAAATCCTACGTCCGTACACTCAGAAAAGTAATAACAGCAACATGACATTTTGAGGCATTTTGAGCATAAGAAGAATAGTTAACCCCACACTGAACAATACTGTTTTGGTGCCTTTTACAGTACACGCGGTATCTTTTCAAGGTGAGACACATTTAGACACTAAATTGTTTTCTTTGTGATGGCTTTCATTGAAAGAATATGGGCCATACAAACACAAAGGAGAACAGCATGACAAGAAATATATATTTTTTGTGATGTAACACCTACATTGTGAAACGTCTGGATGAGTTTAGTCTAAACCATCTGGACATGGTTTATCCTTTCAGATAAATGATATCCAGATGCTTTTCAATAAATCACAGAGACACTTTACAATGGCCTGAATGAATGAAAACCTGCACAGACATACAGTACACTAAAGAGATAAGAGCTGCTTTTCACTTCGCTATAGATAAGGGTAATAGTCTGGCCCAGTCAACTCAAAACAAATTGGCCCAATACTGAAACCGTGCATTATATGAACTCCCATTTATGTTAATCTCGGGCTGCTTTTGGCATTTTGTATAAAGTCATGAACAAAACAAGACCACAATGTGTATGTGTAATATTAAGTTGCTGCATTGTATAATATAAAGCTCAGGATGAATATTCATTTTAAAATGGCTGTTTGTGGAGCTGGGTTTGGTAACTTACATAAAAATGTAACCTGCAGAGTACAAAGGGATTTTTGATTTTGCACATTTAAAAATGAACACACAACTTGCAAACGCTTTGACTGCACTGTAAAAGGTTTTGCTTTAGTTATGCTGCTAGTTGCCAGTAGCTTACTGTAGATTTATATGTATCTCATTTATTGGCAACCGTTTGTTCAAAGATAAATTAACATTAAACATTAACAAGTCTGTATCTTTACGAAGAAAACTATAAAGAAACACCTCGTGCAAAGCATTCTGGGAACCAGAAATACACATAAACCTTTTTCAGTTTTTTTTACTAATTTTAGTTCCCAGAATGCTTTGCATGAGGCTGTTATTTTCTCTTTTTTTCTGTAATGATAAAGACTTGTTGATGTTTAATGATTATTTATCTTTGAACAAACTGTTGCCAGTACAGTAAATTACATAAAGGTAAATCTACAGTAAGTTACTGGCAAACTGCTGCCAGTAATACTGTAATTTCTACAGAAATCTTTACAGTGTGCATAAATATTGTTTAAATATTAAAATTCCCTTCTGGTTTTAACTGCCAAACAACAAACAAAGATATGTTTACAAGGTACTGGTCTGCTTCAATAAGCACTTTTGAGAAGCAAGTGATTGCAGGATTTACCCATGTTTGCCGGGTTAGAGGCATTAGAAGCAAGTAATAACAGGGATATCAGTGTATTCTGAAAAGAAAAGTCAGTGCAACTCAGAATCAGTGCAGACTTTAGATATTAAAGGTTTAAAGTCTGGCAAATCACTGGGGATATCATACAAGAATTATGTTTCAGGACCAAGATGTTGATCCATAAATAAATAACAACACTTTTACACCGTATCTTAACCGGACGTGCAATCCCTAGTTCTACTGGGATTGTCACACCGCACTCATCAAGTGTGGACAAAATGTAAAATTATAATGGGTTCTAATGCGTTTTCTTTTCTTTTGTCGCAACGTGTCCTGTGTAGATATGGTGTAAATGTACATTTACACAACAACAATGTGCAAAAAACAGTCAAATTAACAAGTTTCGCAAACAGACGACATTATTGTCAATCTGGAACGGCTTATTATTGTAGTTTTTTGTATATTAATTGAATTAAATTAAAAAAGTCATTGATTCTTTGCAGACGTCTACCAAAAGTAACGTTTTCGGCCACATAACGTTTATTTTGTTGCTACTAAAACCATCTAAAGTTTTCAAGAACTTGCACTTTGAATCCTATTTTCAAAGACTTGAGTGCTCATTTTTGTTCACACCATTAGAACAAAACACTGCAAGGGTAACTATAAAGATACTGTAAGTATGTTTGCCTCCACACAACATCATCTGTTAACATCATGTTTGTTATAAGATTGCACACGGTTGTGCACTTGTCCTTTTTAATATGAATAGATTTAAATTTAAGTCAATTTAAAGTAATAGAATTCATATTTCCCGCCGAGCAAAGCATTATCGATCAGCACCTTAACAAACCCACTTCTAATATTGTCTTTTGCATGAGCTCTCTTTACAAAACTGTTAACAAACACTGATGGTAGCAGAATCTTTTTATATCTCCCTTCCTCTTTAAGATCGCACATCGCTAATTGTAGTAGGGACGTTATCAGCGCGTGAACGCTTAACTGCCTGGCAAATGGAAGACAAATGAAGCGAATGAATCATTTACATGATGGATGGTTTCAATGCTGACGCACAAACGGCTGCCGGGGACATCGGTGATGTAATCAGTTCAGCAGGGCTTCGTGTGATTATATCATCAAGAAATAATGAACATTGTGAGCATTGAGTACACATGAGCAAAACGGAAAATATGCCTTATTAAGCTGGCCCATTGGTGTATGATAAAGACAGATACTCACTGAGGCTGCTTCCTGCAGTAAGAACAACTCGAGTGCATATGAAGAAACAGCTTTCATGATTCTGTACACTTAAAAAACATGTATGGTTCACCATCCTGTTCAGTTTTTCTAATGAATGCATCCGATGGCCTTATGGGGTTAGCAAGGTGTGATTGCATGCTTCATCAACTCTTCGAAAAGAGTAGATCATCTAGATATGGCCTAATATTTCCTGAATATTTATCATTGGGCCATCCATCCTTGTCATTAGACCCACTGTGTTTGCATATTATGTAGCATGGCTGTACACATATTAAGATACGCAGGGAGTGCTCAGATCTGGACCGGGCATTCCACTAGATCAGAAATTGCGGATTTACAGGAGAAAGGTGTCAGATTTTCGGCCTGACACTACCTGCTATTCATGGACTATGAGAATCATCTGGGTGTGCAGCGGCTGGCTGGCTGGAGCCATAACAAGATTTGAGATTAAATCCGTCTCTGTGCGGTGTCCTCCCTCAGCTGAAGCACTAAAGAGGACGCCCGGGGGCTTGGGCACAGAATAAAGTGTCAATCATTTCTTCTGGAGGCATGAATTGATTCTTTACCACTAACCCCTGTGCAGTACAGAGTCAGGGTATGAGGCATGATGGATACTGCATTATAGTCACGCATATGTAATATGTTGTTTTATATGTGTATAATATTAAGATCGCTTATTGTTTAAATGTATATTCAGATTTTGTTCAGTAACTAAATAAATTCTGGTTTGCAGTGTGACCATATATGCTGTTAAATGTATAAAATATTATGCATGCTGTTTCTCTGGCCATGTACATAATTTTGACAACTTCCATAGCAATGGCATAGTTATTTTGGACATGACCAAGTTACTGTGAAATTTTTGAAGAATCCTGGGGAATATGGGGATAAGTCATACACATGGTGTGTATGTACTGTATATATAAATATATATGTTATACTGTGACAAAGCTTAATGCTTTGACATCTTTCTGATTAATTTAAAGAAATACACCCATACAAAGCTACTTAATATGAACCACTTGTTTACAGAATCGAAATACAGACACATATAAACACATTTCTTAATTACAGATCAATGCAGATCAACCTCACCCTAGTTAGGATTCATAGCACCTCTTTAAAGAATGATGGTCCAGTGAAATTTTGCTCATGAATAATTCAACAGCATTTCCCATTCATAGCAAACATATTTAAAGCATTGTAGTACTGAATAAAGAGCCATCAGAGGCAATTTACTCAAATACCTCTTCAGCTTTTGCTCACGTCCACCCAATTTTTTATATCCCTTCTTGAACAACATGGCACCAATGACATATGCAACACTGAACCGGAGTCGATGCCACGACTAACTGAGCGGAGTTGATTTTATATTGTTCTCCATGGAAACAAGACAAATGACAACACCTCCCCCCCGCGATAGCAATATCAGATGCGTTCTCTTACCATGCCATCCCATTGAATAGGGGAAGGAGACCTCGAAGAGGTTGTCATATTTCGTCAGGAGCCTTTTCATTATGGACGCCAGACCTGTGTGCAGAGAAAAAAGTATAAATAAAAAGACACGGAACTGGGCAGAATTGACTTCAATTTTCCTGCAATATTGCTTGGGTTTTAGCCAGCCTAGTTTCATTACATGCACCACGCACTTCAGCCGTGGCCAGAAGGTGCATTCATTTTGTTTTGCTGCCATAGAATCACACACAGACCTACCGAAACGAAGATGAATAGTTTGCGTCACCCTCGCTAAATAAAATGACAAAATATATCGTTTCAGAGAGAAGCTAACATTTGACCCCGTCACTCAGTAAATCACATTTGTCCTTCAGAAGTGATTCATGACTTCAAGACATGCTGGTGAATACAAGCTGTTTTATCCTAGCAAAACAACAGCTGCCTTGGTAATTTAGAAGCAATGGCGGTGAAAATAAGCGAACAAATTTTGACAGAGAAACACCTGAGCCAAAGATACACAGTTCTTGCTGAAGCAAAATTAAAATAAACTTTCAAACCTAAACAATGTTTATACCAAAGATGTTGCTTTTGGATAAATACATTTTATGGTCTATAAGTTCAAACCTGTCAAAGGGCTGTGAAATCTGAACGAATGAGCTATAATACATTTAAAGTAATCATTACCTGGCCGAACAGCAGCACCACAGTATTTGGACAATTTTATTTCAAATTTAAAAAACAGATTTCATTATGTTTGATATTTTGTCAGTTAGTTCCGGTCCTCGAATCTGATTGGATGCGAGACGTTCCATAGATGCTGACATATGACTACAAAACTAACTTCATTTTTGGTGACCCATTTTGGCAATGACTGCAACTGCTGTTCAAGGTGATTTTTAATGGATTTAAGTGTATGAAGTAATTTTCCTCTCACAGGTTCACACAGGTGTCCAGGCACGGTAACCACAGCGCATCACATTACCTATGTGCATGTTTCACAAATGTTTGACAACCAGAATCTATCATAATATGTTAAGTCGTCCGGTGTAAGGTACAAACCTACAGTACCCATTTAATATTATAAACCTGCTGTATTTCGATGAGCTTGTACTATCTTTAAAATAAATATCAGTATTACGTCGGTATAAATGATGTAGGTGTCCAAATACATTTCGAGTCCACTGTATATATGCACACCTGTAAAAGAACATTCCTATCCATTCAGTACACTGTGCAGGCAAATGAAGTTTTTTTGGTCAAAGACTAAAGGAGTCGGCTCTGGCACTTATCCGGGGAAATGTTTGGTTTGTCAGCCGAAAAAATAGATTACATGCTAGACTGAAAGTCTCTGATCCTTAGGCAATCTCTTCGACTGGAACAATGAAAGAGCGTCACAGCTTAGAGAGAACTTGAAACAATTTCCCGATTTCCACGTTAAACAAAAACTGATGAGACGTACTTTTATGTGCATTATACATACTCTTCATCTGCATGGCTTGAGTATTAGTACTATGCACGTATATCATAACAAGCATAACATGTTCTTTCTTGCACAATTATAAGAAGCATTAGAAGGTTTTGAATGAATCATTTTAACAGTGACTGACTGGTAACCCTGTAGATGTAGGCCTACTAAGTTGGAGCAAATTCTATAGAACTATAGACTAAAAAAGCTTTAAGCTGTAACGCATGCTAGGTGCGGACGTCCTACAAGATGACTCCCAGAATGCATTGTGACATGAATAAATTGTGCAGCAGAACTATATTACTACTGTCTGCTTTTATATACTGTATTTTTGTTGTGATTTTTTATTAGCTTGTTTTATGATAGTCAGAGTTCATCTGAATCTGTTGGTGATTCTCACCATTGTTGAGCTGTGTGAAGTGTTAATGTGTGTGTGCAGGTAATTGTTTTCATTCTAAATGGTGTGTAATGTTGTTTAGGATAATAATTCAAATAAAACATTTGTAGCAATTCACTTTTTGTGATTTGCTTTTTATCTCTTTATTTTTTTATTAACAGGTATGAAAATAAATCGATTTTTAAAAATATGCCACAAAACAACCTGCGATCATCTATTTGAACTGCAGTTCACAACAAAACGTCATCATGGAATCAAACAACAGCGCATGAAGATAAAAGCTGTCAACGTGTCGACTAGGTGACAGCCTTTATATTCTACAGGCTGGGGATCTACTGTGATTCTCCGCTGCTCTGTCAGACGACGACTGACCTGCTCAGTAATTTCACTGACTTTTATTTACTTAGTAGATTAAGAATGTCACAAGCTAAGCCTGCGAGAGTGAGTTGCATATCTGGAGGTATTTTTTATCTGTTGTCACAGCTCCTCTTTGCCAAAGCCTCTTTACCTTGTGTGGGAATGACAGGGAAACTTTAATAACAAGTGACGAGTGTGTGTGTAGTTGTGTTGTGTAAGTCCGGAGAAGAAAAGGGCGATCTGATGACATATGGGGCTTTGAGAAGACAGTTCGCCAGCGCAGACTTGTGGGGTAGATAACAGCGGTTCTTTTGATGGTTTAGACAGAAATGATAGACACAGGCAGCAAACCAAATGTGAGCACATCCTTTTGGCTCGTTTCTCCTGACCGACAAAGTTTCTAACATCTATGTAAGGGATTATCCACGGCTAGCTGTGCATTAAAGGATTTTAATGCACGACATGTAGGCCAAGAAACATATAATACCGCTTATACCAAGGTAATTTGCCAAGTTAAAAACCTGTTAAAGCTGATATTGGTATTTACAAATATTCAAACCGACCATAGTACCACGGGCTGTGCAGATTGCTTGTCGTATCATATTAAATTACGAGACCTATTCAAATGCCTACGGAGCAGTTAGCACTTGAAATACAAAAATATAACTGTAGTGAGGTAGGCGGGACTAGAGCCGGGCTTCGAGGAGTAGGAGATTGGGAGCATAAGAGGACAAGTGACCGGACAATCAGTGAGAGAGGAACAGGCCTGGACTTTATGTTATGGTTTGTGTGTGTCACCGGCAGTCGCCTGTGAGGGGGCTGCCAGCTGTCTATTTATGTTTGATTTTATTAATTAAAAGTCTATTTTATGTTCGCCAGTTCCCGTCTCCTTCCTTCCATTTTATTGAACTTGTTACAGTGGTACCGAAACCCGGGGGGAAGGAGAGACATGCTGTCCGGGAGTCCTCGCCGCCAAGTGGCCTCACGGTGCTGGAGAGTTCAGGCAGTGTGGACTAGAGATCCATCGCTCAGGGCCATCACAAGGCACCTCGAAGGAGAGTACCCCAGCTGGGGAGGACCGAGGACCAAGCAGCAGCATGTCGAGGTAACGGACTAGAATTTTTTCTTTTTTCCTCTCTCCCCTCTCTCATTCCGGTCGCTCGGAGTGCTCCCGTCTCCGTTCTCTGGTCCCGTTGGTGCATACCCCCAGGGGATAGTCCGCCGAGGCTAGGCGATCCCCCACCCCGAGGGAGGGGGGAGCAAGCACAGTCTCGGGGTACCCCTGGTCTGTGAGGGGCAATGGGGGTATGTAGTGAGAGCGGGACGAGAGCCGGTCTCTTATCACGGAGGAGATTGGGAGCATAAGACGACAAGTGATGGGATCGTCAGTGAGAGAGGAACGTTTCAAATAACCTACCAGTTTTACAAGACATGTGATGCAAATACTGTAAACAACCAAACAGATTCTTACTCTCTCTCTCTTGACTGGTGAGATCAGGGAGACGCAAAACATGTCTTCGTGGCAACAGCAGCGTCTGAAAGGGCCAAGTCGCCCAATAGGGCACCACCACCAGCCAATGCTCATTTTCCACTACAACACGCTCCTGTGAGGACAGAGAAACCAGCAATTCATTAGGCAGAAAACAGGCATCATGCTATTAAATGTTAATCAAATTTCCAAAGTTTAACCGTAGCTGTTTCTGAAATTCTATTAAACAACACTTTCGCAGTTTAAACAAATAGCCTTCTGGCCATAATTATACAATAACACAGATGCACATGCTTGGTGGACACATAGCAGAAGAGTTCTAATCATGACGAACATTTACTTTAACTAATTTACTCAGCACATCTTTCATCAAACTGTTCCTCAACCTTGAAAGACCTGTAAGAGAAAACAGATGCTAGATTACAGTGGACAGAGTCAGGGGACCTTAATTCTCTGCCATTCCAGAAGACAAACAAACTTTAGTTCAAGTAATTTCTAATTTATTTCTAGTTCTGCGATGGATCAATGTCTTGCTGTAAACTCAGACATTGTGAAGATAAGACAGTTTTCCGTCAACTCACGTTTTACATCATGGCAGCCAGCTGAAATGTAGTCTAAGTGCGAGGTGCTGGCATCACTGTGCATGGCGGCAGGAAATGAGGGTGTATTTACAGGTCAAAGAACTAGACTAATGTCTCATCAGAACACTAATATTTCCTTCTAGAACTTTTCATATTACATTAAGGGCCTTATAGCCAACATCTGAAGTGACCTTATATTGGCCTCACAAGTTGGTTTCTTTAACACGCTCTCCAAAAGAGGCCAAAAGTCGTGCAGAAACTGTTGATGGCCAGACAGTTTTACTTCAGCCAAAAACCCTGTCAGTGTTATTGGCTGTTTCTTTTACAATTGCTTTACTTTAAAATGAAGGTCTGATCCTGAAAGTGTCTGGTTTGTGTCATTCGTTACAATAGACTTCAGTGTTCCTCAAAGAAGGTTAAAAGCATTGCCAAACTTTATTGACTTTTTCTAATTTTGTTCCAAGCGTGAAATCCATGGTCTGTTCTTTGATGTCGTTGTGAGACCTCATCTCATTATCCAGAAACTGTTTGCATTCTGAGTTTTTCAGAAATGTTGTTTAGAACCATCCAAGTCATGATTACTTTAGAGGTTTATATCAAATAAATGCGCTTTAATCAAAGTCTTAGACCTAAATATTGACTGAAGTAAGCCAAAACACCTGTCCTAGCATAAAGATTATCAGGGTTACGCAAAAAAATCTGAAAAAGTGTCAAGTAAAACAAACAGAAGAGACAACTTTTTATTTGATTTGCTCTGGCAACGTTAACAAGAATCACACTCACAGCATTAACCAATGATGTATTAACTTTGGAAATGAAATACCCCTACGATCCATACAAACTCATTCATTATGTCTTGTATAACTTATATTGTCACAATTACGATTTGACAATGTTGAACATAGACGTTCACAATTAAGTTTTTATGTCCTATTTCCATTCAAGTCTGTGCCCCATATCGGCCTCCCTGGTCAAAAGAACCACAGACGCTGCCCCCCTGAGTCCTCACCTCAGAACTTTTTAAAACTCAAGTCATAGAGAAAAAGGGAATGTATTGAGGCAGGAAGCCACGTAAAGAATTGAATCCTCAAAAAAAGTGACCAATGTATGATTAAAATGACCCAAGTAAATCCTAACTCGATGGCAAAGAACCCGTAGAATCCCAAGGACGCGACTGGGAAGCCGATTTGAAACATGACATCTAGTGATGGATTACAAAACGGTTGAAGCTGACGTGTGGCAGCTACAGTACGGCGAGCCCTGATGAGGAGGTGCCGTTTGACAAAGCGTAGCCCTGTTTGGCAGTGAGTGATGGAGACTGATTAGAGTCTCCGTTTCACAATGATCTTCACACACACTGAGTGCAGGGGGAGAGGCAAAGAAAGCAGACCATAAACGCCGTCGTGAGATAGCGAGAAAGAGAGAGGGAGAGAGATATGGAGAGACAGTCAGCCCGGGCAGGCTGTCAGAGAAAAAAAACAAGAGAGCTGGAATGTGACTTTCTGATGTTATTGAATTTCCCTTATTATTTATTTCAGGTGAAAAGAAAAGTTTAGGGAATAGTTTATTTAAATATACATATATATACGCACTATGGCCGTTCCTGTAGTTCAGATGGTAGAGCATTGTGCTAACAATGCAAGGGTCATTTTCCCAGGGAACACACATAATGATATAAATGTATACCTTAAAATGTACTGTTAGTTGCTTTTAAAGCATTTGCTAAATGCATTAATGTAAATACAAGATATGACATGTGTGGTGCAACCCATAGAAAATATTCATATATTTTTGCATTTGGCAGATGCTTTTATCCAAAACAACTTACAGTGGATTTAAGCTATCACTGCTTTTAGCATCGTGTTCCTTAGGAATTGAACCCAAGACCTTTGCCCTGTTAATGTAATTCTGCACCAATTGACCAGGAAACTGGAATATTGTTCTTGGGCAGTTATTTACACTTCAACTCCTTTATAAAAATATTGTGGTGCTAAGACATGTTTTCTCTCAACTAAAGAAATTAAGAAAAAAGACTAAATTTCTATTTAGTTCCAGATGCACCATGGCAACAATCTGGGAGCTATCATCTCACACAGGGTCATTGTTTACAAACATCCTGACAAAAAAAAAAACACATAAGCATTTTGCACATGCATAGTAATCCAGATATGGTTACTCCCAAAATGAATATGTCAACTATGAAAGAGAACATAATGTTTTTCCAATAACCAACACAAAAGTGAAGAGAAAGCTTGCTTGTGAAAACTACCAGCCTGGCTCCTATTACACGTCGCGCAAAAACAGGCCAATTCATCATCACTAGTTCTAATGTAATGTTCTAGAATTAGTAACAGAGACTTGGATGCATCTTTGAAGCAACAACAGATCCTGAAAGTGCCGTAAAAGATTGGTTCCGTACACAAGAAGGATATTTTTTTATGTTCATTGAAAATATACACAAGCGTTCGTGTGTTATGGTCACATAAGAGAGCACCCGGTGATATCTCCGGGTAGATATACAGCCAAAGTGGCCTTTTGCCTTTCGTTATAGTGCTTTGGTTTGATATTCTTGAGTCTGCCAATGTGAGAGTGTTCACACTAAGCCCGTAAGTGCATACAGATCAGAGCAGGTCGCATGAGAGAGATGACGCTTCAGTCATTAAACATTTAAAATGAGCAGCTACGTTGCATGATGCAACTACACAACCGTGGGTTATTAAATCGGCAATTAGGCCCCATTCACAAGTACATTATTTAACAATTTTTAGAATGGGAACAAGAGCAGTTTCCACGGAGACAGCACTTTTGAGGGGGTTTGTGGGTACATTTGAGAGAGAAGACAACTTGGTTTCTCTCGCTTAATGTTCCAAATAACCTTCCACAGCGTTTTTATGAGCCTTTATGAGGGTCATTATGCTTTCTACAAACACACTTCCATCATCATGACTTTTATTCATATTTTGTTTTAACATGTGCTTATGAGAGGTTGTAGATCAGTACAAGCATTGTTAAGATTATATCTTCTAAAGCATTTAATCCTGTGGTATGTGCAAGCGTGGTTAATGGAATAATGAGGGAAATACATAGACACTGTTATGCCGCTGACTTGGACCAAATAAAAAAAGAAGCTGAGAAGAGACCAGAATATATGTGAACTCCTTCAATGTGATAAAAAAGCATATCATAGTGAGATTTTAAGAAACTGGCCACTAAAACACATTACATAACATTGAAATTATAACAGATTTTTCATTATTTTTGGGCATCCCTTTCCATAGTTACTTTTCTCATTCATAATTGTTCAATAATGCCAACATTATTAGTCATAGTATTACAAGTAACTATATTTCTTAATTGCATTCTTTTTACCATCTCCAGCTGCCAAAGCCTTGCGACATAATCTCATATCCAAATGTAAAATACGTCATTGAAAGAGACCAATGTGTAAGAAATAGGCGTGCTTTTATCAAGAGATTAGATTGCACTTGTTTTCATAAGTTTGTTTGAAAACACTTTTTTCGAGACCGGGTCAAAAGTATGAAGACGTTTGGACAAAGGAGGTGTTGACAAGACATGCCAATGAGGGCTCAGATAAGGAGAATTCCACTGCATATGAGACTGTATAAACACACACAATCCTTGATTAACCTTTGACATATGGGTTCCCCTCTGTGTCTGTGGAAATTATACATAACTAAATATACAAAATTATAAATTTACTACCACACTGTGTGTACTACAGTGACATTTTTTTTAGCTGTAAACGTATGTGATATAAAATATTGCTTTAATGTACTCATACAATAAATCCATATTGAAATACAAAGGGTTCTTATAAATATACAGGCCACTGTTATACTGACAGTGAATTCATTCAAGTACAGTTAAATACTGTATGACTACATTTTTCTTATCACTCTGTGTGAGAATTTCACTCCATTCCTCCAAGGAGTCTGTGTACATGTTTCAGAAGATTATAAGACATATCAGGAATTCTTCTGGATTCCTGCTGTCATCTTTAAATCTCCTTCATAAGGTGCCAAGCCCGCATAGGATCCTTGTGAGGAACTTTGCTGTACGTGAGGCCAATACGTCTACACTCACAAAGCTTTTCTGCAGAGAACAAGGCACGTTAATATGGAGAAGGGCACTGGAAGTGAAGGTCACGTGACCAGATAAACCTTTCTGTTTATTTTCATAATGTCAACTGTAAAACAAACAATTTTTTTTAACATAATTCTGGAATCAGAATGAATGGTTGTGTATGAAATCATTCCCTGGCATAGTGCACTATTTAAGGGAACATTGGTAGTGTCCAATAGAACAATTGCCATACACTTACACAATTAATTCACTCCTTTAGGACTATATTGGTCAAGTAATGTATAGAATAGTAAATGAGAGTATAGGGGACGATTTCAAACACTATGTCACGATTTGTGAGGAGAAGAACCCAATGGCAGGCAGACACGGCGATGAAGGGGTTAACAGATAATTTATTATAGTAAACAGAAAACAAAAACCCACGAGGGGGTAAAACAAGACAGGAAAAATAATGACGACTAGGACACGAACTAACTAGACTGGAAAAAATAAAACACTAAGGACAAGACTAGACTAACTCACCAAATACAGGGTAACACTAACTAGAGACAAGATGCAAGGGTAATCCAAAAACGTATCCGACAAGGAAAGCAAACAAAGTACTGTATACAAAATGCAAGGTACAGCAAACACGACCAAGGTACAATATACAATGAACGAGCACAGGACAATGAACACGAGGATGTTTTATAGGGGAAACAAACACAGGATAATTGACAAGGGTCAGGTGAGGGTAATGAAACACTCAGGGAAGGTTAACGAGGAAACGAGATGGCGGGAACAAAGACACGGACCAGAGAGAGAGCATAGAAAGCCGATAGCCAACATCTCTCTCTCACATGAAACACAAGACTTTGTCATGAATCTGCCTCAAGACCAAGAATAGACATGACATGAAGGCAGATTCATGACAGAAGCCCCCCCTTTAATGAACACCTCCAGGTGTTCATCAAGGGGTAGACTAACAAGACAAGGCAGACTGGGAACACGACAAGACAAGGCAAAACAAAGAAAACAAGATCAGGGGCAAACAAGCATGCAAAATCACAGGGTTGGGGTGAGACAATAAAAATAATAAACATGGGAGGGGGGGTGGGGGAACAACAAAGTTCACGGGAGGAAGTCCAATAGGGTAAGGATAAGGTGGGAAAGTCTTAGTTCCCGGGGGCGCTCGCGAGCGTGGAGTCCCCGGGGACTTGATGGGAGCAGTCCTGGGTGGAACTGTTCTTGTTCCCGGCTGAAAGGCCGGCTGAGCCGCCGGCTGGAAGGCCGGCTGAGCCGCCGGCTGGAAGGCCGGCTGAGCCGCCGGCTGGAAGGCCGGCTGAGCCGCCGGCTGGAGGGCAGGACTTGACGCCGGCTGGAAGGCCGGCAGGGCAGGACTTGGTGCAGGACTTGACGCCGGCTGGAAGGCCGGCAGGGCAGGACTTGGTGCAGGACTTGACGCCGGCTGGAAGGCCGGCAGGGCAGGACTTGGTGCAGGACTTGACGCCGGCTGGAAGGCCGGCAGGGCAGGACTTGGTGCAGGACTTGGCACCGGAGTGGACGCCTGGGCAGGACTTGGGACCACCGGACTTGGGACCACCGGACTTGGGACCACCGGACTTGGGACCACCGGACTTGACGGGACCACCGGACTTGACGGGACCACCGGACTTGACGGGACCACCGGACTTGACGGGACCACCGGACTTGGGACCTCAGGAGGCCCGCTGGACGATCGGGCCCTCCTGCTCGTATGGCGCCCCCCCAAAAAATATTTGGGCTGAGTCCCGGTCTCCTCCTCTGGCTGGAGCTTCGGCTTGGACATTACGCCCCTCCTCGGCTTCTTCTTCGACCGGCTCACGGTGGGTGTAGCCGGTTGTGGAGAAGCGGTGGGGAGCATGACTAGCTCCATGCTGGAGGAGTCGAAGGGTGCAGAGGGCGAGGAGAGGCCCACAGCCCCGATTCGCAGGGTACGGCCCTCGGGGATGGCGGCCAGCGGGGGGTGAAAACTGGGCTGAACTGAGACCCTGGGCTCCGGCCGATTCATGGCATACCTGATAAGGTCGGTGAAGCCCAGCGGACTCAGCATTTGCATCTCCCACCCCGCTAGAGGTTGGTTGAGGCCGCCATTGAACAGGACCATCTGTTCCTGCTCACTGTGGACCATCTCCCCTGCCACCTCAAAGAAACGGTCCGCAAACTCCAATACGTCGGAGTGTCCCTGACGTAAACCCAGGAGGCGACGAGCCTGGATCGCTCGCCTTGCCTCCAATCTGTCTGCTGGGTTCAGTTTGGGCTCGTTCATTCTGTCACGATTTGTGAGGAGAAGAACCCAATGGCAGGCAGACACGGCGATGAAGGGGTTAACAGATAATTTATTATAGTAAACAGAAAACAAAAACCCACGAGGGGGTAAAACAAGACAGGAAAAATAATGACGACTAGGACACGAACTAACTAGACTGGAAAAAATAAAACACTAAGGACAAGACTAGACTAACTCACCAAATACAGGGTAACACTAACTAGAGACAAGATGCAAGGGTAATCCAAAAACGTATCCGACAAGGAAAGCAAACAAAGTACTGTATACAAAATGCAAGGTACAGCAAACACGACCAAGGTACAATATACAATGAACGAGCACAGGACAATGAACACGAGGATGTTTTATAGGGGAAACAAACACAGGATAATTGACAAGGGTCAGGTGCGGGTAATGAAACACTCAGGGAAGGTTAACGAGGAAACGAGATGGCGGGAACAAAGACACGGACCAGAGAGAGAGCATAGAAAGCCGATAGCCAACATCTCTCTCTCACATGAAACACAAGACTTTGTCATGAATCTGCCTCAAGACCAAGAATAGACATGACATGAAGGCAGATTCATGACACACTAATTCTGTAACAGGCATACTCAAAAATATTTTTTTGTGGCTTAAGTAACTTTTTAAGTAGCTTAAGTAACTTAAATCTGTTAAGTAGCTTTATAATTTTTTATAAAATATTTTTTGTGGCTTAAGTAACTTTTTAGGTAGCTTAAAGGAAAACCTTAAAGCATTTTTATATAAAAATGATCATTACTTTATGTACATTAAAAACTGTTCGAAAAAGCTAGCGTCACGACAATAACTTGAAATCTCATGGGTTCTCAGATAGCAGTTTTCATGAATTTGCAATTTTGCAATGCAGCTTTACAGTACATACCTGTACATGAGATTTAAATTTATCAAGAAGTCACCATACTTCTAACAGATATTTGTATGAAAAAAATATTTAGACTAAGAAAGTGTTCGAGCAAAGAATGGGATGCCAAGAGAGTGAATGAATTACGAGAGAATGTAATTTTTTTCACCAGACTTACAGACCATTGAACATTCAAACCGCAACGACATGAGACTATGCTGAGTGGGACTATGGGCAAGAGAAACAGAATCCAATCAGAAACCAATCAGGTGCAATCAAAGAACAGTAAGACACGTATATCAGTAAAAAGGACTGAACAGTCTTCATATACACCAGACGTCATACTGTTTTCCCGTCACCGGTTGATGCCGGACTAGCTATGCCAGAGGCCAGATCTGATCGCACAGTCCGTCTGCCATTTGGCTGCAATTTCTTCTTCTCGGGTTGGCTTTTGAAAGAATATCTAGCTTTGCGGAAAGACCCTGCGGGAAGAGTGTTCTGCATACACATCCTTCACTAGATAGAGAGAAAATCTTCAGGACACAACTTTTGGCTCGGATTGCCACTATTCAATAAGCAATAAACTACTGTAAAGAAAGCACAAGCTGCTTTGGTCAATGCTTTCCTGGCCTTCCGTATCTTGGTGAAGTTGGCATCTGGGCTCATACCCAAAGATAATGATACCAAAAGAAGTTGCTTAACCAGCAACTTTTTGAAGACAGCTTTCAAGTTCCCCACTCAGGATGAGTTACGTGTACACTGTGGCACTGAAAGTAACTTCAATGAAGTCCGATGGGAAAATTCTGAATCGGATGCAATAATCAGTCTGTACAAAACAAAGAGATCTATGCAGAGACAATACTGATTATTATTGATTGGATGTTGACACGACAATCAGCATTTCTTGTCAAATCCAGCCTGTTAAATTTGATGTCTTTTGAACACATGGACATTAGTTTTTGAATTAATAGCAGACAACACCGTAGATAGGATTCTGCCAAGAACTCACCAGAGAGATGAGTCCAAAAAAACGAATCAACTGGAACATATTTAAAAGCAAGTGCAAAGCGTAAATAAACACATCAATTCTGTTTAATACATGAACACAAAGCACAGCTGCATGGCCCCTGAAATTTCACAAAACCTTGCAATAAGTTGGCAAAAGAAATCCTAAAATAATTAATATTAGGGAGCATTAATTCTCAGCAAATAGTCAGGAGCATGCAAATTTACAAATGTCTTAAAATCATTCTAGACCAGCATGTATCTATTTTACAGAACACAAAATAAGAAATCTAAAAAACAATGATCATTATTGGCCCCATAACATTCTTCAGAATACTGGTTTTGGGGTGAAATATCCCTTCAAGTCTGTGCTCTTAAAATCACCATGAAATCAACCAGGAAAATTCTAAGTGTTTCACACCATGTTGCAGTGATTATAATAGAGGATATATCCGTGAACACCATTTGTTTTTTGTTTAATTAATTTTTATTTTTAAAATGTTCTCTTTAAACAAAAACATTAAGCTTCTCTTCCCCTGTCAACAACAACTACCACATGACGCAAGCAACAAAAAAGAGGAAGGACTGTGCTGACTATCCAAACTTGAATATCTTAATTTAGCATTGCACTCATGGACACCTCAGAGTTTAATAAGGATGCCATCTGAGAACACAAAGATTAAAACTAGAGATATGTAAATTATGGCTAATTCTTTAACATTGGGAGCAGATAACCAATATATTGGCCGATATACAGTATCTAAATATTAATATTAAATTTGTCATACACTGCATTGACAACTGCTTTATTTGAAAACATTTAATCGGAAAAATCATGTACCAGGCCTACTTCACACTAGCAAAAGATGATTCAACTTTTCAACTTTTCCTGTATTATTTTTATTTAATAAACAAATTATAACATTCAAAATTGAAAAGTGGAAAATGACTAAATCGCTAATCCACTTATAAAGATGATTTAAACATTCTAGTTTTGGGGTAGGTGCCTACCCTTCATTCAATTAATTGCTTGTTTAATCTTACGGGTTCTATTAAATTACCATTACCTTGTGAGACTTAACCAAAATGATCTGCTATTCATTTTCTCTGCTAGCATTGATAGAATTGGCATAATACTGAGGCTCGATGACAGAATCCCGAGGTAATCTAAAATCTGTCTGCATAACCATAATAGTGCATTTGCATGTAAAAGAACCAAACACCTGGTGAACATAAATGGAGTATTTTCCGAAAGCTGGCAAATCATCCAGGTAATTACAAGCTTGTTGGATTCCGAATGCCTCTATTCTTAGAGTCGAAGTTTGGGTTCATCCCAAAACCAGTATCCACATTTCAAAATACACAGAGACATCCAACAAATGAACACATGGGATTTACTGATTAAATCCGTCACAAACAAACAAGAAGTTTGCTCCAGAACAAAAGAACAAAGATTTGCTCCAGTTTGGAAGAAGTTGCTTCGACTTTCGGGTGGCAGATGTCCTTTCAGTAATTCTGGTGGGCCTGCACTTCAGGACTTGCAAAAAAGAACTCATCTGTCTATACAATAATTCTGTTGTATTACAGCGTTTGCCTTGGTCAGAAACGTGAGATCACGTGATCCTGATGGCGACAGGAACATCGGTTTAAACACAACATTGCCAAGTTGTAAAAGTAAGCTATTAATGTTTGAGATTTCAATTGATTATGATTGACTTCAACTGCAAAAATGACACTTTTTTGTTACAGCAAACCTTTTCTAAAAAACCTGACAGGAAGCTTACTGTGTGAGATGAACAGATGGTTGCATGTCGTCTGGTACATTACATAATTCTACATAAAGCATTCTTAAAAAGTACCACTTAATATGACTAGTTTGAAATGCCCCTGAATATAAATATTCTGAAATGACAGGAGCATCAAATATATAAAATAACACAAGGTCATGACCCTGTCTAAAAACCTAGAGAGCTACTTATTTAAGTGACATAGTATGTCACAACATAGTTAGCTGCATAAAAGTTTAGCTAACAACATACTAAATACATTATAACCACCCTGTGCAACACAATTGGATCAACTAAACATGAACTGCACCACATTGGGCATTTACAGTGTTTTGATCTTAATGGGAACCATATTTTCCTTTCTGATGCCAATGGTTCCTGGTTCAAGAAAAAAGTCACAGCCGACTCTCAGGCATCCAGCCGGCAACTGAGCTGTTTTTTTCTTCCAATGAAAGTGAAAAGAAAGTGGACCTGAAACTGTAACCCAAGCAGTGAGGATGCAAATTGCTCATCATTTTTTTCCTTGTCTTGATAAATTGGCATGAGCGTAAGAAAAAAGACGTCGGGCCCGTTGCTGTCATTATCATCAAAAGAAGGCTCCCAGGTGCCCTTTTCAAGCAGAGGGCCTTCTATTCACTTTGAGAGACCGAGTCATGAGGAGGGAAAGAGTGGACAGGCGAGAGCGTATGATTAACTCATCAAGCGGCGCTATAAAAAGAGCTTCTTTATTCCTATGCCAGACGCCCCTTGCTAACTGTATCCATACTGCATTAGAAAGTTGATTTACAACAGAGGGGGGAGATAGTTGCGACAGTTGTGAAAAGCTGTTTTACAGCTGCCTTCTCCTGGTTGAGCGCAGATAAGCTTTCAAAATAACACTCAGCCTTTTGACAGCGCTTTTGAGAGTTTGCCATTCTCACACTTCTACAACTGTGATGCAACGGAAATGACAATTATAGCGACATGTTATGTTATGATTCTACAGCTTCCACATACTACTGATATCATTCTTACAAAAGGTTTGTGTATGACTGATATTCACACTGAATTCGACATCAACGCATTACATTAAAGGTTACCATATCATCTTACGACATGGAATGATCCAAAATCACTTTCTTATGTGCAATACAAAAGGATATGTTAGGCAGGATTTTAGGGACTGACAATATAATCTGCAACAACCTTAAAGGAAAGGTTCAGCCAAATAAGAATATTCCATAATTCCACAATCTGATGCCATTCATATTTTAAACCTATTTAGCAATTATGCACATATTTACAATATACAGACCTCCCACCAAGGTAAGAAAATGTGTCCCTCTTGACTGGATAAATTCAGGAGCAAAGTTCTGCAACCAGTAAAGAGGGCTGTCGTTCCTAAACTAGGTCCATTTACCCAATCGCATTCACACCGGCAAGGAACTATTGTTTGTTTGGTTGTGCGAAACAACAGAGCATCGGCCATCAGCGTTTGCTTACGTCATGGGTCGTTCCTATCCTGCTGGTTTAAGCCATGCTTTAGAGAAGGAGCTAAAGTGTTCCTCAAAAAAGGTTCCCCAAACTAAAATTCTGGCTTGAAAAAAAAAAGTTTGAACTTACGGAAAGTTGTTCCGAAACTTTGAAATCGTTCCTGGTGTTCGAAAGCCTTGGAGTTTCAAAAACCTGAACGCCATTCAATGCCAATAAATGAGTAGTTCACCTTCGAAATGAAAATTCTGTCATCATTTACACGCCCTCTTTTCATTTCAAACCTGTATGATATTTAAAAATGTGGGTAACAGTACAGCACAGCCCCTCCCCATTGACTTCTATTGTAACCAATACAAGTGAATGGGGGGCGGGTAACAACATTCTTCAAAATAACTTCATACAGGTTTGAGATGACAAGCGGGGGTGTAAATGATATCAGAATTTACATTTTGAAGGTGAATTACTCCTTTAAAGTCGGTTCCATTGGATTCAAACTTCCGTTCTGTGTTTGGTTATTGGTCTGGCTAGTTGCAAGTAGTATAACAATTTATTTAATGTTTAATTTGTATTAATTTAAATTCATATTTTATTGTTTATGAATTGTAATAAATGAAGCTAAAACTACAGAAACAGTAATTGATGACAGTTATTGAGGTCTTCCAGAAGTAACGTTTCTATATATTGTTGGCACAAAAAACCCTCTATAAATAGAGGAAGGGCCAAGGATATTATTTAATGAAACCCAGATTGTGTAAAACTGAATAGAGGTAGTTATATACCCAGGATGGCATCAGGTTTTTTTATTTAAATGATTTTTTTCCCACAAGAGTAGTGGCTGCCTGGGTAGTGTTGGCAGATATTCTATCTGTTTTATCGCCAGCCTGTGGAACACCATACATGATAGTATCGAGGGGCGGGGCAATTTACGCATTTATCTATGACAAGGTGGACTTGTGTACAAAAACAGAAGCAAATGTAGCTAAAAAAATGCCCATGTGTGAACGCATTAAGCCTTCTATCAGAGGGTGAGTTCAGTGCAGCTGGCAACATCATCACCTCCAGTTTAAAGATGTTCCTTGATTTCCATTAAGGAATTTATAGGAACAACATTTAGGTGCACTAGATGGTTTTGTCCAAAACTGGGAACCACTACGAGATCATAAAGCCTTTCAAAAAGTTGAGTCTAGATGGTAAACTTAATTTTGCAAAACTTCTGAATGATTTGCATTTTCTGTCACCATGATAAGGGTCAGTAGTAGGGTCACACATGATGAAAAGTAAATGTGAATCTTGCAGGGATTTTCACAGAATTAGGATTATATTTTACAGCGCAGAAACAGGAAATGTGATCCCAAATCAGTGTTCTAACTCTAAAATGCCACGGCTGGAATCTTTATTTTAACCACTTCCTTACACTGTTCCATTTCTGTGAGTTTTTTTTATTCCCCGCACCTGTTCATCTCTACATTCAACTCTTGTGAAACAGCACGTTATAATTATTGCAACGCTTTAGAATTTTAACAATTGAGTCATAATAAAGAGAAAACAAAATAAGTGATCTTAACAAGCTCATAATAGTAAAACTCCTGCTGGGGCTTGTTACATCAATGCATTGCTGATCTAATAATTACCAGATATCTTTAGAACTCAAAAAGAACCGTACTGAGATCTACTGCTATCGGGTAAAAAGCAATTCATATGTTTTTCCACATTTCCACAGGTTTTACGCCTACCAGATTTAACAGTAATTTAACATTTTGTGACAATGTTTTATGATCATAAACTTCATTCTCATGAAAATGTATGGATCTGTTTTGTCAAAAAAATATATATTTAAAGAGTATGTAACATTGGATTTTTAAGGTCCTACTTTGGTTTATGGAGTGTCCAACAACAAGTTTATGGACAAACAAGGTGTTAAACCACTATTATGTCATAATAATAGGCAGTTATTCTTATCCATACTTCTTGACTGACGCAATTCATCCGTCTAATCCCCTAGTGTCCTGTGATTGGTTAGATTGTGTAGTCTGTTGTGATTGGTCAAACACGTTCAGCTTTTGCCGCAAAACGAAACACCTATCATCATTACGGGAGTCTGCTGTGATTTGTCGAAAGTAACTCACCAAACAAAACAATCACAATCTATCAGCACAAGACAGAAGACACAAGGGCATTAAATATGGGACCAAATCAAGAGGGGAACAGGTGAAGGGAATGAATCAATAACGAGGAGACGAGAGGACGGGAACAGAGACGAGACCGGAGAGTCTTATGTCATGACTGACAATAATATGTTTCTCTCCACACATAACACATAACACGTGGTCCTGTCATGATCCTGCCACTAGAACAGGAAATCAAGACATGAGAATCATCATGACATGATCATGACATGGTCACACTTTTATGTTGTGATTCGGTGGAGCTAACAGCTCCAAATAAAGTTGGTATTTCCCCCTCTTTCTAGCATAGTCGTTTAACATATCATGCAGTGAACGCACCAAGATTATTAAAGCAATTTACAGTGAAATGACGCTCGCACAGTAAAACCCTGGGGTTATACTCCTTTGGTGTTGTTTGAAAAATGAACTGTAACCATTGTTTCCTTAGAAGTTCCTTTGGTAGTTTAAATAAGATGGACTTCGTTTCACAACCTAGAACACATGTTCTAGACATGATTCACACGCATCAAGAACGATCGACAGTATTTGGGGGAAGAGAGTGGCAGTTTCAACAAAACGTAGGTTTTACATGGCATCTTCAAAATAAGACGTTTGTGGTGCGAGATGCACTGATGTGTGGGCAACAGCCTTAAAATTTAGCAACACAGAATAGGTTTTTGTGGACAACAATTACAAAAACACGAGAACTTGTTTCGTGCAAACAGCCCGTTCACTTGCACCATAATTAATTCTGAAACATCGCACTTGTGGTGGTCAAGGTCTTGTGCACAATGTTCTTTATTTCTGCACTGTTCTTTATTTCTCTGAGACAAGACATTCTTTTTTGCATTTAATTGTTCTTTAGTATCAAGCTCCGAACACAATAAAGAAGAGAACTTGACAAACTCTTCACAATAAGGAGCAAACAAAGATATCGCCCTCGCAAATGGAATTGTTTCCATTACTCAGTGGGGCAATAAAAAGCCATTTTCCTTCTCAGGCCCTGAGCCTGCTGCAAATTGCAGCAGTACACATCACAAACAAGTTGGGCCGACATTATTTATGTCTTTCAGGATCCCCAGAAGACAGCAGAGGTGACATTTTAAACATCTTCAATTCAGTGCGAGCACAGATACTGAGTGAAGAAAATGGTTCATCACTTTCTCAGCTAATAGTAGGGGCATCCGAGAGCGCTTCAATCTGCGCTATTAAAAAGTTCATTAACCTAATGAGCTACTTCTGAAACAAAAGGTCCATCATGTTCCCGTCCCTATTATGAAGCATATGGTCAATCAGGTGTGACTTCCAAAGAGTCATTTCACAGAAAAAAATACTTGATTATATTTGACACTCTGCATAGAATGTTAAAATCTAATACCAAAAGATGGACATGTAAAGCTCTGTTCACACCGCTGGTAGCTTAATGAATTCCAGCATCAATTTTAGGCAAATGATTTGGCGACTACCAATGGGATTAAGCAGTGGATTTCACATCTTTCCTCTCTCTCATCAGCAGGGCTGGGACAATATATCGCGATTCACATGAATTATACCTGTCTAGGGCGTTTCTGAAATTGCAAAGGCTTCGATTCTGTTTTATGCACAGCTCTTCTGTGAACTACGGCTCTCTGATCAGTAGAAATTACTGCTCAATCTAAAATCAAGTCGTTTATAACGTGCATTATAACGTGCATTTGAAAAAGCAACACTCGTCAAACATCATCATTATAAATATACTTTATTTTCAGGAAAAAAACTTGAAAAGGTTTGAAGAACAGTGATGGAATATGGCCATTGGCATTTCCTGGAACTACATGTGTAAATCGTTCTTCTTCTGTGTCCCATATTTATAGTTTCTGCACGATAGCGCCCTCTGGCTTTCGGATGTGGTGACATTTAACTGTAAATCATTGAGGTGACACAATTTCAATCACATAATATATCGCCCCAGTCCTATGTATCAGTATGTAAACACAGTTTATCATATCTGTATTCACAGGTCAACGTCATGCATTAGCCCATCTGCAATGATTATTTCCCCTCCTCTTTCTGAAGACTGTCAGAAAACCAAGAGTTGATTAAGTGCAAAGTTTGCTTTCGAACCCTAAAGTTACAAAACATCAAGTATCTGTAAATTTTGCGAGCCCATATGTTTACTTTAACGTTTTTATCGGGGCCTCTATTAAATTAGTAATTTCTCAGTAAGGCTTTATGCAAACGGTGGTTGCACTCCGTCTGCAAAAGCCAGGTACCGCCTACAGAAGAACTACATTTGACCTAGTCTCAGCATCAGACGTCACACCAGAGCCGGACAGTAACGGAGTACATTTACTCGAGTACAGTACTTAAGTACAATTTTGAGGGATCTGTACTTTACTTGAGTATAAGTTTTGGGGAGTACTCATGACTTTACTCAAGTACATTTGAGAGGCAAATATTGTACTCTTTACTCCGCTACATTTCTATCCATAACCGTAAGTACACGTTACTTCTAAAAAGGAAAAAGAAAAATCTCGGAAACCACCAATTTGTTTTTTCCCTCTCAAACGTGATTGGATTGTGCAGGCGCCACTTATTGGGCGAGCCTATCAGCAACAATCACCCAGACCTCAGAGCTCTATCATTTGCTGTACACAGCTGTCAATCATCTCACGTCTGCATGACACGTCCTGTGTACACTTCCTCATTCAGGACATCCGCGATGAAGCTAAAGTGACATTTCTTCACCAAAACAAGAAGCTAATAAATGCACGATTGAAGAATATGTGTTTTGTGTGTATTTTCATGCGATTTGGGGTATTTTTATATGAATACAGAATAAAGGTAAGGGAAGAGTAGCCAATAGCGTCATATAAAATGCTAAATATAACATGAAATGAACTTGAAAACATCGCGACCGGTCAGCTGATTTTCTTTAATCATTATTATTTTCTCTTCTTTGCTCTATGCTGCGTGTATAACACGGTCAGGTTCAGAGGTGTGTCAGAATATTGCTATATCGCCTTCTTTGCTGTTTTAGGTTTATTGATTTCAGGGGCGGCGTTTGTGTATGGCCCTAGCGTTCAGAAAACATTGTTGAAACAAAGTACGTGTGCATAATGAGACTCATTATAGATAATTCAACTACTTTACACTGATGTGTACATGTAGCATAGGCGTCGGAAGCATGTGTATTTGAGAATGTATAAACACCGTTAATTCACATAGCGTCATTGACGTATAGTCGGTAAGACCGAAGATATGTAGTTTTGACGTGACATCATCGTAATGTTGGTTCGAAGCTCTTTTTGGCTAAACTCGTTTGTCTGCATTTTCCACATTTAAGATCATATAGGCCTACAGGCATTTATTTTCAATAAAACAAAGAAACTGTCTACAAAATGCCTAACAGTGGTTTTGGAATCAAGTGTGAGGTTATGGGTAGTGGGGATGGTCTTTATTTTCCCAATTAGTTGGCATCCACTTAATAATTTTAATAAATCGAATAATTTACACTATTGTTATTGTATTTCATTCATAATGTACAACGCTATCTGTGAAAAATTAAAAAAATATATTGTATGGAAAGACTTTGTAGTGCAGTCGCAGTTTAGGCTATTATGTATTTTGCGATTTGCCACTAGCTATGCCAGGATTAGCTTAAAAATGAAAAGAATCAAGGCTTAACAACCCTGCGACAAGGTAAGACATGTTTTATATTTAATCTTGTTTGCTGAATCTGATCAATGGTTGGTTTATATTTTAGTCTCATAGTCGATTAACGTAGTCGTTGGTGGTGGTTATGACAACATCTGGCTGGGTTATTTTTTACTACTTTAAGTTTTGTGGTTACATATATGTGGTATCATTTGGTTTCATTGTGGTTCGTTTTTGTATGGTCTGAGGAAATTTCGCCATACCCTAGGTTTTGATGAAACGCCACTACTGATTGATGAAAAAACAGAGAAACTCACATGTACACACAATTGTTAGCTGAATTGTATTTTCTAATATTACTCATTAATGTAAGCCGAGTATTTGCTTTGATGTTCTTGAGTATGCGGTGTGTTGTTTAAAACTGTTCGGTTCAAATATGGGTGCAAAAAATCCATTAAAACTCTAGCAGAGGTGAAAAGAATAAAGCATGGTAAAAAGATTAAAATTACTTTATTTTACTTTAAATTCCTTTAACATTCTCCAAGGTATTAACATTAACATTTTTCATAACTCCATGTAGGACGTTTCTGTACATAAATGTAAGCACTGTGGCAGTAGTAATGCAATATTTAGAAAATGTACTCTTGTACTCTTGATACTCAAGTACTTTTAAAAACATGTACTTCAGTACTTTTACTTAAGTACACATCTGACTGTAGTACTTTTACTTGTACTTGAGTAAAATTTAGCAAGGGGTATCTGTACTTTTACTCAAGTAATGAACCTGTGTACTCTGTCCGCCTCTGCGTCACACCCACGAATCAACGGTAAAATGTCTGACGCATTTGGCACATTTTCCCCGGAAACACTTTAGCTAACTCAAATAAGTCGTGAGTGGTTGAATTTAACAAGACTTCTGGGTGGCATTCGTTAAAGAACGCAACGTTCTTTAACAGACTGCCTGGAAACAACACAAAGCCGTCCAACTGAATAAAAAAGCTGTCGTGTTCATATAAATGACAATGAGAATTCATCATGATCAACTAAACGCTGGAATCTTAAAAGCATGCAAGGTTCAAGACACAAACTCATAATGGTTGTTGTAAACTTTTGAAGCCCTAGTGAACGCACAACGGTCTGTCATTACAGTGACATTCTACGCTCATAAACATTTTGAGATGCGAAACGAAATGTCATTGCATACCTGTCAGTCATACAGGCTCTTGGGCTGTCCCCGGCCAGAAAAGTGGACAATGTTCCTGGACCTTCAGTGTAAAGGTCTGGCCACATGAGACCACATTCGATCACAACCACATTCCGATAAAACGCCTGCCCCCACGACAATGGTACTCTGGTTACCAGGCTGCGACTTGTAAAACTTGGCACAGACATCTTGTTATGGCCATTAGGGCCGGGCAAAGGTTGGCACACAAGCTTGCCACAGTCATACCATCACCAACTGGAAACACAAAGGGAAAATTTTACTGTGAAAAGGAGAGACAGAAAGTATCTCATACTGTATCTACTGCATATACAGTATTGGGTGATTTGAATCAAACTTAAGATGTTTATTTTCTATGGGAATTTATCACATTGATGTTGCTATTGTTCGTCTTGACTCAATTCAATTCAATTTTATTTATACAGCGCTTTTCTCAAAGCAGTTCCAAAGCAGCTTTACAGGAGAAAAGAAAAAAGAAAAGGTAAAACACAGCACAGTACATGGTGTTTATATAACAAGCAGGATTATTCTAGTAAATAATATCTACATCTAATAAATATAGTCTCCCGTAGGTTTATTTTGCCTATTTTGCATTAAGCGAATGCTTGGCTGAAAAGATGTGTCTTTAATCTAGATTTAAATTGGGCGAGTGTGTCTGATCCTCGAATAGTGTCGGGAAGGCTGTTCCAGAGTTTAGGTGCTACGTATGAGAAAGCTTGACACCATTTGGTGGATTTAGTTATTCTAGGATTTATAAAAAACTCAAGAGTTTTTGAGATCTCAGAGAGCGTGATGGGTTGTAGTGTGTTAGAAGCTCTGTTGTGTAGGTGAGGCTAAACCGTTTAAGGCTTCACGAGTGATTAAAGGAACTTTAAAGTCAATACGATACTTAATGGGTAGCCAGTGAAGGATTTATTGGGGTTATGTGATGGTATTTTCTGGACCTGGTTAGAATTTTGGCAGCTGCATTCTGAACTAACTGTTTGTATATTGATGATGCAGGACAAACACTAAGAAGAGCATTACAGTAGTCAAGTTGTGAGGTCACAAATATATGAATAAGACTCTCTGTGTCAGCAACACAATTTCTAAGGTGGAGAAGGCTGTTTTTGTGACATTTGAGATGTGATTTCAAAATGACTGGTTGCTGTCTAATATAACGCCCAAATCTTTGACTGTATTTGTTGGAGTAACAGTGCAGCCTTCAATTTGCAGGTTATAATCCAAAATATTCTGCTTGCGTGTCTTTGGTCCGATTACTAATATTTCTGTTTTATTCGAATTTAAAAGAAAATTACAAGTCATCCAATGTTTTATATCTTCGATGCACTCTGCCAATTTGGATAGCTGGGAAGAATCATCTGATCTTGATGAGATATATAGCTGAGCATCATTTGCATAAATTCAAATTTTCCCGATAATGTTTCCAAGGGGGAGCATGTATATGGACAATAACACGGGTCCTAGAACCGATCCCTGAGGTAATCCATAATTTACTTGCGTTAGACTTGATGATTTCCCATTAAAATGGACAAACTGATGTCCGTCTGATAAGTAAGGTCTGAACCATTGTAGTGCCTGTCCCTCAACACCGGTATAATTGTGCAAGCGATCTAGAAGTATGTTATGGTCTACACCAGGGTTCCTCAATTAGTTTTCACCAAGGGCCAAATTCTACTAACAATAGCAAGTCAAGGGCCACCGACTATAATTTGATAACTACAATGTTTGTTCTGCTATTATTAATATTATTGTCATTATTATTATTTATTTATTTATTTTACAGTTGTTTATTTGTTTTAAAAAAATCATCACAATATAAATATGTTTTTTATTAGTTCTATTTCCTCAGTTTTGATCAAACAGTAACAATATATTCACAAACTTTTTTCAGCACACGACGAGCTCGGAAACGACGATGTGGCAGACTCGAGCTCTCGCGAATAAAGTTTACCAGCCTCGTGACTGCATCCATCGTCTCTTTCATTTTTCAACACCGATTTATGAAGCTAGTGCTTATCAGGCCTTTTTAAAGAACTCCGTTAGTTCGTTAAAAAGTATTTCACCGGTTGTGCGCCCATGCATCGGCAGCAAACAAAGCAGCTCTTCACGGAAATCCTTCCCATAAAAAAATCGGACAAACACCGCTGTGCAATGTCGGTTAAGTTCGCGAGACGAGTCAATTGCGAGTGATATGGCTTCTGCTTTCTTTATGTCTTATAACAGATTAGACAGGCACTCACCCGCCAATGGCTCCACTCTTCTTGTTGCTGTGCAATCAGATAATGGAACCTGCTCCGTTACCATTTTCTTTATTTTCGCGTCGTGATTTAGAAGTTTATCCACCATGTCAGTTGCACAGGTTTTAATTAATTCGGCGTCAGTGAACGGTTTTTTGGCCTTTGCCAGGTTCCAAGCCACACGTAAGAATGCTGCGGTTACAGGCTTTCAGAATGTTCCGGATAACTGCATTTGAAATTTCTGCGCAATGCCCCGAAATGCCGTTTCAAGTTATCATTCTTGCAGACCGCCACGGTCTTGTGCATAATAAACACGTTGGCTTTGCATTGTGGTGGTCAGGCAAAATAAAACAAAACTGTTAAGTCCATTCGCTTTTAAATATTCTGTGTCTACCTTTCTCTTTTTTACAATCGCCATGATATCGCTGTCAACCCTTGTCACTAGCTGTCAATGAACCTGCGCCGTTTGCATTTTCGCGCCAGCATTGTGATTGGCTGATGGAGTACCGCGAGAGCTATGTGAGATCAGAGTGCTTCGTGTGTTTTCGTGCGGTGATGTCATGCCAACCCAAATGAAACTGAATACACTTTTATTGCATCAAGCGGGCCAAAAAAAATCATTTGCGGGCCGGATGTGGCCCGCGGGCCGCCTATTGAAGAGCCCTGGTCTACACTATCGAACGCAGCACTAAGGTCAAGCAGGACTAGGAGTGAGATATTGCCTTTCTCTGATGCTATAAGAAGGTCGTTTGTAATTTTAACGAGCGCAGTTTCAGTACTGGGTCCTGGGACATGGCCTAGATTAATTGACGAGTTGATAATGTTATAAATGGGCTCAATTGCAACGGGTAGTAACTCTTTTAATAATTTAGTTGGTATGGGGTCTAATAAGCCTGTTGTAGGTTTAGATGTTGCAATATGTTTAATGAAATCTTCCTGTTTTATAGGTGAAAAACACTGTAGCTTTTCTTTTGGGGCGAAGGTTGGTACTAATTCATAGGACAGACTTGGAGGACATGTGGGCTTGCCAAGAGCTGAAACAGAATATATGGCCAAATACCATCCTCCCAAATATGAGGTGTCTGTTCAGCGTCTTCAGCATGGTTTGGCAGGCAGTGTAGCCAAAGTTCACAGAGCCACAGCAATGATTTGAGGTAAGATCAAATGAAAGCGATAGCAATTCAATGCCAATGGGAAGTCAGTGAGGAAAAGAGTGTGAAAAGTCAGCATCAAGACTGCTTATTATTTGCAAATGAATTATTAAAATCATGAGGGACCTTTGAACTAGTCAAGGTTATGGATGATCCAGACTTTGCAAAGGTCTACAGATGGCAAAAGATGACATTCAGCTAGGTGGGAGTTGGGAACAAGTATATTTCAATGAACTCCATTCAGTGCTGAATAAAAAGCTGCTTTTGATAGCATAAGTACGCTGATTTGGGTGTTGAAATATGTTTATAAAACTTGTCAAATTCTACAGTTTTGTTTGGGGTGTAATGCAACCAGTACATGAGATATCATTGAACACAACTGTATAGTTTGGTTTTTAATGTTAAAATTGTTTCCAGATTCATCCGCCTCTAAAAATGTTTCCGCCTGAATGGGTTGTTCTTGACAAAAATAAACTACAGCATGACCAGGATTTATGTTTTTTTGTCAAGTCTTATCGTTTCTAAAAAGACATTTAGCACTATTGATAGGAACCTCATGTCACATTTTATTGAAATGCATTTCTATGTGCAACAGTACAGTCGTATCATAAAAGTTGTCTCACACAGAGCTTATTATATGCCCAAGGGGAAAATTATCCAGTCAGACACAATTTTGTTAGCTGTAATTGAATGCCTGAACCATATTTATATATTCCCATTTCAAAATGACACACAAGTTTTGAGAAGATGAGCCGCAGAGAGTTAGTGATTCAGTACATGAGACTAAATCGCAGGAACAGTATGGTGAATTTTGCCTCCAGCTGGTCGGCACATTTTGACCGACCCCCCACTGCCCAGACATGAGCGACTAAATGGGGGCCCTGTCAGCCGGAGTCGTTCCTTGATAATAGGAAATCCCAGGTCGGGGAGGGGAGCCCTGTGGTGCAGATGTGATGAGTCATTGCCATTTCCTCAGATATGATCATGACCACATAAGACACCCCACCCAGCAAAGGAAGCCTAAGTGAAATGTGGCTGTCCTGGATATAATAACACAATGTATCAGCATTTGTAAAAGATGAACAAAATGACTTTGGGAGCTTTTGCATCCGGCTGTGGCAGACATTGACTTGAAATCGTTTTCTATGCAGTTCATTAACAAGATCATGGAGACTATGATTCTGGACCATGTGCTAAGCAAACTTTGAAGTGCCTTGCAAAATTCCATGGTATATACAATTATAATTTTGTGTTATGGTATTTGTCAAAGTACCATGGTAATATATTCTATTGGTATACTGAATCAGTGTATCTCACAAATCTTTCAATTCACTGCAAAAGTCGAAAGAAATACGACATTTTTAAAAAGCATTGTTTTCAATACAGTAAAGAACAAACAATTAGGCATATCAGTGTAGGCCAAAAAAGATGACATAAATTAGAAAACAATTCCTTTACTCACAATATTTTATGATTGTTTCAAGTTTGCTATAACTTTTTTTAAGGTTAAAACGTTTTTTTTATGCAGAATACAATTATTTTTTGCTAAGTATGGTTTGTGTGAAATGTGAGCCGATAAGACTGATACTGTTTCTCACCACAATTGCACTTTAAATTCCACCATAGTATTCATAATCTCTGTCTGGGTTTTGCGATCTGAGCCAAGGGATTTCCGAAACAGCCAGAGCCCACAAAGAAGCATGTGCAACGCTTACTGATAAAAGCTAGGATAATGTATTCGGGAATAAGGAGAATGAAGGATGTATGACTGAGGGACTGTGCATTGGGAAATATCTGATGGAATATAGAAGCAGCCAAAACGTGCAACTTATGACAGAATAGTGACTGAAACATCGAGCTGCATGGCACTTCTTAAATCATCTGTATACTGAAATGGATAAGGAAACTGAACTATACTGAACGTAACATGAAAGTGAATCCTTTCGGCTCAATGGTACATTTCGGTATAAATTGCTACATTTCACTCTTATTGCACAGATGTGTATGAAACGAAAGAACACTGAACTTTTGATTAGGGGCAGGTTTAACATTTTTGGGGCCTTGAGGTATGATTTAAGCTATGAAGTATGAATTATTAATCACAGAATGGTTGAAAGAACTTTGCTTTGAAAAGTTCAAAAGACACCATGGAGAAAACAAGAGATTTGTTTTACATGATTTATTGTAAATCCCACATACCATTTTGGATATATGTCATGTAAACAAAGGAGCACTGCTGCAGTTCATTACTTGTGGTCAGCAAGGGGCCCTCCGTATGCCTGGGGCCCCAAAGTTAACACAGATGCCGCTTTTAATTGTATGGTTGTGACGCCAAGCTTTGACCTTTAACCAACAGATACTTGAGAAGATTTTAAGGAATTCATTCAGATCAGGATATATAGATTAACATAAACCAATTTTTTAAGGTGTTCATTAAAATAACAGTGGCAGTAAAGTCTCCTTGTCTCAAAGCAAACACATTTATCTTTTCTCCTGGTCCTTTACTTGACTGCATATGATTTAACCAAGTAACATAATTTTTTCTCTACATTTTTCATGCTTGGCTAGCGAAATGCACAGACCTGTGAGAGCAGCTGAATCAAGCGTGTGTGCTCAGCTCTTCCCTGCTGATTCGACATGCCATCAGCATGCTTGGCTGGCTTACTATAATAATCAGGGCCCAGGTGACAAGAGCAACACAACCAGATTCAGGCCTGTATGCTAATGACGCCGACGCCCCCTTGTAAACCGTGATAAAGAGGGCGAGGCAACATTCTAGTTTACAAGATGGACATTGCAAACAGGAGAGAACCCCCTTGACTGAATATGCAGACTTTTATTTGCATTTTATACCCTTTGTTGGGTGGACGATCTGCGTTGACGTAGTAAAAGGTATAACTTGCAGATATGAGCTCTAATTTCTCATTAAAAGCAAAAAGCATTAAAAAAATATTGAACCAAACTTTAAAAGGATGTGGGGGATTGTTTAACATTTTCAATAATGGACACTCAAATCCTTTTTTGTCTCTTCCTGTTTAAAAAAGGCACATTATTCTTCTAAAAAAAATTTTATTTTAAAGTCAAAAACTGTAGATCTGCATTATTTGTAGGTACCAATCTAATTTTCAACCATTAAATGTCAAGAACGAAACCTCTTTCCCATGCGTTAAAAAGTGACTCGACTAACTCCAATGATTCTGGCCATTCAAAATAAACCTTTTATATATATAATCTTGTCTTAGTCTAGCATGCCACGACCACAGACCACTGGCAGAATGACCTACAATGATCAAACTGTCGTCTAGGAAACAGAGGTAGCTTCTGTCTCCCGTTAGTATGTTCCAGACCCGATGAATGTGAGTGTTACGACACAATCTAACCGCCCTGTGGTTAGGTGGTTCATGGTGCGCTCCGAACGAATCAGTGTTTTTAACCTGTTTAATTGGATTTTAGCAGCACAGACAACAGAAACTTTATTTGCATACATTTAGCTAAATATTACCCACATTGTGTACACTGATTACTAAGTCTACTACATTTATAGCAGTGTTTTATCTTGGGAGCAATGTGAATAAAAGATCAGTCTTTGTGTTTTATTTTAACGTTTAATTTCAACTGCCAACTCGTTAAAATGTGAAAACATGTAGTTATTTCAGCAACTGTTTGAGGGACACTAAAAAGAATGAGCTCTAGTGCAATGTTTGGAACTCCAATGTTTGGAGTTACTTCCTGCATTCCATTCTTCCTATGGAGGTCTATGTGAGTGTCATAACTCTGATATTATACGGCTCTGGTATGTCCCAATGTGTGCACACTGTTTTGACACAGAATAAAAACTATATACTTTTCAATAACAATAAGGCTGTTTGGAAGCATTAGGTTGTTTCATCGTCATGCAAGGTGGTAAGAAAATAAGATGACTTTTTTGCAGAAACTGCTTAAACCTTTACATTACTACATTACCTTACATTACAGTCAATATTATAGATTTACTGCATAACACTTAAAGAAAAAGAAAAGCATATTATAATTTGAGAAAAGCATATTATAAATTCATTGTAAATAAACGCAAGTCATTGTTAAGCCTAATGCCACGTTAAAAAAAGGGCTGTGAGCCCCACTGCTTCCCTGCTGTAAAAAGCTTTATGATCAATAGGTGTTTTGGTGTATAAGATGGATTCATCTAGCTTGGCTGGTCTCTCAGCCCAGCTGCAAGTTAAAATCCCTGCTAAAAACATCAAACCAGACCAGCCTAAGCAGCTAAGGGGTTAGCGTACCAACCACTATCCGTTTCAGCCGCCTGTCAAATGCATTCTCACAGTGGGGTCGAAGGAGCCCTTACGAGCTATCTACAGACAGTCGTGTTATTTATATGGAGTTACTGTGCTGACAGATGCTATGAATTGTGTTTCAGGCCTATGCATTACCTGTGTTTCCGCCTCCATTCGAGCGTACTGCACTAGCATGGGCTCCCCGTGCTTCTGCAGGAAGTCTTTTTGACAGCTTTCTGCCAGCGCCGGTTCATTTGGAAGAAAATTGCTCGCCCAAACCTGAAGAGAGATAACACAGGCATGACATGAGAGAGTGAGAAGAAGTCTCTGTTACCTTACTTAAATCCTCGAAGACAGCTTTCAGGGACACAAAAACATTTCTGGCCTGCCATAATCACAAATAATGACAAACTGCCTTCTACCCCGGCAATAAGATTAACTCCACCCATGGCCCTTATTTAACATATTTAAATAGAAACCAAGTATGAGGCTAGTGAAGCATACTGTTGTGCACAGAGAGCGATCCAATTATGTTCCACAACTCTGGCCTTGGCACTTTTTTCACCTTGTACGGATGATTTACGTAAAGCAATCGGAAAAGATACTCTAGAACATTAATCTTTCCAAACACCACAAATATGGCACATCCTACCGCACTCAAAAAGGGTTCTGGCATCATGTCCAATATATATCTTCAAAGTAAAAGTGTGTGAAGAAAGTGTTTTTCCGGGACTTTCCAACAGAGCCCCAGGAGTTCTCAACCCAACCGTATCTTCCTAAAAGGAGATTTGCTCAAAGTGAGGAACCCCTGTCATTATTCACTGCTGAGACAAAAAAAAAGCTTTTCTGCCCAGCGATTCAGAAGGGTTATTTTGGGCACTCAATTTGGGCATTTTAAACCAGTGCCACAAACCTCTGAAGATTAGGTAAAGTAAAAGTTTCTTTATTATTGTGAACGTTCCATTTGTCATTATTCATGAGAAGCTAAAGTAAGGCTCATTGGACTACTCAACCAAACTATGGTTAAATCCCCATTCTGCATTAAATTTTTCAGTATGCAAGATTAAGATTAGTGCGTTCCAGATCATTAATATATCAAAGCGCCATGGATGGCGTGCCATCACCATTTAATTTTTGAAGTGCAAGTCAATGCATGCTAAAATAGTCCACCGTATTACCTTACATTACTTTGTCAATATCATAGATAACTGCATAGCATATTGATTTTAACAAAAGCACATTAAAAAAGAAACATGTACATCTATGCAGTTAAGTCAGCGCATTATGCCACACAACAATGGGTCTGTGTCATATACATTATATAATGTAATATTTTCCATTCAAGAATCATGTCAGGTATATCTTCGAGACATTGGTAATTCCTCAGTATATAGTTATTTGCTGGTTTTACTTTTATTGCATTATCATCATGAACCACCATTATATTACAACATCATATTGTCAACTCTTCCACTAAAGAAAGACCAATCATCAATAAAGACGGAGGATTCTTTGGGAAGGGGCTCTGCAAAGAGACTTGTGAGGCTCTTACCAACTTGTGCGCATGTGCAATGGTTGAATGACCTCGAAATAAAAATATTTTTAGCACAATTTGAGCTTAAGAAACGAAATTCACGGTAGAGGCGAATTGACGTTTAATTGTTGGTTGTTTAGATGTTTCTTGATTGTGATTTTAGCCAGCGAGTTATCTGTCTTCCCCTATTCAACTAGAACTTAGATAAGACTGAAATAGCTGCCCAGAGCCGTTGCAAACATGGCTGCCAAATGCGCTGACTTCCATAAATTACATTGGTTTATACCAAATCTAGAATACTAGCAGAAATGTTATTGCATTAAAAGTACATAGTTTCCATGTGATGTAGAAGTAAATCAATACTAAAACAGGGCACCTTGTTTACCCACAGTATATTAATGTAATTGAAACCGCTGATTTTGATTACTGGATGTTTTAAAAACATTGGACTGTAGTTTATATCTCGAATATACTGTATGTACACTGTAGAGACCAAAAACTAACAGCATTCAGATTTCCTGAGTGAGGTTGCTTCAGTTGTTTGTAAGTAACCGTTCCAAATTTAATTTGCGGTAAAGGATTGGATGTGACCACATGGCAATTATCTTCTAAATAGGACTGAAAATGAAAAGACACTTTAGCTTGTGAAATGTCAAGGTCATAGTTTCGCAACATCTTTGCATGTTAAATGCAAACTGCATCCAGAGAGAATCAGCCCAAACAGGCAGAAACCAGCGACATCAGCTCCTTTAACTGCCAATACACCTGCCAACAACACCAGGTTCTCTCATCTGAGACCAAGTTTAGTACCCAGTAAAAAGTAAATTACATTTGATTGTACTGGTCATAGTTAACAAACTTTTAGAAACGTGTCCAGCTGCATTCACTTCGTATTTAGAGTTCTAATAAAACTTTGAAGTCTTTTTAAATAGATCTGTCTATTACATTTAAACATTTAAAGAGAAGCTGAACGCTATGAGCACTTGCACCGTAAACTCACAGTTCATTGCGGGAAAAACATATGACAGCATTGTAAACAAGTCGAATGAAACATTTAGAACAAATTTATTTTTTTCAAGTTGAAGGTCAAGCTTCATAAATAACATTTGAAGGTCTGTTATGATATGTGGCCTCCAAATGTCAGTATGAATATTGCATGTAAGCTGGCCAGTGCTTACAAATGTAGCATTGTTGAAAAAGTTTGAAGCTCACAGTCATTCAACGACAGGCTAATTGTAACTGTTGTGTACATTTTGATAATCCATCACAATACTTGAGGGAAGCAGTTTTTATAATCATGAAACAAATTTATGTTTGCCTGCTGTCACAAATAATAAGAAAACGTGAAAATGAGCTCTTTTTTGGCCATGCATTATCTTTTCTGTGAGAACCGGGACAAGTTCTCTGAGGTTACAGAGCGTTTTTAAAAGTCCCTCCACACATATGGAGTCTAATATTGAATGACCATTGATGACTTTTGATAGATAGCTTTTCATCTGTAAAACATTCAAATCCAAAAAGGCATGAATTGTTATGATTTCTCTGTTAGGTCAAACTAAAGTCAAAATGAGTAATAAACAATATAGAGGGTCACTTTTTATCTCATGAGAGTGGACTGGATCCTCAAACGAACGTGTGTGTTACATACCAGATAAGGAATCTGTGTGGTTGATAGGGTAAAGAAGTACCGGAGATTAGTGATGTCAGCCAAAAAGAAAAGTTATTTTAGAGGTTAAGAGAGTTATTAAGACAAACATTCCTTATTCAGGCTTAAATGTGATGATAGAGCTGGCCAAAGGATGTGGCGACTCTGCACAATCTATTAGCGGCTGAAATTTTTTAGAGGCTGCAGCTTTTGCCAGAGGGGAACTGGAATCCCCTGGTTACGCCTGGTTTCCCTCTGAGGTTTTTTTCTCATCCAATGGAGTTTTCGGTTCCTCGCCACAGTTTGCATACTGTTCTGCACTGTTTGCCTGGCCGGGGGGGGCTGCTATAATTTTATAATTTTATTTAATTAACACTGCATATAGAATTGTGCACAAAAGGCCAGGGACTGATCAAGGCAGCACATGGGTCCATTTTACTTTCAGCCTAAATGGTCATCAGAGAAAACTTGCAGTGACTTTGATCATGCAATGAAATATTTTTAAAATTATGGTTTACATTTTTCTGAAAAACTAAAGTAACTGATTAGATCTCTAACAAACTAAATGCAATATTGCTGTCTAATTTAGGAACTCAATGTGTTGTTGTCCTAGTTCCTTTTTATAATGCAGTAAAAATAAAAGAAAATCAGAGTTTAGCTTTTTAAGGTACTGGGGAATCAGTCCCATTTCCACCAACATCTGGAAGAGACCAACACTTTGTTTGTTCATGTTTATTCTGCTTTTTGAGGCCATCCGCCAAATTGTCTGAGCTTGGACTTCTAAAAATGAAGGATTTTGAAAGGAAAGCAAATCATTGATCATGGGTCACATCTCGAATCACCTCATCATTTTTAAGGCAGTGGCCTGTGTCTGCATTAAAAGCAGATGAACAGAAGATGTTAACAGAGACTCAATTAGGATTTGCCTAGTGCATAACACTGGCTCTTATTCCTGAAACACGAGCAGAACAAATTACTATGTAAATTGTTTGGAGAACTGTTCCTTCGTAAATTGTCACATTCAATTCAATGAAACAACGGAAACATATTCATGGACTATAGTTACAATACAGACAAATCTGTTGTGTTTGTTTCATAAAGAAGGCCCATTGTGCTTTGATGGTTTGAGCTGGAGCTCTTTCAAATCGAATACATCGTCTATTCTTGTTATATCTTAAAGATTTGTGTTTTAAATAGTTACTCACTGAGGGTGAAACTAATCCTTAAGTATGTCACATACAAAAATCGTTGTTGAACGCACTGATATATTATTTTTATCGGATCATTCTGTATTAGCCCTCAGGCTGTTAGCATTACCAGCCTGCTTACTGCTTAACTCGCTGTTCTCATTATTACATCACTAATAATTATGGCTTATGTTTCAGACGTGTTTGTATCTCTGAGTGTAGATGACGAAATGCTCGCACTTCAGTCGGAATTGGAGGATGTGGAGAAACAGATTGAAGCAGTTGAACATAATTTATTCCAAACAAAAGTAAAAAAAACATTGCTTTCTTTTACATTGGTGTAGCGAGTTAGGCAGGACGAGAGCTGGGATTCGAGGCCGGTGCGTGAGTGATGACGAGCGTCAGCTGTACGCGCACCGGTCTCGTATCACTGACGAGAATGTGGAGCATAAAAGGACGAGCGATCGGACTGTCAGTGAGAGAGGACAGGGCCCGAACTGGTGTTTATGTTTGGGGCCGGCAGTCGACCGCGAGGTGGCTGCTGGTCTTTTACTTACGTGTTTTATTTTATTAAAATATGTTGAATGTTCACCGGTTCCCGCCTCTTTCCTTCCCTACATCTACGAACATTATTACAATTGGCTACTGTGTATAGACCCCCTGGTCCCTACTCTGATTTTCTGAAAGAGTTTGCGGAATTCTTATCGGACCTATTGGTTAACGTTGATAAAGTACTAATTGTCGGAGATTTTAATATCCATTGCAGTGGCGTTTACACAACTAATAGACTCTCTTGGAGTAATACAATACATCAAAGGACCCACTCATCGATTTAATCATACACTAGACCTGATTATATCTTATGGAGCCGATTTAACCAATATAGATATTATACCTCAAAGCAACGATGTCACCGATCACTATCTTATAACATGTACACTGCGCCATGCAGGAATCGGCCGTTTAACTCGTTATCGACAGGGTAGAACAATTACCTCGACTACTAAAGATAGTTTTGCAAAGAGCTTGCCAGATTTGACTACTTTAATAGCCATACCAATAAATACAGAATCGCATGATCACATGACCAGCAAATTGGGCACTATTTTCTCTAATACATTAGAAGCTGTCGCACCTATGAAGTCAAAAAAGATTAATGTGAAAAACATAGCACCATGGTACAATAGCATCATTCACTCCCTTAAAAGAGAAACATGTAAACTGGAGCGCAAATGGAAACAAACCCAATTGCACGTAAAAATGCGCACCTTTTTTTACATACAAGACAAAATAGTAAAAACTCAACCTCCAAGTCTGTCCTATGAATTATTACCAACCGTCGCCCCAAAAGAAAGGCTCCAGTATTTTTTTACCTATAAAACAGGAGGATTTAATTAAACTTATTGCAACAACTAAACCTACAACTTGCTTATTAGACCCCATACCAACTAAATTATCAAAAGAGTTACTACTGTTGCAATTGAGCCCATTTATAACAATATCAACTCGTCAATTAATCTAGGCCATGTCCAAGGACACTTTAAGATGGCCGTCATTAAGCCTCAGATCAAGAAACCAAACTTGGACCCCAACGCACTAGGAAACTATAGACCAATTTCAAATCTCCCTTACCTGTCAAAAATACTAGAAAAAGTAGTGTGCACTCTGTTGTGGTCTTTCTTACAAAATAATGACATACACGAAAAAATTTCAGTCAGGCTTTAGATCGCATCATAGTACTGAAACTGCGCTCGTAAAAATTACAAATGACCTGCTTATAGCATCAGATAAAGGTAACTTTAAGTAAATAATGGATTACCTCAGGGATCGGTTCTAGGACCCTTGCAATTCTCCATATACCTGTACATGCTGCCCCTGGGAAACAATATTAAAAAACATGGAATTAGCTTCCACTGCCTTGCAGATGATACCCGCTATATATCTCATCAAGACCAGATGATTCCTCCCAGCTATCCCAATTGGCAGAGTGCATCGAAGATATAAAATATTGGATGACTTGTAATTTCCTTCTTTTAAATTCGAATAAAACAGAAATATTACTTATCGGACCAAACACACTTAAACCGAATATTTTGAATTTATAACCTGCAAGTTGAAGTATGTACTGTTACTCTAACAACTTACAGTAAACGACCTAGGCATTATATTAGACAGCAACCTATCATTTCGAAATCACATCTCAAATGTCACAAAAACAGCCTTCTCCACCTTAGAAATGTTGCCAAATGATGAAATATTCTATGTGTTGCTGACGCAGAGAAGCTTATTCATGCATTTGTGACCTCAAGACTTGACTACTGTAATTCACTACCTAGTGTTTGTCCTGCATCATCAATAAACAAACTACAGTTAGTTCAGAATGCAGCTGCCAGAGTTCTAACCAGGTCCAGAAAATGCGATCATATAACCCCAATGTTATCAACCCTTCACTGGCTACCCATTAAGCATCGTATTGACTTTAAAGTTCTTTTAATCACTTATAAAGCCTTAAAGGGTTTAGCCCCTACCTACACGCCCTCTAAGATCTTAAAACTAAGGACTATTGATAACACCTAGAATAACTAAATGCACCAAAGGGGGTCAAGCTTTCTCATACGTAGCACCTAAACTCTGGAATTGCCTTCCCGACACTATTCAAGGATCAGACATACTCTCCCAATTTATTCTCAAGGATCAAGCATCTTTACTGTATCAGTGTTTTTTCTTTGGAAAAATGTTACATCCCTCCATTATAAAGCATGGCATATATCATACTTAATACTCAACTACATTTGTAAAAGTAAATTTTTACATTTAAAAAAATTAAAAGTCATAGTCTTTTTTTAGTTTTTCTAAGTATTTTATTCAAAAATTGTTTTACTAGAGTGACATTTTCTCTGAAATAACTTTTATAACCATTGTTTATTCCATATTTAATAGAAATCAGACTTCGCTTTTGATTTTTTATTCAACATAATATTGTAAATTATAAAATAAATTAAAATGTCATGGACCTGGTCTGGTTGGCTTGTGGGACTCCTGAGGCAGCTGACAGGTACCAGCAGGCCAAGCGGACTGCTGCCTGGGTGGTTGTGGAGGCAAAAACTCGGGCCTGGGTGGAGTTTGGTGAGGCCATGGAGAAGGACTATCGACTGGCCTCGAAGAGATTCTGGCAAACCGTCCGGCGCCTCAGGAGAGGGAAACAGTGCCCTACCAACGCTGTTTACAGTGGAGGTGGGAGGCTGTTGACCTCAACTGGGGATGTCGTCGGACGGTGGAAGGAGTACTTCGAGGATCTCCTCAATCCCACCGCCACGTCCTCCATTGAGGAAGCAGAGGTTGAGGGCTCAGAGGTGGACTCGTCCATCACCCAAGCCGAAGTCACTGAGGTAGTCAAGAAACTCCTCAGTGGCAAGGCACCGGGGGTGGATGAGATTCGCCCTGAGTACCTCAAGTCTCTGGATGTTGTGGGGCTGTCTTGGCTGACACGCCTCTGCAGCATCGCGTGGCGGTCGGGGACAGTGCCTTTGGGATGGCAGACCGGGGTGGTAGCCCTCTTTTTAAGAAGGGGGCCCGGAGGGTGTGTTCCAACTACAGGGGGATCACACTTCTAAGCCTTCCCGGGAAAGTCTATGCCAGGGTACTGGAGAGGAGAATACGACCGATAGTAGAACCTCGGATTCAGGAGGAACAGTGTGGTTTTTGTCCAGGCCGTGGAACGCTGGACCAGCTCTACACCCTCTACAGGGTGCTGGAGGGTTCATGGGAGTTTGCTCAACCAATCCACATGTGTTTTGTGGATTTGGAGAAGGCATTCGACTGTGTCCCTCGTGGCATCCTGTGGAGGGTGCTTCGGGAGTATGGGGTCTGTGGTCCTTTACTAAGGGCTGTCAGGTCCCTGTACGGCCGAAGCAGGAGCTTGGTTCGCATTGCCGGCAGTAAGTCGGACTTGTTCCCAGTGCATGTCGGACTCCGGCAGGGCTGCCCTTTGTCACCGGTTCTGTTCGGCACTTTTATGGACAGAATTTCTGGAGGGTGTCAGGTTTGGGGACCACACAATCTCGTCTCTGCTATTTGCGGATGATGTTGTCGTGTTGGCCCCTTCAAACCAGGACCTTCAGCATGCACTGGGACGGTTTACAGCAGAGTGTGAAGCGGCTGGAATGAAAATCAGTACCTCCAAATCCGAGGCCATGGTCCTCAGTCGGAAAAGGGTGGCTTGCCCACTTCAGGTTGGTGGAGAGTTCCTTCCTCAAGTGGAGGAGTTTAAGTATCTCGGGGTCTTGTTCACGAGTGAGGGAAGGATGGAACGGGAGATTGACAGACGGATCGGTGCAGCTTCTGCAGTAATGCGGTCGATGTACCGGTCCGTCGTGGTGAAGAAAGAGCTGAGCCGCAAGGCGAAGCTCTCAATTTACCGGTCAATCTACGTTCCTACTCTCACCTATGGTCATGAGCTTTGGGTCATGACCGAAAGGACAAGATCCCGGATACAGGCGGCTGAAATGAGCTTCCTCCGCAGGGTGGCTGGGCGATCCCTTAGAGATAGGGTGAGAAGCTCGGTCACCCGGGAGGAGCTCGGAGTAGAGCCGCTGCTCCTCCACATCGAGAGGGGTTAGCTGAGGTGGCTTGGGCATCTGTTACGGATGCCTGCTGGACGCCTTCCCCGGAAGGTGCTCTGGGCCCGTCCGACCGGGAGGAGACCCCGGGGAAGACCTAGGACACGCTGGTGGGACTATGTCTCCCGGCTGGCCTGGGAACGCCTCGGTGTCCCCCCGGAAGAGCTGGAGGAAGTGTCTAGGGTGAGGGATGTCTGGGCATCTCTGCTTAGACTGCTGCCCGCGACCCGGCCCCGGATAAGCGGTAGAAAATGGATGGATGGATGGACATAAATGATGGGACCCCTAACCTAATATTTTGTTGCACAACCTTTAGAGGCAAACACTGCCAGTTAAGTTTTCTGTAGCTCTCAATGAGACTTATGCACCTGTTACAGGTAGTTCGGCCCAAACTCCTCCAGCTGTCTTAGGTGTGATGGGTGCCTTCACCAGACTGCAAGTTTCAGCTCTTTCCATAGATGTTCGATATGATTCAGATCAGGACTCATAGAAGGCCACTTCAGAATAGTCCAATGTTTTGCTCTTATCCATTCTATGGTGATCTTAGATATGTGTTTTGGGTCAAAGGACCCATGACCTGCGACTGAGATATAGCTAAACCCTTTCTGACACTGGGCAGTAAGTTTCGCCCCAGAATGCCTTGATAGTCTGGAGATTTCATTTGGCCCTACACAGATTCAAGGCACCCTGTGCCAGATGCAGCAAAGTAGCCACAAAACACAACCGAGCCTCCTCCATTGTTCACTGTACGGTATGGTGCTCACTTCTTTGAAAGCTTGTTTATTTCGTCTGTGAACATAGAGCTATTGTGACTTGCCAAAAAGCCCCAGTTTTGACTCATCTGTCCAAAGGACATTCTCTCAGAAGGATTGTGGCTTGTCAATATGAATTTTAGCAAATTTCAGTCTTGCTTTTTTATATTTTTCTTTCAAAAGTGGAGTCCTCCTGGGTCTTCTTCCATCAAGCCAACTTTTGCGCAAAAAGCGACGGACGGAAAGTGGAGTCCTCTTGGGTCTTCTTCCATGAAGCCAACTTTTGCTCAAAAAGCGACTGATGGTGCGATCAGAAACTGACGTACCTTCACCTTGGAGTTTAGCTTGTATCGGTTTGGCAGTTATCCTTGGTTCTTTTCCTACCATTAGCACTATCCTTCTGTTAAACTTGGGGTGGATTTTCCTCTTGCGGCCACGCCCAGGGAGGTTTTCGTGTACCTTAAACTTCTTAATAATATTTGCAACTGTTGTCACAGGAACATCAAGCTGCTTGGAGATGGTCTTGTAGCCTTTACCTTTACCATGCTTGTCTATTATTTTCTTTCTGAGCTCCTCATACAACTCTATCCTTTGCTTTTTCTGGTCCATGTTCAGTGTGGGGCACACAATGATACCAAACAGAATAGTGACTACTTTTCTCCTTTTAAATAGGCTTGTATTAGCACCTATTGTACTTTTGCTCTTCTATGACATATCGCGTATTGCTCCCTGAACTCTTTGTAAGTCGCTTTGGATAAAAGAGTCCGCTAAATGACTAAATGTAAATTTAGGCTGAATGACTGGATACATGTGTGATACTAATAAAAGAAACAAATTAATTTGAAATATCATTATGATCCAATTATGTATCATCTTTTATAAGGGATACCGACAAATGTGTCCAGACCATTTTAGAATATATTTGTAGAATAAGCAATAATTAATCTCTTTCCACAGCTTCTTTGCTTTATACCAAAGGAATGCAATAATACAAGATACAATAGCTTTTCAGAAGAAATTAAGCATTATTTCAATGAGCTGTAAGGGTACCAACAAATTTGAGCACGTCTGTAAGTACTAAATGTAAAAACACATAAAAAATGTTTTTCATGAAATGTAAAAAATATAATACATGCTTTTTAATTCTGATAAAGACACTTCGGTCACACGTCAGTATAGGGGGAAATTCTCGATATAAACAAACCATTAACTACAACTTTTTCCACAATAAACTCTTAATTTGTTGCTTATTAATAGTTAGTAAGGTAGTTGTTAGGTTAAGGTATTGGGCAGGATTAGGGATGTATAGTATGGTCATGCAGAACCATAAATGTGCTTTATTAGTACTAATAAACAGCCAATTAGCCAATCATATGCATGCTAACAACAACTACTTAATAGTAAGAATTGCCCACTATACTGAAGTCTTACCGATAATTTAAATGTACTTGACAAAAAATATTCAAGTATCCTACTTAACACCTCTGCTCACATTTTAGTTAGTAAACTAACTGAAATGTATAGCTATATTTATATTAATTTAAATTAACAAAGATTAATATTGTAAATTCCAATGTCTGTTAATCCCTGATAGCAACCGCTCAAAATTGATAACAGGGTCATCTGGGTACACTCACCTAGACTGGCGCAATTTATTATTGCACATGAATTTAATATACATATGCCTAATTAATAAAACATATAGGATTATATTCACAAATTATTAAACCAAATTGCATGATTGTCATGCGGAACTTCACATCGTGCCTTAAAACCGGAAGGAAAGTGTGCAATCGTTACGAATGAGCTAATAAAATATTTTGAATCAATATTTCATTCATCAGTTAGTAGCCGTGTAATAAGTTTTGTGTCGGGTCCTGATTACCCTGTCAGGGTCCATTCTGCAATAACAACCGGCTGGCTGTAATGTACATTCTTCCTTACTTAACGAATAGAATGTAGAATTTGAAAGTACATTTCAATATGTATTTGTTATATCAGTCATCGCTCTTAGTTGATGACGCACTTGTTGTCAACTTTCAACCTATATCTCATGCACAGAGAACCCTGTCAATCAAATGTGATGTGATGTGACCCAACTCAAAACACTTACTGTGACATAAACAAGGTCTAGACCACCCCTATTCCCACCTTAACCATTAACGCTTACCACATTAAGACATACATTATTGTATACATACATTAATGTATACATACATTATTGTACATTTAATTGAGAGATATTCACAAGAACTTTTTTAAAAATATACTTTTGGAATTTAAAAACCTTCAGAGAAACGCTTGTGTATTAGGCCCTTCAAAATTAATGACTTCCAGATGCTTCACCATTGCGAGTGGCTGTCAGTCTAGAAACCCATGGGGTGTGTAGCTACAGCAAGTCAACAGGTTCTCCACGATGAAGTGATGGCCACTTAAAAAAGCCCTCTCGCTATCATTTTTTTCATAATTGCTTCCACATCATTCACATAAAGGCCTTTAGTTATGCGTATTTAATGACAGAGCTATTCCCTCTGAGCTCGACGCAACCTTTGAGGCTAGGAAAGTTCACATAGGTAAGCACTTTGCGCGGAAAGCTATTGAAAATGAGGCGGGTGTGCTTATGCATAAAACATTAAGTCCCTGAAGAATGCAATAAAAAAGAAAAACGCTCTTTTAAATCATTTTTCGAAGATTTCTAATGAAATATCTAAATTGTAATAAGAATCCTTTGCAGGAGAAAAATCATAAAGCCCATCTTGGCCTCTTTCTGTTTTCTGCCTGGCAGAGGGAATTCACCAACCGTGTGTCTGGTCGGAGAGCTCCTCAGTATTCTAGCCACTGATTTGTATGTCCCCAGTGATGAAGGGGGCATCCATTGAGCTAGGGACGCTATAGATGGGGAATCTAATCGCACAGTCACACACCTGTCTTTCAGCCCTGGAGGCTGTACCTATGAACCTATGGAAAATAAAACGCCACTCCCTCAGTCTCTAGAATGACGCACCTAGCAAAACAAAACAACCCAGGGCGGCTAAATATGCTAGCGGTGACAGCATCAGAGATATTAAAAAGTGTTGCAACCGGTTCCTGGTCTTTTCTTAACAGATGGTTCAGATGATTGACGTTTCCTGACGCACATATTTATTTTTCACCCGAGAACCTTTGGTAAGCATCAACTCGACTCTTCGTATCAGCCATGAAGTTCTAAGAGAATGTCAATCACACATCACTACTGACCAGCAAATTTTATTATCGCCATGTCACAGCCACCGATGCTATTGAAATTGTAAGGTAAAATGACACTGTAAACAAGCTTTGATAATGAGAGATGCAATCATTAGATCAATTTTGGTTGGTGGACTTGCTCAGCAAACAATGTTTGGTGACAGACAGGTAAAGTAGATAAGGTGTGCAGAGATCTGGACTTCAAATAAATGCGTCAGGCACAATATTTACAAGGGACCGTTTTATGGTGTCTTATGTGTCTATCATCGATGGTTAGCTGATTTTGCCATCCTTTGCAATAAAATATCATTTATTTTGTGAAAGATTCGGCACACTGTAGCTTCACTATTTAAAGGAATAGTTCACCCGAGAATGAAACATCTCTCATAAATATCTCACATTCCTGTCGTGAATATAAAGATTTTTATGTCTCACTTAAATATCTGTCACTTTTGATCTTTTTATCTATCAAAATATGAATCGTTTTTATTCAAATTTCACATTTAACTATGTTAAGTAATTTTTGAGTGAGCTGTTAAGTGAAATTAGAGCCGGCCCTCCCTAAAAGCTTACTAAGTGGCTGCTTAAATTAATTGAATGGTTATCAAGTAAATACACAATATAGGGGATTAAATCACCATAAAGGGCTGTGTGGCTTTAAAATGGTGTTTTTTAGGTTGTAGTTACAATAAAATGAAGATTAAAAAAAGAAGATTCTTAACATAAAATCTTTGCAAATAGTTAAATGAATTGAACAATAAATTCCACAAGCTTTGTATGGTTTGTGCTCGAAATGTAAAGGGACAGTTTACCTAAAATAGGAAGTTTTGACAATCACAATACACTTGCAATGCAAGGTTTGTGTCTTTTTGTTCCCAAACTCAACTACAACTAATAGAATTGGGTGTGTTAGGTTTAAAGTGTGCATGCAAATAAGTTTGACAATAGTCGATTATATTGGGGGCACAGGGGGACCCCAAATACAATTCTGCTTAGGGCTCCCTAAAGGCTTGTGTAACAAACTCCAGTCGACCAAAGACCATCACAAAAGAACCAAGGGGCAGATTAACTAAACAGAACAAAAAAGAGCTGATGGGACTTGGGAAGTGACCAGCGCAAACGTTAGCAAATCGTGTTGCATGATTCATTGAAATACTCTCCTCCCATTCATTTTACTTATGCAAAAAGGACAGCTGCAAAAACAGCATCTTTAGTTTACAGTGTCTATGTCTATTTAGGGCTAATTTTACGCTGCAAGAGGCTTCTGGCCCAAAGTGAACAAAAGTTAGTTTTTCTAGTTACTACAAATAAAATAATATAAAATTTAAAGTTCATTTAAATGAATCTTAATTTGGCTAACCATAGCCCCATGTGAAATACCCAGACCCCTAAAATTGAAAATAGTCTAAAACTGAAATGATTATTTTATATAAAAAAGCAGCACAATAAGCGTTTCAACAGATAGACTCTGTTTGTGCGCTGATGTTTTCTGTTTGCTCAGAGGTGGGTGGTTATGGATGATATGAGAAAGCGTGGGACAGACACAGAGACGAAGACACAGATGAACACAGACAGCTTCTCTCCGCAAACACTCTCATCCACCGCACCCCCGGTGAAGGTGGGCTGACGGATAGAGACGGCTTATCCATCTCTCTCAGGGCATGCTGGGTAAAACTTGTCTCCTGCCAACTGACAAAGACCTAAGCCACACAGAGCTCCAGTCTCTCCACGGGGCCACACGCAAACAGACAGGCACATTTATTTACTCATATTCAGCACTGGTCTTTGATAAAATATTATGAGAAACTTAACAGTAGCTTACGGTAGATTCGATCTGAGACGCTTTCAGAGTCCTGAGTGTGTATGCTGGGAGGTTGATTGATGTTTGGGGATCATGATTGATATCAGCTCCTGCAAAGACTGGGGCACGGGGTGGATCTGTTGTCGTGGCATGATGCAAAGATGAGCTGTTGCCAAGGAAACAGCATGATGGGAGGTGCTAAAGGGTCTATTAATGTTTGGAAAGGGAAAAATGTTCACCTGGGTATACAATACCTTGAAGGTAAAGTCATTAAATAATTTGTCAGTTTCTGGCTTAACCAATGGATTGGCACCTGGTTTTCAGAACAAAGGAGGATGGTGGGCTTTCGTTAACAATAATTAGTAGTGTTTGCCTAAGCGAGCGTCACCATTATTATTGGACATACTTTTAAGGATTAAGGATTTAAAAAAACTAGAATACCATGAGTTTTACTTTGAAGATGTATAACTTTGTTTGCACTACACACAGACACAAACTGATCATGCAGCTTGTTGAGAAGAGGTACTAACAGTACTCTGACCCACACAGGGACCAGTATATCACACAAATATGGAGTGTTTTTTTTTACTTGGACAATCTAAGTAAGGAACAATCTAGAAACCTCCCAGAAAATCCCAGCAAACACATAGCAATGTCCTAACAACCACACCAGCAGGGGCCGTATTTATTTTTGATATTCAGATCAACGAAATGAACCATGTTACAATTTGTCTATTAACTTTGTAATGATGTACAGTAGCCTAGTTATCATGTTTTGATTATTATTACATAGATAAAATATTGCAAGGATGATATATTTTATAAACCACATAACATTATCAGCCACGAGCTAATAAGTTATTCTTATCTATAAGAGAATTTGTCAGCACTGAAATCAGATTGGTTAAAGCTGAGAGATATGAAACGTGGTAAACAATAACTATAAAACTCAATGTTTTTCAGGTGTGGTTTATTATAGAGAGGTTTTAAAGAGAAAAATATGAGAAGTTTAGTGACAGCCACTTTCAAAAGAGCTTTACATTAATTCAACTCAAGGTCCTCCACTGCCCCCTAGTGGAACACATGAATTTACTACAACAGATGCAAGAATACAATAAGAGAGTGCTCAGTGTGCAGCCAACCCAGCGAAATTGGCTTGCCGCGCTGTCACGGCACGACATTGACAGTTTCCAACGCTCAGAGGAAATGAGGATGAGACAGAATATCAGACAAAAAAGTGTGCATGGGAAAGAAGCTGCTCTTGAGTCAGAGGGGAAAAACGAAGACGTTGTTAAAACACATCATTTACACGGAAAGCTATCAAACTGAAGAAAACTTCATCTATTTCTACCCCACTGCCAACCCGGCAACCTCCCATTTTAACAAAAAGAAATAAATACAGAATCCTCCAAAGACAAGTCCTCCCGACTCCAAAGCATAGATGTGAGAGTGATTTACTAGTGGGAAGATTGTTACGGGGGTGTCTTTTTCCTGGAACGTCCCTACAGTTCTATAATTGGAGTCTACAGGGTTTTTAAACTCCCGCTTGCATTAGCTCAATCCTGTCAAGCGTCTCTCTGCCGAGGTGACAGTTAAAGACCTATTCCTGCTTCAAAAGGTGCATTCCACATGGTCGAAGTCTGCAGTCGAAGCATCTTAATCCGAAAGAAAAAGCATCCCAGGTCTTTCAGTCTCAGTAAGACAACCAGAGCAAAGTCTAATTGGTAGGAAAAGGGGTAAGAAAGATGTGACATCAAGACAAGGTGACAGGGTACCTGACAGTGAGGATGAGGGTTCGAACAGCCCATCATGGATCCTTTATTCTCAAAGATCTGTAACACAAGAGAGACAGACACAGAAACATTACATTCTGTCAAGGATCCAAGACATAACAAGCCGCATCATACACTACACAAGCATGCAAAACAGCCCCAAACAAGCTTCGAGCAGTCAAGTGCATACACAACACATGCTCAGTTATTGACGCATGAGGAGACCAGAGCACACGGCGTGGTTTAGAAGGTAACATCCTGTTGAAGGAGTTTTAAGACTTCCTGGTATCTCCCTCAAGGGTGATATAAAAGGATTGGAGCAGGATCTGTCCCTGTCTACATCACTTGATAAATATTGACTCGGGTAAAGTCACCGCTCTTCAGGGTCTGTAAATCGCAAACGCGCTGATGTGTTTAACAGAGAGGAGATAACCACTGGTTTTATCAGGAGTCGGTAACCACCACTCTCTAGTGGGACAAACGGCAAGAAATGCAGCAGCATTCTTATATGTTACAGTGATTGGATCGTAAAAAAAAGGCCTTAGGGTGCATTTGTCTTTAATTATTCATTGTCACACAACTGCAGCCAGTGGGATTTTTTAAAGATGTCCAAACCAGTCACGTCACAACGAATTTCCAGCAACGCGTAATTTGTCTCCCGCTGAAGGAGAAAATGTGGCCGCATGTTTTCAATTTAATTTACAGATATTGGAGACAGGATTTTGGACAAAAGGTTTTCGCTGTGCACAAGCAGTAAAACCAAAGTAATGTCAATGTAATTCATTGTCGCGGCACTGCGCAAAGTGCAGATGGAGAGCAGGAAGTGATTTTCTAGATGAATCACAAACTTAAAAATATAGATGTTTTGTGTCGTTAAGGATTGTTCAAATCTTTATTGTGTAGCAAAAGTTGTTGTTCATGAAGGGGAAAATGTGGAAAAAGATTCTAAACCTGAATCTGCAGTCGGGAGGAGCCGAGTCGAATAACTTTATAAAACGCTTATCAAGGTTTAATGTACCTAAACAACGACCAGGGAAACCCAAATTGTTGTCTGTAGCGAGGTAGGCGGGACGAGAGCCGGGATGCGAGGAGGAGATTAGAGCGCATAAGTGGATGAGCGACTGGACCGTCAGTGAGAGAGGACCGGGCCTGGACATATGTTTGTGTTTATGGTTTATGGCCGGCATTCTACCATGAGGTGGCTGCCGGTCTTTTCCTTCCCTGTTTATTGTTTTTTTATTTTATTAAACAATTGTTAAATGTTCGCCGGTCCCCGCCTACTTCCTTTCCTTTTATGGAACTTTGTTACATTGGTGCTGAAAGACTGTTTATATATGAAAGTCTCAACACCTTGTTTAGTCTTCGAAGGGAACAGAGGAGGGAAAACTCAATTAAGGGATGGGCACAAGTTCTCAATGCAACATGGCAAAAGCAAACAGAATCTGAACGAGGCGTTTGTTGCGTCTCTTTGCACTGGATCCAGACTTTCAGAATATAAGAGTTATAGTGTTGTATTTGCGCCACTTGAGGAGCAGGACGAGTGTTTTAAATCCATTCCTCTGAAAGCAAGCATTCCTCTGCTCCGTGAGCAGTTCATAAGAATGGATTTAAAACGCTCCCCTGATCCGCACCTGTGTTTTGGTCACAAGATTTCAGGTGCGACCACTTCTATCTGACAGAAAGGTCAGACGAGCATAAGAGACTTTATTGTCAGACAGTGACAGACATGTGAAAGGGCAGAGATGACGTTTATTTAAAAAAAAATTGAAAGTAAATTTTTATAATCTAACAGTGTTGATTCAATTATTTACTCAATCTTGTCATAGTTTTATCAACATACATTTTTCGTATGCATTCGTTTTTCTAGAGAAGCCGTAGGAAGGCTCAGCATTGCCCAGCATCGATAAGCACCTGACTGTAGAGCTTCTCCCAATTGATCCAATTAGTGCTGATGAGGAAGACTGGGACAGAACCGAATCGAGCGGCGTCCCTGCCTCAGACTTGTTCAAATGCTCTTACGCAACAGTGTCTCTCTGACTCAGTGAGTTCTGGAGGGAAACTGTCTTCGGCGACAAATGGTGTAAATGTTTCATTAAGTTGCTACACATCCCAGTGCTTCATTTTTAAACATGAGTTATGTCTTAATAAATTTTTGTGCCATATAACTCAAGCTATGAATGTCAAGTAATAAGTGCAGCAAAAGCAGAGATGAGCGTATTAGGAATGGATGTACGTGCCTGCACCCATGTGTACGTGACTCCGAACTCTTCGATCAGCTCCGCCCACTTGTCAATCACTTTCCGGATCTCTGCAGGCTGCATGAGGGGGAGGGTTATGTCAGACCATGGGTGAAAGCACATGACCTTACTGGGGACAAAAAAAGCAAATATTTACTTCTACAGAATAAATATGTCCATAAAACTAAAGAGATAGGATTCAATTAAAAGCGTGTCAATGTTATATTCTAGCTATTCATCGATCAGTTATAGCTATGTGAAGTAAAATATTACGTTATCATCTTTTTCATCCTCATGTTTTCAAATTCTGTATATGACCCTTTCTTGTGTGGAACACGAGATGATGTTTTGAGAAATGTCTCTCTGGTTGTGTGTCCATACAATGGAAGTCAATGGAGGCCAGTGATCCAACTAAACTAGCTGAACTACACAACGAATCCATACTCTGCCTTGAATAAAGTCTAATAGCTGCCCCTGCAAACTTTCCAAAATCTCCTTTTTCAGGCTTTATGTGGGTCAATCATCTCTCTCTATTAACCATCCTTGACTTGTTTGTGCCTCCAGCGCTGTTCTTACTACTTTGAAAACAATGGCAGATCCCAGTGCATTAGAGAAGAGCATCAGTTGACGGAGTCTGTGTGCCTGTGCTCCTTTCTGATATGCAACTAATTGGGTGGTTGCGCAGCATACACTGGTGCTGTTTCAAAGCAGTTGTCTATACCAATCGGTTTCCAGTAAAGTGTTCTTCCTCCTTCAAAAACACTGCTTTGAATTGTGGAGATAAGCTGGAGGTCACTAGGCATTGTGAAAATAAAATAGACATGGCAATGGTCTCTCTCTCATAAGTCATTCGGAAGGTTTAGTTTAAATCTAAATAACCATGGTGCTCTTATGCGTTTGTCTCCATAATTCATTTACTTGATTACAGTGCCATCTAGTGTCAACAAAAGTTAACTCACTGTGTATTAGTGTGGCATTGGCCATCACATGGCCTAAAACACTAACACAAATCATGCTCTTGTGCATACTCTTAATTCTGTCAAAGGCCTCGACCAGACTAAACCTCTTATTGTGTTTCATCCATCGCCAGGACTTAGAACACAAAACGTTTAAAGTGGCCCTAACTTACAAAGTTTCTGTATATCTCATGTTTATCTTTTTTTTCTTCCAAAAAATCCAAAGCGATTTACATTGCATTAAACTATGCATGTTTTGTTTCTAAGTATGTGCAATCCCCTGGGATGGAACCCGCAACCTTGACATTGCTAATGCCATGCTATAACCACTGAGCTACAGGACAGCTGTTTGATAAGGTTTATAAAAGACAGATACAGCTGTACGATTATTTCAGAAAAAACATGTGACGCGTGTGGGGGAAGGGGGCGGAACTAAAGCACGTGCGCACATATTGCCTGGAAAACACAGACATCAGTTTCACTCACCGCGTGAGGTTCATGTCCGGCATCTTATAGCTCTGGCATCGCCGCTTCATCTATCAGTTTCAAACGATCTCTAAATCCAGCGTTTTATCCACCGTTCATCACCCAGATGCAGCAAACAAACAACACGGCTGAACTTCGTGAACAATAAGGGACTGAGAAAAGTTGTTGCGTAACTATTTTTCATGTTCGAAAAAAACTTTCCGAAACCTGTATGAACACCGATGGAGTGTATCGAGCAAAAAAATTCTACATAAAACATGCAACTCGTTTTTTGACAAGTTGAACATGTTAAGCATTAGAAGACAACTTGTTTAACATTGTAAAGAAGTCAGTATGCATGACACACCGTTGGAACACCCCTTTAATTCTTTCCTGTCTGCTCTCCTGAGGTGTCCCCGTTCCAGCAGCAAGATCAATTTCCTCACACAGCGCGATTAAACAGAGGGAAATAGTTTATTAGTATTGCTTTGGAGAGGCCACGATTCAGAATAACAGAGCTCAGTGGTAAGAGCATTGCGTTAACATCCAAAGGTTGCGGGTTCGATCCCAGGGGATTGCAGATACCTATGTAAAATGTATAGGATAATGCAATGGAAGTCACTTTGGATAAAAGCGTCTGCCAAATGCCTAAATGTAAATGTAAAGACAAAACAGTATAAACCAGCCACACAGCATTAACATAGTTTGTTTATCCTGCTCCATATGTGTCTCGTGGCCCTTATGCGTACCTGTGTAGTCACCGCTGCAATGCAAGAGTGTTGTGTGTGGTTGTCAGGGCATTGCGATATGGTTGCTAAGGTATTTTGTATGGCTTTAAGTGCATTCATATGTAACTGCTGCAGTAAGGGGGTTGCTAGAGTGTTCCATGTGGTTACTGGTAGTCGTAATGTTTGGTAAATATTAGTAATAGTTCTTGACCAGCAACTTGTCCATAATACCAACAATGTGGCAAGATTTACACACTTAAGTTTAAATTCCTCTTAATTTAAAGTATATGAGCGATAATAAGTGGTGAAGTTTGCCTGTACAGTATGGCTAATACTAATGATTAAATTAATTGTTAAGGAAAAGACAAAGTGCACTCACCAGACGCCTCTGGCTGCTTTGCTTTGGAAAAGTGGGTGATGATCTGAACCTAGAACATTACAAATGATTACAAAAACGTTTTCATCATGTATTAGTAATATGTTTGTAAACACACGAATCCTTAACATTAACCCTCTAACTCTATTATAACTACATGAAACTACAAAAGAAATGGTTAAGTGCTACCATTATGCGGTGATGGTATAAATACAATGGTTTTATAATGTGCTACCCAATATTTGCCATATTTACAGTATATACTATGATATTTAAAAGGTACTTTGGTCAAGTCAACTTTATTTATATAGCGCTTTTTGTAATTTTCATTGTTACAAAGCAGCTGTATAAGAAAACATATTGACTAAAAGCAAAACATATAAGGTTATGCAAGTCAAAACACAGGTCAAATATCAGACAGACTATAAATTCCTATATGCAGTGTTAATTAAATAAAATTATATTAGTCCCCCGGCCAGCCAAACAGTATGCAAACGGTGGCGAGGAACCCAAAACTCCATTGGAGGAGAAAAGAAACCTCAGAGGGAAACGTCTCGGTTACGTCTGTAACCTCGGTTCCCTGATGGAGGTTTGATCTTGAGAACCTACCTTCTCCGAGATAATTAATTATAAAATGCCAATGGGCTTGGCGAATGGCACGCGCACGCCAGTCTCCGCGCCGTGCATACGGGTATAAAGGAAGATGGCGGCGGTCATTCACTCACCCTTTGTACTGAGGAACCTGAGAGGGCACTCCCGTTCACTGCAGTGATTCGGTGCCGCGTTGTGGCATGAAGTCACAACGTCTCGATCCCTCCATCAGGGAACCGAGGTTACAGACGTAACCGAGACGTTCCCCTTCAGTCGGTCTGTCGACGTTGTGAGAGACTGACTGGGGATCAATCTTAAACGCCACAGCGCTTGCACCGATATCACGACCTCTAGCGGAGCGACCCTGACTGGGCTAGCGAGTCACAAGAGTGCTACCGCGAGACGTAATCTTCCAGTCATATAGTATTGGTCATACTGAGAAGCCTCTACTGACGGCCTCACGGACAGTGGCGTACAGGGAGGTTGATGGCTCTGTATGTTTACCTGCTTCAGGCGGCCTGACACAATGTCCGGGGGAGATTGCGGTCGGCGGCCCGATCCTTCCAATACACCGTCTGGACGAGAGTGTTGTGGAGGAAAACCCAGGGGAGATTTGTCTCTTTGTGAGTATGTGGGCGCCGGACCCTGAAAAGGGCCCAGACTCGATGGAACGCGGCAGGCAGCGTCCTTCTCCGATCCGGCGTTGGAAAGGCCGGGATTCGGGCCCAGTAAAATCTCCCCCTGGTTCGTCCCGTCAGGGCCGCTTTAAAGAACCTCTTGGCGGGCTGCTGACGGGGAACAGATGCCCTCTTCCGCGGGGGTCTACGTCTCTGGTGGGTCGTCCTCTGGGAGGTTCCTCAACCGGAGGGCCGCCGCGGGAGGGCAGGGCTGCTGGGAACCAGGCTGTGCCCGAGACCATGCCGACCTGTTGGCGGGCACGTTGCTGCGTGGCAGGATCTGTTCGATCGCCTCAGTCTGCCAGACCGCGGAGAACTGCCGTCCTCCACGGTATCACCAAGCAGCCCTGCTTGCGAGATGGGCGCATCGAGAACGGGCGTTCTGGGCGCCGCTCAGCTGCGCAAGACTAAGCCACAGATGCCTCTCTTGGACCACCATTGTGGACATCGACTGACCCAGTGCACGTGCCGTGGCCTTCGTCGCTCGTAGCGCGAGGTCTGTGGCAGTACGTACCTCACTCATACGAGTTGGGTCGAACTTCGCGCCGTCCAAATCCTTCAGGACTTTCGCCTGAAAAACCCGGAGGACCGTCATGGCGTGGAGAGCGGAGGCGGCTCGTCCAGCAGCACTGCAAGCCTTCGACGAGTGTCGAAGAGCTTACATGCTCTGGACGGGAGTCCAGGTCGAGCCCCCCAAGTGGCAGCTGTCTGCGGGCACAAGTGGCCCGCGACTGCACGCTCCACGCGGGGAACGTCAACATAGACTCTAGCCGCCCCACCAACCAGGGAAGTCACAGCCACAGAGCCCTCCGGCCTGAAACGCGCCAAAAGGGGCGCATTCCAGGACTTGGCGAGCTCGTCATGCACCTCCGGGAAGAATGGTAACGGAGCGGGGCGTGGCTTTTGACCACGCCCCCGAAACCGTGCATCTAGCCGCGAGCGTTCCGGGGAGGATGTTGTTACACCCTGCAACCCGATGCACGCGGCTGCCCGGGAAAGCATGGCCGACATCTCAGCATCAGTCTCCTCCGGAGCTCGACTGCCTGACGACAGGAGATCAGAGGAGTCTTCCGCATCCGATGCCAGCAGGCAGCTGTCCGACGCAGCGACAGAGATAGCGTCATCATCCGTGTGCGAAGTCTTACCACTATGAGACGGCCGTCTGCCGCTCGTAGGGGACGAACCAGGTGAGCGTGAAGGGGTATAGATGGTCCGCGAGTGTGAAGCTGACGGAGCAACATCTTTCGGCGTCCCTAAATCACCCCCGCCGCTCGCCAAAGCGGTCAACCTCGCCGAAACGGCAGCTGAACACGCCTGGGAAACAGACAGGGTGGTGGCAGCGCTCGAAAGAACGTAGCCAACCGTGACCGCAACACCCTGATTGCTATGTCCGCACACACGAGACATTGCATCAGTGAAACCTGCCTCAGCATGCTTGAGCCCCAAGCAAGTGACACAGGAATCATGGCCATCAGACTCCGGGATGAGTCTGTCGCACCCAAGGATACAGCTACGAGACATGCTCGTAGCCAGAGGGACTTACCTCTTAAGGTCTGTAGCCTTCTGCCGAAACGCCCAGGGGAAGTCCACCGAAAGGAGAAGTCCGCTGCTCCGCGTCATAAATCCAGCAGGTTAAAAGTTTTCTCGAAGCCGAGTATCGCGTGTAGCATCAGCAAACACACAGGTTCCGAAGAACAATGGATGAGTGAATGACCGCCGCCATCTTCCTTTATACCCGTATGCACGGGGCGGAGACTGGCGTGCGCGTGCCATTCGCCAAGCCCATTGGCGTTTTATAATTAATTATCTCGGAGAAGGTAGGTTCTCAAGATCAAACCCCAGTCAGTCTCTCACAACGTCGAGAGACCGACTGAAGGGGAACCAGGCCTAACCAGGGGATTCCAGTTCCCCTCAGACAAAAGCTGCAGCCTCTGCACAAGCTCGACGGTGCTTGCATAACAAAGCAAAATAAATAAAATGAAGATTTAAGATTATCATTAATAATCTAATAGCGGCTGGAATATTGTAGTGAAGATGTGTCGCGGCGTCCTTTATCCAGCTCTATCATCACAGCTTTTGTCAGGTCTGGGCATGGACTGCGCCCTGCCCGCTCTGGTAACCTTGGAACAATGAGACAAGACTGGCTGAGAGAAGAGTACTGTTCTGCACTCTTTGATAAAACAAATACATCCGTTTCCATACTTTTTTGTACATGTAAGAACTCGAGCTGCCGCATTTTGGACCAGTTGGAGTATTTGTAATAAGCCTGCAGGACAAACACCTTATAGGTAATCTAGTCTTGATTTGCGTGATGCCTCATTGTTTATTGCTACATATTCAAAACTGTCGGAAAAATAAGATCTAAGCCATTTCAAAGCTATTCCCTTTATGCCGACTCAATGTAGGAGCGGCTGTAGTCAATGGTGTTGAATGCAGCACTAAGATCTAGCAGCACCAATATGGAGATACAACCTCGTTCAGATGCCAAAAGCAGATCATTTGTAACTCTAATCAAAGCAGTCTCTGTACTGTGATGTGCTCTACATCCAGACTGGAAATCTTCATTGATGTTATTCCTTTGGAGGAAGGAACATAATTGAGTTGAGACTACTTTATCCAGAACTTTAGATATGAATGGTAGAATCGATAAAGGTTTATAGTTAACTAGTTCTCCAGGGTCGAGATGTTTTTTTTTAAAGTGGCCTTATAACAGCCACCTTATATATATGTCAGAGATGAGCTAATAATAGGATCTAAGTAGAGGATCCATAATTTCTGGTAGCATCTCTTTCAGTAGATTTGTAGGTATAGGGTCTAGCATGCATTTAGTTGATTTAGATGATCTAATGATTTTAGATAGTTCATCGTCATCTATGGTAGAAAATAATCACAATTTCTCCTTAGGGGCGCTGCAGTTAGTTTTTTGTTCAGCGGGTTTCACCTCTGGTTGCATAGTTATAATTTTTTCTCTAATATCTTGGATTTTATTTGTGAAGTTTTAGGCCAAGTTCATAAATTCATCACTGTTATGCTTGTATACAGAATCAGAAGTCGCTGATGATTTATTTTTGGTTAATTTAACCACTATGTTAAATAAAAACCTAGGGTTGTGCTGGTTTTCTTCTATTAGTGATGAAAGGTAGGCGGATCTAGACACTTTTAAAGCTTTCCTCTATTTTTGAATGTTATCCTTCCATGCTGTACGAAATACCTTTAATTTTGTTTTCATAAAGTTGCGTTCCATTTTTCGTGCCGCTTTCTTTAGAGCCTGAGTGTGTTCATTATACCACGGTGTAGGGCTGTCATTTTTCATCTTCTTTTAGCGCAGAGGAGCAACTGTGTCTAGCGTTTCCCAGAAGGTGGCGGTAAAATTTTCAATGGTAAAGTCAAGATCTCCAACGTAATTACTCATGCTAGGTGAGTGGGTCCTGACATGTTGTCTAGGAGTTAAGAGTGTCTATAAAAGCCATTCCTAAAGCATCTGTATTATGCACTTTAAATAATTTGCAAAAATGCAGATAAATATGTAAATCAGTTTTAACATTGTATTTTTTAAGAACCACTTTAAAGAAACTATTTGCTCACATCAGTCGAAAGAGTTTTCTTATTTTCAAGAAAATTATCTAGCAAATAAAATCCTTGAAAACTCCTCCACATGTCCCGACTTTTGCAGGCCTACAAAACTTTGTTACCAGTCAAAGGTCATTTAAATTAAGAGTTTTTTTTCATTAACCTTAATGTCAGGTCCCGGGTTTGATCCTTGACTTTATCTCACTTTTACCTTTTTGCTGTTCTTTCCATGTTACGCAGCTGATGCGGCTTGGCAATCAGAAGAGCAACTCTGCTGTTTCTTATCTCACTCATGATTTTCCTCCCTTTTTTCCTCTCTTTTTCTCTCCTTCATGGCTGTATGAAATACTTCACTTTAGCCTTCTTGTTATTTAATGCTAAGCCTGTTTTCTTCTAGTTTTAGTTTGTGTGCTTTCATTTGTTGGGAGATTACCTTGGACTCGGCCGCTTAGATTTGGATCCTCCTATCAGCCTTCACCGATTGGGATCACGAGTTTGCCTTTTCCCTCTGGACACTGTTGACGCCTCGATCGACCCTCTCTGGATTACCCCCTCGGACTCTGTACGCACCTCAACCGACCTTCCGCCTGTCTGACCCTGCCTCTGCCTTGCCCTTGTACTGTCTAAGCTTGCTCAGTTGTTTATTGTTTTGTTCCTGCCTTAAATTGCAATCTGATAAAACTCTTATTTCGAGTCCTATCGTTCCGTACCAGACACTTAAGATGTATGCAGCTTTTGTACTAGACAAAATTTTCTTTTTATAAAATGTGTTTGCTAGAAATACTTTATAAAAGTATTTTAATGGATAATAATAAGAAGAAAAAGAAACTCAGCATGGATGGGAACTCCAGCGTTAATGTTCAAAAAGCTGCCAGATAAAATTACAAGAGTGTCTGAAATTCGAACCCCAATCATAAAAAGTCTCATATGTCTTATGAGTCTTACTGTATATGACCTGTAAAACCAGTGTTGGAAAAGGGAGGGACTCAAGGGAGCTGTATTCAGGGAGTGAATTTTAAGGGAAATGGAATTTCAATTAAAAAAAGTATGTAATAGCGTAACATAATTAATGCCTGACAATAATGTATACTTCATACATAAAGACATAAAGGTATTTTCTGCATGTTTTCTTTAAATACGATTGTCTCCTATAGCGCCCCCAGTGAATCTTGGCCATTTCTACCACTGCCCAGAACCATGAAACCTGTTAGATGTCATTTATGCTGGATTTAAGGAATGTTCATCATACCGGGATCTGGAGCATCTGGCTGGAGAGCAGGAAAATCATTTTCAAACATGAATGTGCTTTCATACTGTGGATTCAACTGCAAAGCACATAGGAAAATATACAGTTATGACTGTAATCTACCGCATGGTTGTTTTTATACTTTTCAAAAGATCTCATATGAGCTCAGCAGATGTACGTGAACAAACTAAGTGATCCATGTACTGGGCGAGGTTCTTTTAAAATTAACTATATGTAAAAATCAAGTCAAAAGTAATATCTAATCGAAGCAACACACAAATATATATGATTATAATGTTAAATTATGTTAAATAAACTTAAATATCAAAAACATCTGCATAAATGTAAATAGAAACATAAGACCTCAACAATCCTTTTGCTGACAGAAGATACATCACATTGCAGAAGAACAAGTTACAGTTTTTCTCAATCGCTTTGGAAAATTACAGATTTAATATTCTTCAATCGTTTTTATATTTAAATATTTTATACACGTTGCAGTGAATAGTGAAGTCTAGTGTGCTGTGATAGTGAGCTGTGGGCAAACTCCAAATATATGATTCTAAATGCTCTGTTTTATTGTATTTATTTTTAACTTTTGTGATGCTCTAGGCCAAGCCAGAAGGGGTTATTCACATCAAGGACAATAACTATATTAGCATTCACACCCATAGATGACAATGTTATTTCTGAGCTTGCAATGCTGGAGATTTATAAAGTATATTACATGGAAATGGAGTGCCATCCCGAAAGGATCTCAGTGAAGAAAAATAATGAAATTAAAAAATGAAAAATCAACTGCTCACCTCTCCATTTGCTCTCACATTACCAGGACAGAGGGGGTTGTTTGGGTCATGTCGTGGGACATTGTCTTCCGGAGGTTTCTCCACCTGTCCTTTCCATGGACGCTTCATCCGATGGGCCGAGACCAGAACCCAGGAGTTCCGCAGGGGATTGTATCTTAAATGTTGATGATCTTAGAAATAGATCAAGATTGCAAAAACAATTGGAAAATAATTATATAAAAGCCACAAAAAACCAAAAGCAAGTAAGTATAACCTGAAACAATCAGTAAACATTGTATTTTCATTACATATGATGTCGTATATAGTTTACATTTACGCGTTTTGGCTTTGTGCAATCCAAAAAACTACTCAGCCACAGGAAGGCTAAATGAGTTCAAATATTTTGTGTGCAATTCAGGTACATCAAATAAACTATAGAAATGAGTTACTTTGCTTTAATACATTACACACATTTTGTATGCTTAGTAAGTGATATTAGTGTAGTGATTAAATGTGTTTATCACATTTGTAAATTCAAGTGAGAACAAGCTGAAACCATTAACAGGATTTTTTAAATAGGCTAATATGCAACTTCTTTAATCTATCTGGCCTATTTGATAACAATAAACACGAGTATTAAATGACATATGTATTTCATTCTTATTTAAATATGTATTTTTCAGACAGGTGGTTATGCACCACGCACTTGAACACTCGATGGTGAGACAAATCAATTTTGCAAACGATTCATTTGAACGAATCGAGTCTTTAAAATGATTCGGACTTCGGGTAGCTAAGATCACGTGATCAACTATACAGCCAGCCGTCACGTGATGCATGTAGTGCGCGTCTTCAGATAAGTGTCAAAAGATAAAGTACTAGGACAGTCTTATATTACAGGCTTTCAATTAAAGTCACTTAGCCGAGATACATCGGATAAGTTACTTTAAAATATTAACTTAATTTGATCTATTTGCCAGTATTTCAGTGCACCGTTCAAAGGTTAGGTATTCGTTTTCACAAAACAACCATTCTTTACCTTTAGGGTCAAACATGGATTTACTGTTACTGTCCATCTTACTACACACAAAAGTCCTCTAAATTCGGAGGTTGTCCGAGCATCCAAACAATAATAGGCTGAATCTGTTCAGTTTGGTTTCATGTGCACTCTCTCTATTTCTATCTATCTCTCTCTCTCTCTCTCTCTAAATGTATAATGAAGTGCGATAGATTGCGCAAAAAAAACGCAGCAAGTCCCAAAGCACAAACAGCTCTACGACTTAAATTAGCGATGTGGTCGGTGTTTATAATTGTACATAAAAACATAAATATGACTCAAATGAATAAATGTGCGTTTTCATCGTGTCTTTTATTTTAAAAGGGTTTTCGTTTTATGCGTAGTATTTATGGCATAATGATGGTAACAAGGCTCCTTTCGTGCTGTCTTCCTGTTGCGTGTTTGACGCGATTGGATGACCGTCAGCCGTCGGTGAAACCGATTGGTCAAAAAATGTCATCGACGAACGTCACATGGCGTCAGCGACCTCTCACGTTTGCCATGCTGTTTGTATGAATGTAGTGTTTCATGTGTTTTGTTAAACGTATTTTTAGTTTTAATCAGTCATTTGATTTCCGATCACGATGTGTTCAATAAGAAGTTTTTCAAAGCTGGTGGTGCTTTTGGGCACGTTGGTTATGATAGTTCATTTCCTGAGATATTGGATGGCTAATAAACAGTATATTTTTACAAAAGAAGATGTTGCCAAGTTAGCCAGTCAATATGCAGGTGAGTAATAATTGAAACCTGTTTTTGGTGAACAGTAAGTTGCTGGATTTAATTGTCATATACTGTACGTTGGCTAACACAGCATGATGTATTGGTGGAACAAGCAGCTATATTGCTAAAGGTGAAACATTGTACATTAAGGAGGCTTTACATTAAGTATAATAGCTTTCATTGTGCACTACTGATGGAGCGTAAAAGTGTTGCCATGTGTGTTCTTTTATATTTAGGTTTTACTTTTGCTTCCAATAACATTACAGATTGACCTCATACTTTTGATATTAAAGTAGAGTAGTAGATCTGTCATTGAAAGCTCATGTCCTTTAGATTGTCAATAGTAGTTTTTCCCAGAATTACGAAGTTATGTTTTGTTATTCACTTACCCCCAGGTTTTCTGGTTTGTAAAGCTGTTGTAATATACTACTGCAAAAAAATGTTCAATGAGTTCTTACAAAGTCTCTCGAAGCCTGTAAATTAGCTTTGTGTAAGAAACATTTGACGCAAGCCGTTAGTCTCGTTCTTCATTTTATCCTAACCATTTGTTTGTTAGGGCAAGATCATGAACAGGCTTTCTCTAAAGTAGTCGTGGAGCTGCGGAAGAAGTATCCAGGTCACATTCTGCCTGATGAAGACTTACAGTGGGTGTTTGTGAATGCTGGCGGGTGGATGGGGTCCATGTGTCTGCTGCACGCATCTCTTACAGAGTACGTACTGTTGTTTGGAACAGCTGTGGACACAGGTGGACATTCAGGTAACCTGCTCTAAGACAATAAAGAACTGCCTACTCCGAAGAATCTTTTCAAGAACATATCCTGGTTCTATTTCATTCCTTTTGCTCAAGTGGTAGAACATTAAAACATTTGAAATGATTTCTATGTCATGGTAGTCTTCGTTGTAGTGTTGATTATTCCTCTTAAATATAGTAGCAGAAGTGATACGAATCACCACTGAGAAAGACGGGAGATATTTTGCGTGAAATACCTCCCAAGGTGAAATATTTTGGTGAAATCCACCCACATAAACAGCATTTTTGGGCTTTCATATTTGTGTTTCTGAAGTATATACAACACAGACATTAGACATGACTATAGTGGCCCTTTAGGATTGCTGGTACGTCCCACTTATGTTCTGCTTTGTATCTCTTGCAGGCCGTTACTGGGCGGAAATATCAGACACTATCATTTCCGGAACGTTCAGGCAATGGAGAGAGGGAACAACTAAAAGTGAGACTTACTACCCAGGTATGACAAGCTAAGCACCTTAAACAGTGTTCCATGTTCTGATCCATGAATTTCAACAATGACCTGTGGGGTTTTGGGGGCAGGTGACACTATAGTGCACGCAGTGGGCGAGGCTACCTCAGTGCAATGGAGCACAGGAACGTGGATGGTGGAATACGGCAGAGGATTTATTCCTTCCACGCTAGGCTTTGCTTTGGCTGACACAGTCTTTAGTACACAGGACTTCGTAACTCTATTTTATACTGTTCGTGTTTACTTGAAGGGTATGCTACTTGAAGCTATCACATCATTAACCGAAGCCGGCGTCCTATGAAAAATCACACTAGATTTTTGGCCATGTATCTTTGTTATGTGGATAAGTTATCACAACGGTACAACTGACGTGTATGTAAATCACTTACTGTAACTACTATCCAATTAAGAATCACATTTTTCCTACTGTGCAACAAACTGATGCCATTTGTAAACGTGAAAAATCAAAAATACTGTTGCTGATTCTTGGTAAAGACAAAATGTGTTTGTGTGCATAGCACATTGTTTTAACAGCTCAATACTGTTCTGAAACCGTTTAAATGAATGTATTTTGAGATTCCACTCTTTGTACCCGTTTATTCGTACATGCTTTCATAACAGATACATTTATTACTGTCCAAATTTGTTAATCTAATGTTTTCTCTGTTCAGCCTCCAGTCCCTCCAAAATAAACATATATATGACGTTTTTTGATCTGGTTTGTCTTTTTTAAATGTGAAAACTATAGAAATGGTTTTATCTGTAAAATACTGTAGAAGTGTTCAATGTTTACTTGTAACTAAAGCTGTTTTAATTGAGTTTTAATTGTAGTGGCTGATTTTTCAACAGAACAGTTGTTATTTTTGAGGGTTTATGGCAGTAATGTTGACTTGTAGTCTAAGGGGTATTACGTCAAAGTAAAAATATATACAATTTTGATTGTAAAAGTTTTACTGCACATATTTGTATGTTATTGCATTCATGCATTTTTTTCGCTTATCGATATTACGATATGCATATCACAATATCCGCACGCAGGACAGTAGGCAACCTCCTCTGCTGGAGATCATTGTATCAGGACACACACACACACACAAACACGAGAGATCAGGTCAGATGTATGTTTTCATGTCACTATGGATTTTTCTTATCAAGCCATAAAGACTGCTAACCAGGCCAGAGAGGCGGTGAGTGCTGCGATGTCTTTAACTTTTAACTGTAACAAGTTCATGGATGAAGTATGTTGACTGCTACTATGCTAACATGTACCTATCGCCGCGTTTAACCACAGGAGTCTATAAAAACACAATATGGCCGGCGGACAGACATACCACACACATACCAAAAGGAACTGATGTAGTAACAGTTACTCGTTTTTTGATAACCTTAAACGCCACATTTATTTGTTAATAAGCGGAAGGCTAACTGCGCAAGTTGTCTTGGCAACCTGGCACGCTTTGCGTCGCTGAATGAGTGTGGCGCCATCTATCGAATTAACACGCACAGTGATAACAGTCAAATAAAATCATTTAAAAAACACTTGTAAGAATAAAGTATTTGTCCCCTTTTGGTAGGCAGTAGGACAAAACATCAAGAATAACTACTCACAGTTCCTGCATTAAACAAAATATGTTGGCTGTTTATGATTATTTTTAATTTGATCATTTAAATGCAATATAATTTTTTCTTAGGAAGAACTGAGAACAGAGACCAGGAGGAGAAATTTGCTGGTTTTGATTATTCATCATTTACTGGAAGAGGGGTTAGATTTGTATAAGTATTATTTATTATTGATATGTTCTCAAAGGTCCGTTTGTGTAATTTAATTTCTGTTTTTGTTTGCACAGGTATACAGATGCAGCAAAAGCCTTAGAAAAAGAAAGTAGTGTTAGTTTATGTCGTTTCGAAGTCTGTGATAATGTAGACCTGGACACAGTTCTTATGGAATATGAGAGTTATTATTATATTAAGTTTCAGAAATATCCAAAACTGACAAAGAAGCTGCCAGAACAAGGTATAACATATTTACTGACTTAGGTATAAGTATGTATATACTACTAGCTATAACACATGTAATAATCTGTTGAGGAGAATATTATGAAAATATAGTTTAATAATGGTATTAATATATGATATATGTCTTGTCTTCGAAATAGGAGTGAATCGACTTGTAAAAAGTGGTGGCAAAAGAAGGTATGTACAATACTTTTACCGCAATATCATTCAAAGACTGCAGTTCTTCGTCATTTTCTCATTATGCATCAATGCTGTGTAAATGGGTTTCTAAAAGGACGTCTTCATTGAGCAGTCAGACACTCCCAAGAATCAACTCCACCCGACGAACTCCATCCAGAAACACTGGTAAAACGTTGGAATCAAATCTATTAGGGAGAGACCCCAGTAAACACAGCAGTGTAAGACTCCAAGCATTCACCACGACCACAAACCGTGTAAAGAGCTCACGATCAAACATTTTTAAACAAGCAATCCTATCATCTAATAAACAGGAAATCGAGTACCTGTCCCCAGCTGAGACGTCTGAGTTTGGCCTGAATGTGTCACCTATCCACAAAAATGGAACAGGCGAGGGGCCGCACATGAGAAAGGTCATTCTTTATGAGATTTGTTAAAAATGAAAACTCTTACAAATAAATTAAAATGGTTGTAAAATTTATTTTTTTGTCAGGGTCATATGGTTGATTACAGAAATCTGATTCAAGATGCAGTGAAAGGGTCTGCAAGTGACTCGATACACATCTTGCCCTGTGCTTCCGATTTCTCGGTAGGTCCGTTTCAATTATACTGCTCACTTTCTACAAACCAGTAAATGTAATGTCTCTTACATTTGACTGTCCACAGGAGCGGCTGCTGAAACCAATAAGTGCCTTCTTTGGCATGAATAATGAAATGAGAGAGCTTGCAGCTGTTATTAGTAGAGTAAGTAAATGTTTCTTTCTCTTTTGTAGCAATTTAAAGCTGTATTGGATTATTTTAGTTAGTGAAATTAAAACTTTGAAAACGTTTCTGTTCATTGAAATCAAATAAAAATACTGACCTATAAATTATTGGAAGAACATAACTAAAGGAAAAACGTAGATGTTGCCTTAAAATACACTGAAATCAGTTTAAAGCCATTGTAATAATAAACAAAAACTAAAATAAATATTGTTTAATAAAACTCAAATCAAAACTATAATAACTCAGGTATTTGGGTAAGTCTCACAAAGACTTAGCAAGATGTTCAGATCATATTTTACCCCAAAATGTATATACTGTATGTATATATATAATTATTATAAAAAATAAGACACCATATATTCAGATATTCACACCAGCCCCATCAGCAATACGCAACAAGCTACAATGGATTCTATCTTTGCATCAGTTGCTTTTTTAAATGCCATTGTGTTGTAGTGTAAGACACTGTGTAATACAGTAAATAAAATCATATTGTTTGGAAATTTTTCAATTAAAGGCAGTGCAACAAATATTATCATGATGTAAAAATACATTACAATGCATAGTTATATTGCAAAATATTGTGCATTTATGAAATATTAAAGACACGATATATAATGTTTCGCCACTAGAGGTCGCTTGGTCAAAACAATAACGAAGGTGTAGCCTCATTACACTGTGAAGGAGTTTTAAATGAAACTGGGTATAATGCAACAAGGAGAGATTGAATAAAACTGAATTAAACTACTAATTTCACTGGATTCAAACATTGTTGTAAACTAATGGAATAATGTAAGTAAACAAGTGAACAAAGTATATAACACTGTTCAAGTGGGTTTTGGATATTTTACCGCTAAAATATTGTTCATTTTGTAATAGGATTATGTGTCACTCAATATCTAAATATCAGTGTACACACATACACACACAAGGTGGAACATGTATTATTGAAGCACTCCATTACATCTTTTTCTCCTGTCTCTCCATAAAGGATATCTATTTACACAACCCCAATGTGCGCTGGGACGACATTATAGGCCTGGAGGCTGCCAAGCGATTAGTCAAAGAAGCTGTCGTCTATCCCATTAAGGTGCTTGGCTGCTAAACACTTTGGTATTTCTCAAGCTGCCGCCTGCCTTCGATTCTGAATACATCTCCACTAAAGGCTAGAGGAAAGCAAAGCACTGGGTTATTTCTTAAAATGACATGAAATCTATACCTGAATACCATCCAATCCAAGCGCTTAGCGTATCTGGCTCATCTCTGGCTTCTGTGGCGATGACTTCAAATCCACAACACGCTCCTAACGAACAGGAAATGTAAACATTATTTGTCTTCCCTAACTCAGTCGTGTGCATGAAGAAGGTCATCGCGTAGAATAATCTTGAATTTGTTATTGTGCGCTTTTATAGACTGAAGAGAGGTTTTACGGTTCAGTTCAGTCAATTCTGGGAAATTTTTACATAAAATAAGTTAAAAGACAGGTTATTAAGGTGGTGTTTGACAATCAGGGAAAACATTAACTGCTGATATTTACCCCAGCCTGAGGTGAAGAAAACACAATTCCCATCATTTATTAGAGGGTTTGCTATTTTCCTGTCAGTATTGTTTATATTTTGGGACAGAGATTTGAACAAACCTCTGTAATAAACTTTGGGACCCAAGCCATATTTATGGATCAGTATATCACAGGGACAGTAAGCAACCACCTAGTAGGCCACCCAGAATTTAGTTTGACTGTCAAAAAACCACCTATACACCAATTTCCCAGCAGAACCCTGGCAACCACACAGATCGCCACTGAACCGCCTAGCGACACCTTAGCCAGCAATGCCCTAGAAAATGCCTACTTTGTAAAATGCTAATTTACACATCAACTTTCACGATGTTTCACATGGACATCTTCATATCACCACAGTGTGCATGTATAATAATCATCCATTCTTTTCAGTACCCTCAACTCTTCACAGGAATTCTGTCGCCATGGAAAGGGTTGCTCCTATATGGACCACCAGGTCGGTCCTTTTAATTTTCTAACTACGTTCATGTCCTGTATTTAATTCCTTCGATCCTGATGTGAGGCCTGTTCCCCAAAACAGGTACAGGGAAGACCATGCTGGCCAAAGCTGTAGCCACAGAGTGTAACACAACATTTTTCAACATCTCTGCATCCAGCATTGTAAGCAAGTGGAGAGGAGATTCTGAGAAGCTGGTCCGGGTCAGTGAGAAGAATTGTGCCAGTAATCAGCAGGAGTAGGTTATTTTCTCAACTTTGCGGCAGGAAGTTTTATCGTTACAATTCTGTGCAGGTTTTGTTTGAGCTGGCAAGATTTCATGCCCCGTCCACCATCTTCCTGGATGAGCTGGAGTCTGTGATGAGCCAGCGCGGGGTTGGCCAGGGGTAAGAGAGAGAGAGACAGTAATTGCATCTGACTTTTGTCTCTGTTCATATATCTGTTCATATATAGCCCAACGGCAATACAAATTTAAATGTAAAATAAACTCTCACTGAACAATATAGTGTACCAACCTAATCCCCTGAGTAATTTTACATAAAGCAATATACATGTAAAGCAATATACCACTTCATGTTACTCACGGTAACCCACACCAAAATATCTGTAACGAATCACCGTGCTTGCATGAGCAATAGTAATAGCGATGCTTGCCTTAGCAAACCCCTCTGATAATTTAGCTGTGGTGGTTTTCTGCTCTGCAGCAATAGGATCCTTTAAATGAGGCTAATCGTTTTTATGATCATATAATAATATATCTGGTCTTCAAGGAGTGAACATGAGGGCAGCAGGAGAATGAAGACAGAGTTGCTAGTTCAGATGGATGGACTGGCACGATCAAACGATCTCGTCTTTGTGCTAGCTGCCTCCAATTTACCCTGGTGAGGCGTGTTTGATTATGAGTAAAGTGTATCATTATATTCTGATCTGAACTTGTGGCTCTGAATTTAATCTTTGTTTTTTCTTCTCTTCAGGGAGTTGGACCACGCCATGCTGAGAAGACTAGAGAAGCGAATCCTGGTGGGTCTCCCGTCTGCACCTGCCAGACAAGCCATGATCAGTCACTGGCTTCCTCCAGTTAGCAACACATCTGCGGTGGAGCTGCGGACAGAGCTGGATTACAATATGCTGGCACAGGTAAAATGGACTGATGGAACTTTGTAAACCTCACTGTGATGTTACACAGCTCTCAGACATGCAATGGTTCAAATCCACCTGAGCTACTACTATATGATTAGCCATTGCATCGAGTAAGCAGATTCCCCCCCAATTTTTCAGGAGACTGAAGGTTACTCTGGGTCAGATATCAGGTTAGTTTGTAAGGAGGCCGCTATGAGACCCGTTCGAAAAATCTTTGACGCCCTTGAAAATCATATTGAAGGTAAGAAATGTTTCACGTTCAGCTCGAAACAACATCAGACTGCTGTTTCATCACGAAATCCCGTTTTGGCCATAAGTCACCCTCTCTGTTACGCCATGTATCTTCACAGGTCAGTCCAACATGCCGGTTATTGAACTAGAAACTGTGACCACAGCAGATTTCCAGGATGTTATTGCCCACACAAAACCCTCGGCCAGATGCCTGACAAATAGATATTCAGCCTGGGAGAGAGAGTACGAGTCCGTTTGAGATGCATTCATCCCGACCAGACATAGGCCATTACAGCATTGTTTTGTTAGTTTTACTGTAAATCAAACACTTTAGGTGTTTTGGGATTTCCAAGAGATTGACTTTGGAGTTGATTTGGTTATGCTGTATTTACATAAAAGGCTATATTAAATACACTGCTCAAGGCTCTGGTATTATTCTGGCACCTTTCTGTATAGCAGTGGTTCTCAAATTTAGGGCCCCAAGATAGATCCAGGGGGGCCACAGATTTTGAGGCGTTTTATGAAAAATAGACATTTATGAACGAATATGTTTTTGTCTTAATTCAATCTCTAAATTTAAGATAAGGTTTAAATCTTAATTCGAGTGGCTCTGCACTATACCCAAAGGGGGCCTTACAATGAAAAAGTTTGAGAAGCACTGATGTATAGCTTTGGGAACTTTCGTATTTGATTAAAAATTGTATGCTTTGTCTTGTTCCCTTTCTAATTCTTGTATGTGTGCTGCTGTTTATTCATAAACATGTATGAATTACCAGTTAAAAGAATAACATGTTGATTAGAAAAGGAGTGATACAAAAAATAGGGTGAAGTTTTTAAATATATAATATAGGTTAATAAATAAGACCCTAAGACGCCAATAATGGACAATTTAATTGAAAGCTATTATTACTTAGTGGTCTGTGCACTTACTCTAGGCACATAAGAACTATTGGCTCATGGGGACTAAGGTTGAGGTGCCGATCCTGCACCACTCTCTTTTTTACCACCTAAATCTTAATTATTATAAAGCAAAAAGCCCTAAAAATTTTAATTATAAACATTAAGACTAACGGGGACATTGGCCTAAATATTGACCCCCCCACTTTTTCTTTATCATGCAGAGACATAATTCATATCTATAAATATGAACATGGCAGAATAATAACAGAAGAATATACTGAAACAAATTTATTATATATTTTCAGATGACAATTATAAGCCAACTGTAATGTAGACAACAGACAGTCAAACAATGATTTAACTATAAAGCACTTTGATTAAATTTTTAGATTATTTTGGTTCTATGAGATGCTCCAGTATATGATTGACAGCGTCTGGAAAGGTGTCACAAGTCAGGTGAGGTGGGGGTTTAATTTTATCTTCATCACCATGTCTATATTTACCTGAAAGATAATGACTATTATTTATCAAAAGTAAAAACTATATCCTGAATGAGGGTGAAGCAAATGAAGATTTATATTCTATTGCCTACCAGTTTTCACTAAAATTCCCAGCATCCCTGTGTTCTGTGCCCCACCAACATCATCTCTGGCATCCTGTACAAAACATGTTTTGTGTGGTTTAGCAGGTCTCAAAAGAAAAAATCTCAGCCCTTCATTTTCTTTGAAACATGACCTGCATTTAATCTTTGCTCGATTGTTACAGCCATTTTAGGTCGATATCATACTCACGTCTCCTATCATCACAGCCTCATCTGGTGAGCAGTTCAGATCTCGTAAAGCCTCCAGGAAAAAAGCTTTCTCTGGTTTACCCACCACTGTGGCCCGGGTGTCAGTGGCATACTCAAGACCCGTCACAAATGGGCCCGGCCCTAAAGCCAACCCATCTTTCCTTTTGTAGTAACGTGCTTTATGGATCGCAATGAGAGGAGCACCCTCTAAAATTAACCTGATTAAAAACAAAGGAACAATCTTTGGACCAGTTTGTTCAAATATTTGAACTCTTAAAACAAGGCATGTGGTATATGGGAGTTTTGGGTTCTTACTGGAAAGCTTTGTTGAGTGTCTGGTAGTTGAAGTGGTCAGGTGCTAAACCTATCACGACTGCATTAGGATCCGACGTTTCCAAACCTGCAGCATGAAAGCAACATACTAGATGAGATACTGTGCGTAACAACACTTTAGAAGGAATTTCTTTATAAACTTGAATGAGTTTTTGTCAAAGAGAAACTACAATAAAATAACAGCAGAAAAGTCCAAGGTGTTCAGGTCACCTGTGAAATCCTCTAAAGCACTATCTTCCACCAGCAGTAGGGGACGCACTGCTCTCTGCTCCAGTAGATTACGGGCTGCAGTGAGTGAGGTAAAAATCTCCTGCTCTTGGAGGTCAAAGTTCAACCGGCGCAGTCGCTCAAAAAGGGTCCTCTTGCATTCCATTGTGGTGTTGGTTACAAATTTCACAGTAACTGGAGCCTGTCTTAATCTGAATTACAATTTATACAAATACAAATAATTTATGTAAAAATAGGTGCTACATATAAATATATATAGGTGCTGAACACGCACATGTAAAATGTCCAACTCCCAGAACTATCTCAGTGACTGCCTTATACTGCTCTGTAAATGGCAAACAGATTCAGGTCTGACAGCCTCTTTTTCTAAAATAATCAGCAGTCTCTGTCTGGTAGTCAATATGCACAATTTGGCACGTGGTTGAAGGGATGGGGTGGTAAAATGTGGCTGTAGGAATTCACAATAGCATCATCAACAATAACAACATCAATTTAAGTTGCATGATTATTTTCATCATGGTTATTGTCCATGCCTGAATGAAACAAATTTGTGTTGGTAACACTAAGTGTTTTTAAAACTGTCCAGTGACCCTAAACTTGCTTTTACTTAATGTGAACGCTGCAAAATTAGGTAAATGTTTATGTATGTTGTTAAAAATGTATAGAGACCGGGCTAAAGCCTCCTGCGCCCCGGGAACTGCAGCATCCTCAATGAGCAGAGTACCGCTCAGGTCAATGAGAACTGCCTTCAGTCTGCGGCGAGTCGCCATCACTTCATAAACTCTATGAAAAAAGAAACAAATGACATGAAACGACTTTAAAACAATGATTTGAAAATGAGCCATGCCAGACATTTTTAGCCAGCATGTTATAAACTATAAATATTACACTAATACTGTTTGTCAGTCAGAACAATACTTGATCAACAGATCTGAAGCTGAAATGAAACCAAAGAATGACAAAGGAAAAAAAAGCTCTACAGTTCTGTGCAATAAATGCTCTTTTTATAGCGTTAAATCCGGATTAAACACAATGACTCGCTTCCAAAAAAACACATTATCTCATCATCTGTATGTGACACAATTTTAAGGATTTGAAAACACCATATTTATTTAAACAAGCAGCCAAAGAAAAAGGCCCTTTGGATAACATAAATCAGATCGACTAAAATCACCCCATAATACAATGATCAGCGGTTTAAAAAACATTCAAATACACAGAAAGGAATTTTGCGGACTTTGATCACCGGAAACGGATATCAGTGTTAAGGCTTTATCTGCATCTGCACGGTTCTGTCAAAACTACAAACAAATAACGCACAACTTTGTTTTTCGTTTCAAACATACATTAACACATTTGCATATTAAATACACGTGTGCATAATACATTTGACCGAACGAGAAATATTTCAACAAAAACCCATTTAAAATACCTTAAAATACACTTCCTTCCTGCTGGGGTCTTTCGGTGGCTCTGTCTTGCATTTGATGTCCCAAGTAATGCCTGTCGAGATTGTATTTTCGTGGCACGTTACCGTAAGAGTCTGTACATTCTTTTTTTAACCTCAAGCAGTTTATATTCCATTTAAGGCAAGATTATTTTAATAAAATGACAAGTGCTTTTGCTCACTATAAAAGTTTATAATCATTTAAGAGGGTTGTCTATGACACAGATTATTCACTCTAGGAATAAAAACATGCTTTGATGTTAATAGCAGATTAAATTGCATTTACAGCATTATCTCACAGTTTTACCAAAGTCGGAGATCTCGCTAGAAATGAGCTCACTAATATTATTTCTTCAATCACTTCATATAATACAATCACTAAATATTGGGTAATGAGGAACGTAATACTTGAGTAATAGGAATGTAAAAATTAGGAATGTAAAAATTAGAAATTGGCAACAACTCAAGTCACGATTCTTCTCTGCCGTGGTTATAAAGCCCCCCAAAAAATACCATCTACTGTACTAACCATTAAGCGTAGATTATAAAAGGGTTAGTTTGTAATCTCAATACTAAACATATGGTTGTAATTCAGCGTATTATCTGTGGTCTGGGCTACTGTTAATAAAAAGGTCTTACCCTAATGCATTAATCTATTGTTAATGGACTCCATATGGTTGTGATCACTGAACCAAATACATCATGTCCAATATTAAACTGATCTCTTCAAAACAAGTTAAACCGTTTGCTTGCTTTAATTTAGAGGGGCCCCAGTCCTGCAAAGTTTAGCTCCAACCGGCATCTACACATGTGCCTGTACATTACTATGCCTGGTATCTTTTAATTACCTGCATTAGCTAAACTCTGCAAGACCGTGGCCCTCCAGTACTGAGTTTGGGGAACGCATGCTTTATATGTGCTTTGTGTAGTATCTGGAAGTATCATTCTATTTACATACAGCACGGGTACCCTTACATGGAATTCACCATGTTGTTTCTTAAGCATCCCTAAACGGACAAACTGCTCTACAAGCTGCACGTTTGTAAATATGTTATGTCCTTCGGCAAAGAAGCCAATAAGTGACAACATGTTTGCCCCGTGTCAGCTGCCATAGTGCATCGGTAGTAGGGGGTGGAGTGGGCCGTTAAATGCAATTTTTACCTGTTGACCAACTACAGAGGGCAAATTATAGTATACAAACATACAAAGAAAAGTTGAAGACATTATTGGAAAAACACATTGACTTTATTAAAATCAGAAAATAAATCATGTTAAATGTGTTGACTGGCTCACAATGTGTTGCTGCTTTGGTCAAACATCCGTAAACGTCTCAAGTTTTTTAGACACATTTTAAGATCTTTTTGTCCATGCTAAAAGAGCAGTGTTGGTCCAGTATACTTCTAGTCATACGTCAGCTTGTAAAACTATAACTTGAACATTTTAAGATGTTTTCATACAGAATGTTGGAAAATCTTAACATTTGTAGAAGCCAAAAAACTGAGTTTAACAGATGAAATCTGACTGATATGAAAGTTGCTTAATGTCAGAAATACATGAATGCTAGAGAACTCACCCATCACTAGAGATACCGGACAAAATTAGCGCATTCAGAAAAACACAGGTCCTTTTATAACATTGTTTATAACAGCAATTCATGTTACGACATGCAAATAAAAGGTACTTTTAATAAGAAAAAATCCAGAGACTTTACAGAAACTGATATCGAACATGAAACATAACGAGTTACCAAATCTTTGGTCAATTTTCTATTGACCATGTGCATAGCATTCCACATTAGATCTTGTTCCATTGCAGTTCATTACATCTTCATCCAAACAACAATAGTAAGACGATACACACTGAATTTACTGCAATCAAAGGCACTGTGGAAGGAAACCGGAAAACATGTTACTGCTCAGAATACTGTGTTAACAGACATAACATATTGCATCAAGAAACTGCATAAAGAGTAACTCAGTGCAAAAAAACTAAGTACGGAACATTATTCATTAACCATGACCTGGAAATGGGAAATCAATCATAGAGCCTTGGTGACAGGACCATTGTGAACATACCTCTCATGACAGTCCTAACAGAACGGATAAGGTTAAGAAGTTGTGCTTTAATCCCAGGTTCATCTCCAAACCCTCCAATACCTTGCTCTGCTCCCCAACCAACTGGAAAATTGTGTATGCGTTAGTTAAAGAGCCCTATGTGATAATGACTCGTGCAACAATTGCTAGTCTTACTGTTAAAACGTTGTTGTACACAAACGACCCTTAATAACAAAGTCTTTCTTTGTCAGGCTGTATTATTCTATAAAGAACATCCACAGAAGGGTCTTTGTAATGGACTATGGAAGTCCAATTCATCAAGATATTTTCAACTACAAGCGTATCCTTGTGAAGAACACCTTTATAAACGTGTCTTTAAAACCCATTAAGAACCTTTTAGAAAACAATTTTTTAAACCAGTGACAAACAACCAGCTCATTTTATTCACATAAGACTTGCGTGTTTTGCTGGTAAAAGCCTACCTAATAATTAACCAAATATAATGAACCAAATAACTCGTTCTTTCCACAGCTTTAAGCACAGCTAGAGGTAAACACTGCCATTATGCGCGCGCGACAGAGCTGCCTTTGTCTTCAAAATCGAATTAAAATGAACTGATACGAACTTACTTTTACTAAGAAACCTCTCTTCGTGGAGAACAGCGATGGCATTGGTGAATAATATCACTGTTTGTATCAGTGCGTACAGTGTGAACGCCATGTTGGCACTACTGCGGTGACGTACCAGTGAAGTGTGTCGCGTGGTAGTGACGTCACAAGCGCGCCGCCTAGGTTTGATTGACGTTTGATGTGCCGTTTGGACATCTTAAAGTTGATATTAAAACGTAACTCATTTACAGACAAACGTATCTGTAAATTGTCCTATTTTATGTCATACTAATTGACGTGTACTTATGTGCACTATATGAAGAGTTTGGTTCTAAAATTAGACAACTCGTCATGTTTTTATTGTGCATTCCAATTAATGTCAATCAAACTGCAGTTGGTTGGTTTTGATTTACGCCAAAAACAAAATACACCTAACAAACACAATAAAAACATGATAACCTAGGCCTAATAAAAAACGGGATTTGGGAAAATGTTTAAAAACGGAGTTTTCTCATTGTGTAAATCAAACTCTTCATATGTTTAGTTTTTGACGTATTAGAAAGAACATTCAATCAATGTTTATTATATCAGTGTTCATTTTTATTTTTAAGCTAATCATATACAGCAGCCTATTCATGGCCAACAGTCCATTTACCTCATTTGTTTTTCCAATTTGAAAAATAATATTTGACACTTTCTTAAAATAATAATAACAATCAGCCATTAAATAGGTTTTATATTATAGACTTTAATTATCCACATAAATAGTAGATAAACTACAAGAACATATGTAAATACATTTGCATGAACAGTTAATTACTTTGATTTTTTTTACTTGTAAATGTCAATATCAATGATGTGTTTAAACAAGCAAAACAAGAGAGGTTTACACACTGTCATATTGCTCTTAGACACCCCCCATCCCCCCCACAAACTAATTTTTGTACATTTACAACCTATCGCTAATTTTATTGTACAGTTTTTGTTATCAATAAATAAGTGAATTCATGAGTATATAAACAATGACTTAAACAAATGTAAACATATTAACAATAAATATACTTAAATAAACAATAAATAACACTAAAATGAATAAATAACCAAAATGGGGTTTCTGTACAGGGCATATGACAAATAAATTATAAATCATTGGTAGATGCATAAAATTGTACTGTATATCAGTAGATTGATGTGTCATTTGGTTTATTTGCCGAGATGGACATTGCTTGATGTGGCCGCAGCTTGTGGTGCACTAAAAGGTTTCTTCTGTTGTGCTTAATGAATCATAAAGAGCTGGATGGTACGGCCAGAATTGTTGATTTCATTTCACAGGATGTAACCTGCAGTAATACATAACATGTTAATTACCATTAAATATGGTAAGTAGCTCAATGAGTTTTTACACAGTATTTAAACATGCAAATATCAAAAACGTTATTGAAAAAGTACAATGTGCTTCGTAACATTTAAAATCCATTTAGTTTAATTTAATTTTGTTGTTGTTTATAGCGCTTGTATAATTTGAATAAATGCAAAATATTTAACAAAACATCATAATAAAGTCAACAGGAAATTAATCATGGTTGAAATAAATAATTTTGATACTTACCATTTAGCTTTTGTTAAGATGTGTCCCAACCTTTTCTTTTCTAATGATGTTTGCATATGGAATCTACAAATGAACATTATAGGATTCATAAACAGTCCAGAATATATACACAATATACACTGTACAACAATACTATGCTTAACACAAAAGCCCAAAGTATATACTGTATAGGCAGCACAAACAGAGGTCACCTTAAATTTGCATGTCAGGGACTACTAAAACGTCTACCTTACTGCGTAAATATCTACAGCATGCCAAGAGAAAAAGTAATGCTTCGTTTCAGGAAAATGAGATCCATGCTTCTTGAAATCCACTGTGTTTGTATCCTAATAGTTTAGCCTTCAATCTGTCATGTTATATTCTCTCATATATGATATCTGTCTGGCTTGACTGATGATGTTGAAATGAAAGAACACACAAGAGCAGTCTGCCAGCATCATCCATGTGTTAAAACACAGATGCACATGTGATTTATGTCTTCTGCTATACAATGTTGAACCAGTTCTAGACAACAAAAGACTGAGAATACTGAGATCCTGCTGGTTGTCTGTTTATATCTTGCATTTCATTATTCTGTTTTGTAACCTGGATCGGCTATGTTAAAGTGTCAACTGATATTTTAAGTAAAGTGGGGCTTTACATTTATTTGTTCGCTTTCTGATTGGTTAGCACATTTAAAAAGATGAGAAATTCTGCCATAATTCTATATATTCTTACCATCTGTAACTGTTGCACCATCTCTTCCCTGTAAGCCAGTTCTCTTTTCATTTGGTCCTGAAAGTTATCTGTAAGACAACAGGTTTCAGAATTTACTATAGGTTTAAAGGTTTAGCCGTTCTAATTTAGATTATATTATTTTTATGAAATTCAGAAAAATTCAGAAAGAGTTTAAATCTTAAACCAAAGAAATTATACACAAAACAATGAAGAAGAAATATTTCAGGTTACTAAATTGTATTCAAATTTATGACGTTGTCCATTATTGGACTGTACAGTATAAACCCATTTAACCCCAATTATTGTTATACATTTGACACTGTCATTGTATATGGTTTTGGTTTTCTATTTAGACATTATGGAGTTGTATTGTGATTTATTGGTTGATTTGTCAAAAAAATGTTTTTACAGCTTTGATGGCAGGATGTAGGAACGCAAACTTACGGAAAACTGGGAATGGAGAGCTGCCTTTCAGAGCGTGAAACTCTTGCTCCAGTCTCCTCCGTAAATCTATCTGCTCAAGGAGAACTTTCTGGAGTTCCTCTGCAAGACAATTTACACAATAAATCAAGATTAGTCCCATATTTAAGCTGTACATTTTAACACGCTTTTTATAAAAAATATTCATGCAATAGATTTTTCATCTTCGCAATACCTAGTAATTAGTTTCTATCTACCTTTTTCCATGCTCTCAACATCCTTCTTAAGAGTTACAGGTGAGGTTGGGTCTTGACTTTGATGATCTGCTAAGCAAAAAAAGGGAAAGTGTGAAAAAGCTATATACAGTAAATTAAATAAATTGTAATACGTGCCATTATAGTACCATCTGCGGCCAGTAGATGTCAGTGTGATAACAGTTAAACTTTTGACTATGAAAAATAAATTCCCATCGGTCCTATTTGTAATAAGAAATAGAAAATGTAGTTCAAGGATGAAGATGCATGTGCTATTAATGTGATTAGGCAAAACCATACTTACTGTACACACGTACATATAATATAATTTAGCCTCTACTAAAATATAGGCTGCCTGAACATTTTTCCAGTATCTGATTAGGACATTTAACTTCAGCTAAATTAACACATTGGAACAGCCCTTACAATAAACCAATATCGTGAAAGTATTCAGCAAATTGTTATTTTGCCGTTTTCATTAATGCCACTGCAATACTGATTCGTGAAATCGTTACAAACAGTTTTGATTGGATTCCTAAGGAGTTGCTACGTTCGAATTGCATGTGTTTTTGTGTCTATATGGCAAATGGCTCAAATGAAGTGATCCAACACGTTTGTATAATCTTCCCCTCATTTGGCTGTCTCTCTCTCTTCTCATTTCCCGTCTTGCCTCCTTAAGCCGAACAAGGCGTTCCTCATTTGGAAAGCGGTCTTGTTCTCGCTCTCCTCCTCTCTGTCTCATTTGACAAGCAAATTTGCAGACAGTGCCTGAGGATAACAACCTCGTTTGACAGTCAATTAACCGTGAATAGTCAAAGCCAAGGCAGTTTGCATTATATAAATGGAAAATTAGATTATTTTTTCCTTCTCTCACAAGAAACAGAACTATCTTTAAGACACTGCCTTTAGACTATTTGGAAAATCAGAAGTTCTAATCACGTTTCTCTGTAGCCCCTTGGAGACATTTAGCAATCAGGCAAAGGTGGTTTCATTTAATTTGTTTCATGTAATTTTTTCAAATATGTTATACGTTATATGAGGAGATCATTATCGGCTAGATAATATAAATGTCAGCGTAGATGTTGTAAAACACTTTTAATGTCCGTCTGACAGATAAAAGACAATAAGCTATGATCTTTCTAATGGAAGATTTTGCCAAGCAAAAGGCAATTATTTCTATTTGATATTGTTCAAATGGTGATTGTCACCTTCCCAGCGTTGAGCTGATTGTCTTCCTGAACTGTTATGGCTCCCTACAGAACACATTTTCCCAATGTCATTGTGGAGAGAGCTGCTCCATTTTAAGAGTGCAGCAGGCGTGTATTCCATTCTGCATCTTTTAGATTTAGATTAATCCTAATATCCTTCCAGGGGTGGGCCATCTGTGTTGCGCAAATTATTTTGTAGCCCTCTCGCTGTAAGTGTTGGATGTAAAAAGGAGATAAAGTGATGTGTGCTCTTACTTGGATTCTCTCGCCAGTATTCCGGAGTGGATGTTTCTGTCTCTGGGATGAAAAAACTGCTTTGTTCTTTGTTGTCATCTGAAAGAAATGTGAGAACAAGATATCAAATGTGAATTCAAATGCAAAGGATGCATCTAGGTGCATTATTATTATTATGAAATATGTGTGATTTGTGTGTGCTCTTTTCAGGTAGGGAATGCAAATACATTAGCAGCGCAGGCAATAATCACATTACAGTTATTTGTACTACAGTTGTTTGACATTACAAAATGTGGTCCACTTCTCACCTGAGATGACTGTTTTGTTTTTGGTTGCATAGGCCGGCAGCCCATCATCTCTGCTCTTGTGAGCCTGAAACCATAAAACATCACACAATGTCTGATTAGAACTGATTCATAACACCAGGCCAAAGGTTGAACATAGAGCAACAAAATATATCAGTCAGCCAAAAGCACAGAATTGATTAGCCTTGAGAATGACAATGCTGTTATGTTTTATATATGATCCTGATGCTTGTTTTGCTGTGGCGTGCTACTGAGTTTCTTTAGATAAATCAACACGCCTCCGACGTGTTAGTCGGATCTTGTGTGTATACGTGTCTTTGTGCGCTAAGGCTAATTGCTACAGAACCCCCATTTGCCTTTCTGTCACCAAGTCTGTTTCCTCTGTTAGCATAGCGTCAAAGGGTTAAAGATTAAAAAGGCTAATAGGCAGAAGTGACAAAGGGGAGCAAACATAATGTCGCCATTAAACAAAACACGACTGGGCTTATTAGGAAGGATCAAAGAGCTAAGAATGTTTCATTTCTGCAGGGAACGCAGACTATCAATCTTGTTATGCATACGATCCCTGCCCACCTATGGCCTGCATTTAAATAATTAGTTAAAGTGCCTGGAGGGAATATTTACATTTTTGTTGGCAGCGCTTTCCTCCAGTGAGCCGTGAACGGGGCTGGGGACTTTGAGAATGGCGGGTGGACTGACAGCGAGGCTGGGTTTGTCTTCTGCCGAGGTCTCGATGGGAACGGCTTGGAATGAGGCTTGATCTTTGGCCTGCTCCGCTTCGCTGCTGTCAGAGAGACCACGTATGTGTAGTCCGCACGGCTGCTGCAGCGTCTGTGGCGACGTCCGCGCTGTGCGGCCACTGAGGTCCGTCTGTTCTTCATCCTGTTTTGTCTCCACGTCCACCTCTTGTTCCTCGTCGCTCTCGCCGCTGTCACTCTGGTAGCTGCAGCTGGTGCCGGGGGAAAGGTGCCTCTCTGGGCCAAAGTCCTCAAGGCTGCCGTGGAGCTTGGCAATGCTTTCTGTGTCTTTGACCACCGGACGGAAGGCGGAATGGTAACTAGCCTTGCGCGTTTGCAGAGAAGGAGCATCCAGCAGCTTAAGCCAGCCCTCTGAGGCAGGTCGCAAATCAGAGGTGACAGAGGTTGGGCAGTCGGTCTCGAACAGGCTGGATCTGGGGTTGTTGTCCAGGCCAGGCCCTGCATCGCTCTGTTCAGACAAGTCTAAAAATGCTTGTCTGAGAGAGGGGCTTTCTGTGAGGGAGGTAAGGGCGTTGGGCTGAGGTTGAAGGTAAGTGGGTACTGGAATGCCCCCTGTTGCCCTTGGGGGCCAGAACATGCAGAAAGGTGGGTAAAAAGCATCCTTGCGTCCGGGCCAAAGAAGCCCAGAGAGGCCACTGTTTTTCTGTCCATTGGTAGCCTCGCTGTCGTCCTTCTTTTGTGGGCACAGGCCAAATGCAGGAAAAGTATAGGGGCTGGGGAAAAGGGATGTTGTTGGGAATTTCTGCAACATGCCAAAACCTTTGCTGGGGACCGGAATAACTGGGTAACTACGGGGGGCTTTACGGGGCGAGAGGCTGCTGGTGTCCAAATCATCATCGTCCTCATACCTGCCTCTCTTCTGGGTCAGGTCCGGGGAAATCATGTGGGGTAGGACCGAGCTGACGGACTTTCCCAGGCCCATAGGCGAGCAGTTAGAGGAAGGAAGTGCCCTTTTGCGACTTCCTCCATTGAACATGGCTTTTACATCCTCCCAGGCAAACATCAAATCATCTTGTGGGGTTTTGTCCGTCAATTTAAGGTGCCGACGCCATGAGTTGAAGTTAGCGGCGTCTGGCTGTGTGTACTTGGCCTCAGGTGTGCGGTGTGAGTGGAAGATGAATTTGTTAGGGGAGAAGTACATATTACAGTAGGAGCACTTGATGCATTTAGCCCTTGAGCTGTTGTAGCGTGCCGGGATGAAACTTCCTCGACAGCCCCAAGCGCATTCATGCGTCACGTCAAAGGCAAAGTTGTCAGGCAGCTTGGGTGGTGCATTCTCACCCAGGAAAGACTTGCAGAGTCGCTCTGCTTCTCGCTTGGTGATCATGCCACAGCGCCGTGATGAGATGGGCATGGCGCCAGCCCGGCGAAGGATCTCCAGCTGTACAGGTGTACACTGTACGCAAGTGATGCCTAGAGCCACACGGCGGTTATGTATCTCGTTGTAGCTGTAGTTCTTCAAGAGGGTGTTGGAAATCTGAGCCAGGCATAACCGCTCTTGGTTGTCAATGACCAGTGAGACGATAGGCACCCCATAGAGAAGGACTTGCCCAACTTGATTGGGCTTGAGGGAAGAAGAGTGGTTTGACCTTGGGGGTGTCAGGGGCTCCTGCTGAAATGAACTTGGTGGGGTGGCCATCACAGTGTCGTCTGCTCCAGGTGGAAGACTCTTTTCCATTCTTTGGAGACCACTGACGGGAGATGTTTGTCTGTAAATACATTTAAAAAAGTTACTTTGTAAAATAAAAAATTAAAATACAAAAAAGAAAGATAAAAAACAATTAACCATCTCCAGCATCTCTTCGAAAAATCAGATGTGAAAAGAGCATACATGTCTAATTCAATATTTTAGTTTAGTGCACAGTTTGTTAAATAAACCAAAATTAAGCAGTGGGAAACAATCGAGAATTAAACCAGCTTTCCCCACTTTTATCACTGATATAAGATACATTTTTTTTTCACAATTTATTGTCCAAAAAGCCGTGATTTAAAAATGTAAACTCTTAAAAAAAGAAACAATTTAGAAAGGCCAAATTAATATAATATATATGTTAAGAAAAGGAAACAATGGCTACTCTCTTAAACGTCCATTTAAAGATTTAATGAGAACGCCATGAAAGTAAAATTATAAAGTCGTTGAGCATCACAGCGCTCTGTGGGATATTCACAATTTGTTGTTTCGAAAAAAAAACATCCAAATGCAATAATGTTATTTGTTTTACATTATTTGAGCACTTTGTGGTTTATTATTATTTCAAAAATCTAAACAAATGTCAGCCCTGCAGTTTCGTTTCTTAACAAACAGAATAGCCTACACCATTGCAGAAATGTAAACAACAATAACATAATAATCATAATAAATACTGTCGATACATTTTTACTGTTTTCACCTATAGCAAAAATGTCAGTAGATACCAAAGGATAAGCAAAAGAGTGCCGTTTTTGGACGCAACCTGTTTGATAATAAAGTTTTTATTTTCTTACCTCCGCGCGCTTTCGGAGACGTTCAAACGCTACAGAATATAAATCATGCCCGTAATCCACATGCACAAATGCAAACTGTAGAAATGTTACACAAGCACGTTACTGGCCGATATAACGGCAGCCTTTTCTACACCACCGGGTTACCAGAAATAGAGAAATGCCAGTGAAAGAGCGAACAACCGAGCATCTCTTCCACGAGCTCTTATTCTCGGCTATGGATGCGAGTGATTGGCGTGGCTCTGCCCCTCAGAAGAGCCAATGACGTTTCACTAACTGCCACTCAAACACACTAAAGAGAAGCTCAAACAGGAGCTGCGGGGCTAATATCTGAACGAGGGGGAAAACCAACCGTAAAGCACCCATGTGGAATCGGTTTAAACACGTGGATAAAAAGAGTTGTGACTGTATTCACGCCATGGGATCATGCGAATAAATGAATGTTGTTTGTGTCATAAAATGAGCATTATTTTCTTTAATATATTGTTTTAATTCAGCCTATACCTATTATCTTGTTACACGCAAATATTCTAAAGATAAAGTCCGCTCCCATTTAGATATATTATACATCGCGTTTATACATTGCGATCATGAAATTAACCTAACGAATAATCTGACAGTATAGTACAGTCATAAAACACACAAAATAAAAAAGTCTTTATTTATATAAAGTCGTTTTTTCAGGGATTTATTCTAACAACAATTGAAGAGATGATCTTGTTTTAGTTCATTATTTTCTATTTATTTAAAATATAACGAACTAACTATAGGCTTCCAGTTTAGTACTATAATGTGTAAAGTCAAGCAGATCATTTTAATGATTTGTCATATTGTTAGCAATATCTGCGTTACCACACATTGAAACTGTCTGGTTATATTGAGCCTAGTATCCACACATTCATATATCAAGAGAAAGAGAACACGTCGGCGCGTCATTTTTTCATCATTATAAGGGTAATACATGCTTTACATGAATCGACCAGAACTAGTCATAGCGATGAATTGTTGTCCGTCAAACTGTCTCATCAATAAAATTTATATAAAGGGCCTATTCTACTGCCCGATTGAACTGAATAGAAAAAAACAATTATGCTAAAATGGCATTAAAATATTCCTAGTAAAAATTATTGTTAAAATAACAATTAAATGTTTTTTTTTTGCTTCAAAAGACTCGAGGTGCAAGTTTTGTTAAATATCTGCATTATTCCAATTTAGCGGTGCAGGTGGCTTTAATTAGAATACGAATATTAGGCTTAATTGTGACCACTTTTTTTCTTTGTCGTGGTAATAAAATTAATATTTAAGGTCAAGTGTTTTGTGAAAGCGAAATGAAATTGACAGACAGGAAAGAGAGGGTCCCATCTGCAGCCCTCTAAACCTCATTTAGATCCCATCGTTGGCTTTTGTCTCCCACTACTCGCACCTCCTCTCTTCCCATTTGCAGGTATGTGTATATAGAGCCTATATAATAATAATAATACTAATAGGAATGATACTAAAACTAATTTTTTTATTATCACTAAAACTATAAACGGATAATTTCACATGTTTATGTTTAATTTACACCATAGTTGATTATCAGTAAGCTAGTTACGCGGAACAGTTAACAGCCTAAACATTTAGGCCTTTGCTAAATCATGTTCCATGACTGCTTGATGCATCAAACGTCATCTATATGTATGTTTACCATACTGTGAAATTAATCATGCGTTTAAAAAATTACTTATGTGACCTGTCAGGGTCAATACTGAAGAAAAACGGAGGAAACCTAATAGCTATGAACAGACCATTACACACCAAATCCATCATCTAAATAAATACCCCGGGCAAACAGTTGTATTTTTAAACAAATGAAACGTCTGTAATTTCTAAAGCAGGTTTACTAAAATAAAAAAAATCCTTACGGTAGTACCAATGAAGACTCTTATTTGACCTATAATTATCTGGAACAGAAAGTCCCACACTACTCTGCTGTTTAAACAGGTCTGACTACACTGTCACATATAATCCTTATTTAATGCTGGAGGTCTATCAGAAAATTGCAAGACTAAATACCACTTCATCTGTAAAGACTTATCAAGCAATATAATTTAAATCCAACCCATCCCATCAGGCTTTTTACTTTAAAAGTATACATGGGGGTTTTCTAAGCATCATCTTTCTTTATACGGCGTTGATCACAGTGAAAGAGAAATGGAAATTACTCCAGTGTATGACATCCTTTAAAGCATAAACTGACTTCCAGTACACTATATATTTATTATTTTACAAGGTAATCAGATGTATCTCTTGATTGAATGATGATATAGAGGACATCGACTATGTAAATAGGGTTGTGAATCGATAGTGTGGTGCCATCCATAACTTTACAGGAGACCTAAGTCTTTATGCAGAACAATAAGCTATTAGTTGTAACACATGCATAATTAATTGCTTTTCAATATTTCCATTTGCAATTTTAAAACTAATAATCAGAAACCACAGAAATAGTTAAATTCCAGGAGAAAATGTAACACGGAAATAACTTAGAGTTATTTCAACCTTTTAGTACATAAACACAACTTAAACAATCAGGAGAATCACAGGTGATGCTGTGATCAGAAAGGTCATTTATTTGATTCCAATTGTGGTGTGTATAGATGTTACTGTACGCCGGCACATACCTTATTCAATGCTTAGGAGAATCGTCTTTTTTCTTGCAGAATTCAGTTCACGCTCTCCAAAATCAGCCCAACCCTAAAATGGTCACCAAATATAATTTGATGTTAAACAGTCATAAATTATACAATCAACAATTTTGATGCTTTGTGTAAGTGCTGAAATAAAATGTATTGTAACCCTGGAAACATTCATTTTTTTCAAAACGAAATATATTTTCGAATACGTCTGCTTGATAATGCTGAACAGTTCATTTCATAGAAGATGTGGTGTTGCAAGCTCCTGCGTTCATTCAATCTGAGATAAGAATTCACGGGCTCAATTCATTTTCACGCCGAACAATGTTCTGCTTTTAATTTGTGTATTTAATTGTTACAAACAAGGTTACATCTAAACTGCACATTTATAAATAGCTGTTGTTAATACTGGTAACAAAAACATTTTACGAGTAGAACCTTTAGATGGTTGTCTAACGTGTAAGTTTACGTTACACCCTTAAGAACTTCCAAAGTGATGTCGAGGCCAAAAAAGTTTCCACAAACGTTTAGATTTTGTTGAAAAAAAAAACATGATTAAAAGCATTAATATTTAAGCGACAAAACACGAGGGCTATGTTGGAAAGTTAGAAAATGGCATTCCATCATATTGTTTTAATCAATCAACCACTGTCGATCTGCTGCGTTTAATCACGCGGTTGGAATTGAAATTCTTCATTGCTGAGTCTGGCAAGCCAGCAATAAAAGCCTTTACGTTCCATTTGACAGAATATTTTCAACTTTGTACATAAGGTTACTGATCTCTGAAAGATCACAGGTACGCTTACCTTGTTCGCACCATGTAAAAGCGACGCGCCTCTAGCTCTTCTGATGCGCTCGTCGTCTTCTGGTCGTCTTGTCTTCTGCAGGATAATCCAAGTCAAGGCTTAGGAAATGCAGTTCTGTGGGTGACAATGAACTGGCGTTGCTCCTTTGAATCAGCTGCTCGAGGCGTAAACGAAAGTGCTACGCATTGCTTGTGAGAGGCGCTCATTGAAGCACATGCTATCACTGAACTTCACATCCCAAGGAATCCGGGAGAGGAGGGGCTTTTACGGGATGATCAAATGGATAATGGCAAATCATGTCTTATCTTTCCTTTCTAAAAGGTTTTGCAAGGGAAAGATTTTTATTTTGCATTTGCTGATTCCGGAATATTTACAAGGTACAAACAAACACGTTTTAAACTTTACACTTTTTATTCAAAAATATTATGCAAATAGAAATTAGTTAAAAATTTAGGGTTGGGGTTTTCTTTCGTCTTTGGGGTGGGCGGGTTAGTGAGAACATACAGTTTACTTCACATACTAAAAAATGAACATTTGGTTATTAATTGCTTACCACTCGTGACTACAACTTGCACTGGTGAGCCTAATCTCATGTACTTCACAATTTGAAGAATAAATCAAATATAAAGTTAGAGTGAATCTTTGCATTATCATATAATCATGAATGATCATGCAAACATTTTTTTGCTTTAAACATAAACTTTCTTCAAAAAGCAAATAGAAGTTGAATTGCGATGCCAAAAACACCTTAGGCTAGACATAAAGTATAAAAAACATTTTCATTGCTGGTCATTCATTGGACTGAATTGTTTTCTTTGTCATTCACAACCAAGTGACTGTGCAAACCACAGTTAAAAACTCGTAAAATGTCTTATGAATGAGTGAATACATCGACCAAACTAACTATTGCTTAGCCTCTAAGTCAGCATTGTCCATTAAATGATGCAAAGGTCAAGGGGACAATACGGGGGGATCCCAGTTACGCAAACCCACCTAGCTTTCCCTTCCTTAATTACTATGCAGGTTGAGAGCCAGGCCTTTCATTGTCTTCATCATGAGCTCTTTCCAGCAGTCTAGGATAGGCTTGCTTTAACAACCTCATTGACTCATTGATCAGCAGGCATCAGTTTCAAACTGGCCTGCACCATGTGAACGGTCAGAATCTCGGTCTGTCTCTCTCTGGCTCGTTAAGTGCTCTTCTTTTTCTTTTCCTCTCACCACTGACTTGTAAAGAGCTTTTAATGTGGCTGTTAGGGCAAGGGAACAGGAAGCGTGTTGAAAACAGAGCCCTTTATTATTTATAAGGAGGTTTAATCTGTCGCTTAATCACCATTGTTTGTGCAAAGTAGATTTGGCGTTAGTTTGGCAAACGGGGGCTTAGGAGGTCAATTAATTGATCGGTGCTTTTAAGGATCTGCATATTGACACAGTGAACTGTTCCACTTGATGTCAACTTTGATCGTATTTTCAAAATCAACACAGATGTCAGTGAGTTAGCTTTTCTTTAACATTAAATAATGAAAGTACCTTGTTTCCAGCTCATGCATACAGATGTTCAACAGTCAAGGATTTCAGGTTCAATGTTCTATGTTTAAAAAGCCTAACTTCAGACTTACTGTGAGATACATGTCATGATGTTGTGATGATCGCTCTGTTGTCTGTCGAGTTGCATTAATTGTGTAATCCCCTAATCCAGCTTTATTCAAGAGTGACACATAGTCGCAGATAGGGAAACACAAAGATTAAATTGTTTACAACTCATTGTTAACTGACAATAACAAATCATCTAGACTGATGAGGGAAAACATTTATTACTGTTTGTCAGACGGCCCGTAGTTACAGGCAGAAAGACAGATACATATTGTAGATGCCAATATCCCGTTTGGATACAATGTGTATAAAAAAATTACACATTCTTTCTATGTTACATAAATATGATTAAATTACTTAAAAATTAGGCAGTGCTTGGCAGTCAAACAACTATTAGCACACTTCATTTTTTTGCAAAACAACACTTGTTTCTGTTTTAGTAACCATTCCCTTTTCACGTCTACTGTAAAAGCAATAACAAACACACAATATTGATCCGCATTAATGTGATTTAAAATCCTGAACTGTTGCTCACTACAACAACATTTTATCACCAGAGGCAGCACATGGACCTCTGTTAGGATAAATATGACAACGTGAAACACATGATGCCTTCATCCAATAATGACGTCTGGAAGTATCATGGAATGACAGAGAGGATTAAAGTGGTGTCAATCATAAAAACAGTAGCTGTTATTGTTGACATTCACATAAACAAGCTGTTGTTATGTGATCAGATCATCAACAGTGCATTGTTTTTCATATTTTCTTGGCATTAAAATAGATTACATGCGTATCAGAAATGTATCTCAAGTCTAAATGACATATCCTTAATTTTTATCCGGTATGTATATGTTTTCATGTATGTCAGTTTAGCACTGGAATGCATATTACGGAGTTACAATTTAGTAGAAAAAATCTGTTTATACAAGGTGGTACAATACGATATTAAGTTTGCTAGTACTCTCAAAAGAACAGAGCATAGTTTCATTTGCATTTATTTTCCTGAAGTAGTTTAATTATAAACACTACCAATTTGTGTACTGAAATTACTGCAATTTTCTGGACAATAGTTACGTATATCAATTTTTTTACAAAACAAAGATGTATTGATTTTGCTCTTTATCACACAGATTTGAGAAGTTCTGTATTCTAGAGAACGACTTTGAAAAGCAGAGGCACCTCATGAAGTTGATTAAAGACCCAGCGAGTGGAACTGTGATGTTAGCAGGTACAGCACTACAGTACTGATGAGTAATATAGATTTATTTTTTATGTGCATGCAAAATACAATAAATAAATTACATTAAATGCATATCAAAATGACTAATATTAGTTTTTTTTACCAAACTGCATCAACGTATACCAATGGAAACATGCCTGGAATAGTGTTTATATTAATCTTGTCAACACGTACGTGCTTTGTTAAGCTATAAATATAACATTTGCGTTTGTGTAAATATGTTTTGTTTTTAAATATTCCAAAACACTTTTTGTATGTTGAGTGCACGAGAAACTGCACTTGACAGATGCTTTTTAAGTGCTTCTGGGTATTTCAACGTTATCACTAGCATTTAGGATTACTGAACTCTTGCTAAATAGCGAGAATCTCAGTTTATCACTCTTAAGTGAAAGTGTATTGGAGAACAGGAGAAAAAACATGTTTACACAGAAAACATATGTGGCACATTAGTGGTCATCCAGATGTTGTGGTGGTAATCTTATGTCATGTGCTCTCACTGGTCAAAAAGTTGTAATCATTAAAAGTATTAGCAAACTGTTAGACTAATAAAAATGTTTTTACTCTGATCGAAATAAAAAGTCAGGCTTCTTAAATAGGTTAAACAGCTTTGATATTCAGCACGCTGTAATCTGTCTTTACATCCCAGGGAATTACTTTTAAACGCACAGTTTTGAGGTAAATATGTTTTTTGGTGTCATGTAAAGATGCAAGTTTAGAATTTTGGCATTTACCAAAACATTTCTGCGCCTTTTTTTACAATACTTTTAACTTGTATCTAGGTGATTTTTAATAATTGGATGAAGTCAGTTCATCTGAGAATCTACTATCATTTAAATAGCTGCCACTTGGTTTGCGATTATGTGATTTAAACATCAAACGCTTTTTTTACTCTCGTCAATCACAGTGTTTTCTAAATAAGATAATGGACTCAGGCAGCATTGTGGAATATGTTTTCAGCACCAAGGACAGGGGTAGTTTCTTGAAATGAAAACCACACAGTAAAGATTGTATTTACATTTTTGTAAAGATCGCAGAACAAGCAGCTTTCTAAAGATACTCAGTCTGGGCCCGTTTGAGTCATCTATGACATAAGGGCTGCCAAATGGATCCCCAAGGAGAATTAAACACATTAGACGCAAGTTACAATATGTCCTTGATCAATAAATCCACCAAGGTAATTTTCAGAGTGACTGGCATGTCTAGAAGACAAGTCCTTTTAGTGTCACTGAAGTTGACCAGATATGCTGCTTATGTTTACGTAAAACATTAGCCTGAATATAGTGTGAATGAAACCTATAACTTTGATGCAAGCAAGAATTTTTTTTTATATGAAACTTCAGTATTCTCGGGACAAGGGTATTTTGATAAACTAAGGCAGGCTGTAATTTGTATTGCAATCTTATCTTATCAAGTCAAGTTATCTTCATAATTGTGACACAATTTCTCAAATTACGATTTCAAAAATTAGACAATGGTTTAATATTTCTAAATGTTTTTTTGACTATTTTATGCTTCGTGATAAGCTTACTTTCACTTTTTGCTCAGTGGTCTAAAGACTGTTTAATGGCAGGTTTGCATCATGGCAACTTCACATATATAGCTAAAAACTACTGACGTGTTTGAAAACCTAAAAGAGTGACAACTATATTTCGTGACTTTTACTGATGAATGAATGAATGAATGAATAAAATTAGCGTGAATGTGGTACAGTAGTAAATAAAGCATACCGTTATGAGATATGAAGGAAACTGGCAGCCAGATTTGCATTCGAATGCAGCCATGGAGATGTGATCTAAAAGAAGATTATCTCCATCTCTCCCGTCTCCTTTCCTTTTTATTCTCTCTTTCACTCTTGTTATTGGGTGTGATTTGTCAGAGCCCCTAGTGAAAAAGCTTGCTATCACCGTACACTTTTCTTTTGGCATTGTTAAAACTAAATGAAACAAGGTAATTAGCTTGTTACAATTAAAGTGACTCGACTGGATAAATTGTAATCACCCGAAATGAAGTTAGGCTTCCCTGCAGGATCGGCCAGCCAGCTGAGCAGCCTCATTTGCATAATTAAAATATACAAATGATAATGGATTTTGTACTCAATATCCAGCGGCTGTAAATCCAAAGAAATATGAATATTACAATAACAACACATCTGCCTTAAGGTAAACGTGGGACGATGTTCCTGTAACATTGCATTTTTCTCCCTTCCCCTCCCGCGCTCGGCTGTGGGGCAGCAAAATGAGTCTGGTTATGTCAGCGGAGGTACCAATTGAAAAGCGGAGTGATAAAATAGATGAAAAACATTCAAAAGTGATATTAGTTAATAATGCCTGTGGTGGAACCACGGGGTGGAGAAAGAGAGAGAACGTGTGAGAAAAAGAAAGATATGTGGACCAATTACACTTGCAAATTGTCAGCGGCAGGTCCTCGTAGCTTTGCTCTACCTCAGGGGAAGCCTTTCGCCTGATTACACGAAATTGGGATTGAATTAAACATCTAAAAGGGTTGTCAAAAAAGACAAACTAGAATGAAATTAGGCTTGGACTTTTGGCTGCTAGCAGAGGGAAGCTGGCATGCACAGAAAGAGAGGGAAAGACGCAGGGAAATTTTCTCAATTAGATGCGGGACAATGTCATGAAATTAGGCCTTTGAGGTTTTCCCCCGCTTTGCATTTGTCATTAAAGTGTGTGGCGTTGGGCTCCAAACAGCTGGGTTCCTGTCAACTAATGGCTCAGTTGCTTGCTTTCCCCCCTTCCGATGGATTGGACTTTGTCCTGATGTAATGTGTGGGAATGCCAATTGGAATGGAGTAAATCAATCTGCAGGGCACATTGTCAGAAAAACCTACAACGATATATCAGAAGATGAGAAATTACACTCTTTAATCCTAACAGTGAAAGTTATATCATGCATGGTTCTTTGTAGCAGTTTACAGACATATCAAAGTTTGGAAATGCTTGATTAAAGGTTTCTAATAATAGTACAAATGTATGTGTAGACAAAATATGCCAACGTATCAATTTCTTTCATTAGAAAACCTTTTTTTGGATTACTTGGACCAAATAATGATGAAAATGCAGCCAATAAGAGGCCTGAATAGACAGGAACCCCTTCAAGCCTCCCAGGGAAAGATCTGTATATATGATATACTTCAAAGTCAATCCACATTAAGTCCATATATTCATGTTGCTGCACATTTAAAGGCTGCACAATTATGATGTTGAGTCGCGGGTTCCACCACACCCAAAAGATAGAGCTCTTTACGTTGTGGAACTCATTGTCATGTTCCAGAAATGAACAATTTCTGAGCCGAGCCTGCTCGAGGTAGCCATTAGAAAATGGGTTCACTGTGGTCATAAAGGAGTGGACACAAAGCAAGATGGATCCACATGTTCATGTTGTTAAGCATCTTCTTCTTGTTTGCGACTCTATGTTTGCATTTGAAACACTAAATGTCTTTTCGATAGCACATCAGTGCAATATGGACCAGAGCTGTAAGTAAATAATTTGCAGTAATCAAAGTTAATGGAACCCAATGGGAGAGACTTATACTGTTGCAATAATCTCATTTAGCAGACACCAGATTCAGTGGATAATTGGACATAAGTAAAATTGAATTCCCTTGCTCAATTACAGCACTATTTACTCCACATCAGCAAACACAGGTCAATTGTACCTCTTGCAGCCTAGAAATGCTAATGGAAAGTGAACATTCAATATCTGGTTGCTTGGTTTACCCAGGTGGTTTGCAAAAGCATTTACCAAGACAAAGCCAATCAAAAAACACAATGCTTTTTATCTTGGGTTGCACTATGAAAAATAATACTGCTGTTCCTCAGCAGTGTAAAGCAAATGGATTGAAGCAATCACATCCCTAACATCATTTGGGTAAAGTCAGTGAATATATTTTGCCCTCTTCTCTCGGTCTAATCACAGTAGGTTTAGTCTCAGTTTGGCACGGAACAGTAACATTAAGTGATAGCTATATTTACATCTTCTGACGAAAACGCAAATGTTGCCTTTAATGAAGTAATAGCACACCTCTTCTCAATAAGCCTCTCAAATGTAGTGACCATTCATGTCCAAACGGTGCTGAGCAAGCTACACACCAATTTTTTTAATCTCAGTATCGAAATCCCTAACATCAAGTCCAAGCCATTACTGATAGCCCCATTAACACCAGTAATTTATAAAAGAAGCCTTTTAATCAAGCATTGTTTCTTCACTCTAAATTTTGTGTTTTTACGTGTGATTTTCCTTTCTTATTTAAAATAACAAACAGAAAATGTTGAGGGCCATAAACGAATACTGTACACGTTGTAAAATGTCCTCACCCAGACCATATCATGAAACAAAAATGAGTCATTCGAAAATATTTATGATCAGTGGTAATTTAGGATCAGTTATATAAAAGCGCTTTTCCACCATCGCCCCAAATCTTTCTCGTTGCATTTGTCTGGAATACACTAAAATACTTTCAAAATATGTGCAGATTTATTTTAAACTAGACATCATACACATAAAAACACACCAACTGATCAAATCTTCAGACTGGCACAGTCTTTCTGCAGCAAGTCCACACTGAAAATCCTAGCAAAAGTCTTCTTTTAGCCTTTAATCGCTGGTTTCATTTTCCACCACAGGGCTGATGACGGAGATGTTTTGAATGTCGGGATGCCTTTATAACACAAGAGACTGAGCTCTGTGCACATTCATCAGCACAATTCAGTATGTGCCGAAAATTCCGAGCCGAGTACAGTTTGTTTCGAACCAGGCTCACGTGGAAACATAACTTTAACCATTTCAGACTTAGCTTGGACCGGTTTGGAGCGATGGTGGAATAGCGCTCTTAGTTACAGGTTACTGGCTACATTGATTGCTAAACAATAAGCCAATTATAACATAGATCATTTACATAACATTTTAAAGGGATAGCAACAAAAGCACCCAGTTCAATTCCACGACTTGAAGATGAGGAGAAAAGGGGAAAAACTACACTTTTAAATGTAAGTATTGACCATATTTCAAAATCAAAATAATGTGACATTCTTTGGTAAACTCTGCACTTTAAATAACATAACAAAACAGCTGTCATACCAGGGCCTTTTTCTCTCCACCTTTCATTTCCATTTTAATGCCCCTGCATTAAAGGGTAAATTAAAGTGGGTCCCCTGTCTATAGTCTTTCTTTTCAACTGCTGTCAATTTCATGATGAAATTTTCCTTAAACCCCAAAACAGTAAGTGTGTGCAGTTTATTGAATCCATCCCATCAAATAACCAAAAGTATTTAAATCATCATTTAAATGAATGCCCTTCTGCTCTCTTCGACCAGGACTTCACAAAAATCCCATATTCAGACAGGCAAGGACAAGGGCTCAGAACAGCTTAGTTCTCCAAAAAGATGTATTTAATCTTAAGATATTAAGCAGGGTTATTTTTACTTACCATCACCCCGTATTAAAACAGACATCAACGGTTGCCAGAGATTTTAGTCAGCAAATCAAACACACGTGAGTGGGTCATTTTAATCAGGGAGAGCCCGACTGAGTCGAACTCCAGATGTCAAACGGAGCACCATTAGCAATATGAAGGATAGATGAAATGATTACACATTATTTAAAGAAGGGACAAGAGAAGATGAAATCATTTCGGCAAGGGGTGGGGATGGACCTCCTCTTTCACTTGCATTTAAACAGAAAGAGATGTTTGTTTAACACCGTCTTATTGCTTTGACCTCTCTCATTAAAATCAGAGAGAGCACTAAGCTGCTAATGCTCCCTCCCTCTTTTTATACAACAAGAGCTTCATTTAAATAACTTACAGGTCCAATTAGATGGGAAATTAAATTGTCATTATTTAAGTGGGTGATAGCCAGATGATGTGACAGGAGGCAGGCGTGTTTTGTGTCCCTCGAGACCTGCTGTAGTTACACTTATGAATTTGGGCGAAAGCATTGCTGGTGTCATAAAGACGATGTATGTTCAAAATGATTGCACTTCTGGATTTTGGAAGCTCGTTGTTGTTGTTTAAGCACAGAGTATACATGCACTTTTAAGTGATTTAGTGTTTAATAATGATGCTGTTTCTCTCTGGGGTCCATTTGTTTTTAGCGAAACTATATTGAAGTTAAAACAAATAAAATCACTTTCAAGAGTGTACATTTACGGTGTGTAAACCATTTGGTAAGTCACCAAATGTAAAAATTTGTCGCATCTTCGCAAAGTTGTACCTTTTAGATCAGCATGTTTATTGTTTTGAACATTCTCAGTTGTGAAGTATGGTTTATAATCAGTTAAATAATGTTTTATGTGCTATTAAAAGCAAGATCGATTTAATTGATCAATTTATTTGTTAGAGTAACCCCATTTAGTTATAATATATCTAAAAACATATTTCTTTAAGTAAACATAATTCTTACGCTGTTAATAATGCTGAAAAGTCTTTAATTTATTATAAATACAAATTTGTGATCGATGGCTTTCATCTATAGTTCATATTTTACAAAATTTACCCTGAGAAAAATTCACACAGTCTCTGCTTCTGACAAATGTAAATTGTAAAGTCAGTATGTATGTATATATGTATGTATGTATAATATAAGCCTTTTATTTACTGATTCATTCTCTGACCAACCTGATTAGAAAGGTTAGTAAGACTTGCCCTGCGACCCCCGTCCCCGTCTCCGTCCTGGCCGCATACACTGACACATGCATGCCATAAAGCTGATGGATGGAGAGAAATCAAAAATTCACAGGTGATCTCTGACCCCAACCAAAAGCAAATGGATCGCAGCATCTGTGCTCGTGCAGTAAACGCGCTGCCCTCTGTTGTCACTTTTGAGTGCGGGGCTTATGGAGACTCAAAACACTTACCAGGCCCTGATGAAACCCCGGACACTTTTATGACCTCACCGAATGACTAAGTACAGTCTCCTGAGAGGTAAATTTGACTTTTTAGGGACGACGTGTATGCCCCTTCAATCATGGTATAATTCATTTTATATCACAGAACAGCACCTATATGACAGCATTGATGTTTCTTTTAGTAATTAAAGGAAATGTTATTTTTGTTATTACAAAAGAACTGGTCTGACATTAGGACAATCCACAATTTTGACTTTAGCCTGGTTTTGACAAAAGAGTTTTATACACAAAAGCGTGAAACTATATGTTGTAGACAAACAACTTTCCTGAGAAGGTCTCAAACTTTAACATAAACGTTAATTGTTCAGATACCAAAGAACAGAACAGCACTGGAACTTTTCCACTCTTTCACGGCATCTGTTTGTCTCTCTTGGCGTGTTTTTTTTAACATCGACCCTAAGAAAAAAACGGTCTACGACCGGCAAATTGAAAATCCATTTGTTGAACAAGTACATCTCACTTACAAAAAAAAGAGCAGGCGATCTGTTTGGACAAATAATATGACATGTGTGCTAATAGCACAGTTTGTACAACTGCCATCTGTCTGAGAGAAAGGTCAGCGAGAGATGGCAGGAGCGTGGCAGGTGATGGAGAGTGAGAGGGAACGTGAAAATGGGGAGGAGGGGAAAAACAAGTAAAATGCACAGCGATGGAAGATGGGCACTGTGACATCATATGAATGTCATAATTGAGCGGCACTAAATCGTGAGGCCCACTTTCGATGTGTCAATAAACAAGTTCAAGGTGACATGGTGGATCAATACAGCACGACAAGAGCCATCCGACAAATTTACGGCAGTGTAATTGGGTGCAAAATGACTCGACTCAACCTTCACGCCACAGAAAAAAGAACAAAAACAGAGCGCCCAATGTCGCCCCCCAGCAACAGTTTGTACATGTCACATATGCCTTCAGGTGCCATTGGAAGACAATAATAGATTTTGTTTTGTCTTTTTAGGTGTGTATATAAAAGACAACAGAAAAGTAGTGAGGTTATCTGTGTGTGCGCATGTGTGTCATTAAAGGAATAGCTCACCAACATTTTTATGTTTTCATCCTCTAATGGTTCAAAAGCTGCACGGTGTAATTTATTTCGTGAAACACCAAAGTTTTTCCTTTATAACAACAGTTGTTGTTTAACTCAGTTCAAGCTCTTTAAAAGTAGCCCATACAACTGTTCCTTAAAGCTTTTGAGCATTGCTATGGACTGTTGATTTTATAAAAAAAAATTGGCACCTCACAAGACATTGCCACTATGTGAATTCTATGGGGGTTCTGGAAGTTGAAAAATTCACGGTATTTTATTAACCAAAAATGAAGAAATAGAATTCTGGTCCGCAAAGAGTAATTGCAAAATAAAAACTGTATCAAAACAAATTTATATTAGTATTGACAAAAGCTGCCATTTTGTATAAGGTAATCATAACTTCTCATTGGTTCAGGTACGTAGCTGCGAGGCTAACAAGATGACTGTAATTGATTTTTGGGAATGGAGTCATTAACCTCAAATGTCAGCACCTCCTCCTCAAGTTGCTGAGATATTGATCTGCTAATGCAGGTTCAATAGAGGCTGATGTTTAAACAGAGATATACACACAACTTTGACTGGGGCAATGAATAGTTTGTCATCTTATATAATTGTTGAGTGAGAACACAAAAAAATAAAGAAAAACAAATAAAATCATTGATGAGGTTCACGTGATCCAAAGTTTACTCTTGCAAAATCAAATGTTTTCAATTTATGGAGCACCAAGGTGAAAACCAATAATGTGCGACATTAATAAACTCAACACGATTAAGACAGTTGTGAGGACAAAAGAGGAAGCAGATGAAGAATACCGGCTGAAATGTCAGTTTCAGTTCCTCACTTTCAGCTATTGTAGGCCACCAGGACATTTGGCACAATTGTTCGAATGAAAGAGACTGGAATGACAAGAGGGTTCATAAATGATGACAGAATTTTCATTTCTGGGTGAACTATTCCTGAGTTATTGTGACTTTCCCTGTTTGATTCTCACTAATCTGTCTTATCTGCAAGTCAAACGATCAAAACAAACTCTGTGGAAGTATACTTTTTCAGGAGTTGGACTAAAGTCACAGAATTCATCAAATTACAGGGACAAGCTGAAGTTTCCAACTCCACCAGATCTCATCACCAGCTAAGCTAATATTCGCTACATGTAAACATCCTCTGTTAATGTGGGGCGAGGATATGAACTCGCAGCATTTGATGGATTAGTGACATTTCCAAAGTAAAGCACATATGAGGCTGCCCTCACCATGTGGTCTATGTGGGTTTAAACCCAAGCTGGGAGAAACGTGTAAGTGATATCTTTGTGTCACAGAGCATATCCGGCATGCGGCGTGTTGACAGCTAGCGAGTGATGGCTGATGCTTGGATGTCTGCGTCTATGTGTGTGTGTGTGTGTGTGTGTGTTTCGTCGGTACGTTCCATTGTCTCCGTGGCATTTGCTCTTGATGACGGCTGGAAAAAGCCCGGGGTGACCCGGAGGTGCAGACTACAATCAAAGGTCCTCTGACACCGCTGAGAATCATCACAGCTTGATGATAACCTGACTACCTTCAGGTAATGCCATGAAAGTGATAGCAGATATGTTAGTGCAAAACTTTCTCAGTTAAGAGATTGAGTCGGAGCTGTCCAGGTGGGTTAAATACGTTTACCTTCTGATTGATGGGTGCATTTAAGCATTGGTGGGGTCTTTATGAGCTCCGTGGTGCTGTGTGAGGGTATGTCGAGAGGGAATGTCAATGAATTAGCATTTCCGGGTTTCCTGTTTGTACTGGGAAAATTGCCATGAAAAACAAAAACACCCATGTGTAAAGTAAATACATTTAAGTGGTAGGGCTATTACAAGATGACGACACAAAAACTAGCAATAACTGGGCAAGTGCCGAATCTGTACACACAACTTTCTTCAGAATAGAAAGACCATTGTGTTCATGCCTTTGGCATTTTTACATTCTTTTCATTAGTTTTATTAGATCTATATGACTGAACCTAAGATAGGTCAGTTTTACACACTTTACCATTTATTTGGTGCCAATATCGGCACAGAAGCAAACTGAAAAGTAACTTTTTAATCTATAACTGTCTGCTCTAAGCAGAGTGTTTTTTGCTTACCCTAATGCTTTTATGTCAATTATAAGGTAGAGATGGATATAGACTACTGACAGTTTTCTTAAGTCGTGTTAACACTTGGGATCCTTTTGGTAGCTTTGGTTAATTTTTGTTTGCTTTTGGTTGCATTGTTGGGGGGTGTATGGACCATGCTGAGGGCAAACATTGTAAATGTATAAAATCTTGGAATGCACCGACCATACATCCCCCCCTTGAGCAACGTCCCCATACACCCACTCTTCTGCCCCCCACCCCTCCAAAAGCACTGGTGTGTGAAATATGAAAGAGACACGTTGTCGTTCAATTTGTCCAATATACCTCACAGGTGGGCTCCAGGTATGCAGCCCCTCAGTGGCTGAAAAATGACTGGTAAAGTGCTAGGTGACTTTGATGAACCTAGCCACTCCCGGCCCTATCATTCTTTTCCGTCTGGCTTCCCCTGCTGCCATGCGGACAACGCGCTGGAAATTTGTCTTATTGAAGTGAAGCCGCGCACCGATTCCTGCCGACTCTGAGCCAACTAATGAACAGGAGCTTAGAGTTCACTTACCCGCCCCTCGTGCTGCCAAAGCCAAGCGTGACGGCACACCGTTCGTCCTTTGGGTTGCTGGTGCGTGGTGTGTTAAACACGGCTGCGTTATTTTGTATTGTTTGTTTATGGAGTTTTGAGACCGTGTAGGAACGTGATCATTTGAATAGGAATGAAAACAGCAGATGTCTTAAGCACATTCATAAAGGTCTGTTAAAACCCAAACAACTTTCAGATAATCTTGGGATAGCTGTGTCTTTAATATTAGAAAAGATTATAATGTAAAATAAATTATATAACACCTTTAAACAAAAGTTGTTGTCTTTTTGCTCTGTTATAGCACAATGAGAGTTGTGATAACATGATTTGGGAAAACATTGAATAACAGATATAAACAAATACAAATCCGTACATATCTTGACCCATTCAGAGCTATCACTTAAATGTATGGGGTGGGAGTTCCCCCCAGATGCACCCCAACCATCACAAGCCCCCTGGCACATACAGCACATGTAGATACGACACTATTAACAAAAACATTATTTCCCCAGGAACAGACCATTAACATCTTGTGTAGGATAGACACGTAAAGCCCAGTGAGCAGACCGAGGGACAGGCAGCGTGTGATTAAGCTCCAGTGATCTCCAGCAGGGACTGGATTAAACTCAATAAGAGTCTTTTAATCCAGCTAAACAGCAGTTGAGCTAAGCCTGCTGCTCTTTTACCAGCTCAAGTGGTGAAAGTCATAACCTCGCTGAACGAGAAATCACTCTTCACAGTCTTGCATTGTCAGAAAAAGCTTCTGTAATTATATCATAATAAAAGATAGGTAGAGAATTTAGCAGTGTTATGGTTAGATTAGGTGGATATGAAGCAAGTTATTGGCTAAATTATTTACTGTTTACGTTCATCTTTAATATTATCAACCGGTTTTGTTCAGACTTCCTCTGAGGTGCTCTCACCTATTCTGGATTCTGTTTGGCTATTTATTATCCCTTATTTGGTCCATCGATCACCTGTCAGACAGATTTAAAAATCATATGACAATACTAGACAACACAAATTATGTTGGTACAGATATCTGTACAGTGAATAATGTTTTGTCAAAAAAGAAAATTGTAATGGAATTTAATTTTTTCCCACAGTGTTTGTAGTATTAATTTGTATCCTTACACTATTTTAATGATATTCCCGAGAAAATTAGGATTTGCACCCAAAGCAGTTTTCTTTTCTGATTGACGATATGGAGATTCCATGCGAATATTGACATGAATAACCTAACCCTAATATGACTAACACATAACTATAAATGCAGGGTTATTACGAATGCTCTGTCTGCTAACATAAATGACCTAGCCTATTATCACAATGGGTGTCATGATTCCGCTATCATGTCATGTTTATTCTTGGTCTTGCAGCGGAGTCATGGCATAGCCTTAGGTTTTGTGTGAGAAAGACATGGCTTTGTTTTGATTTTGACTTGCCATGTGCTTTCTCGTGTCTCGTCAGTGTTTCCCGCCCTTTTGTCTCGTTAGCCTTCCCATTAGTGTTTCATTACCTACACCTGCCCCTTGTTAATTATCCTGTGTTTGTTCCCCTTTAAAACATCCTCGTGTTCGTTGTCCTGTGCTCGTTCATTGTACTTTGTACGTTTTATGCTGTTATCCTTGAAAGCCTGGTTAATTCTTGCATCGTGTCTAGTTCTTGTTACATTGTGTTTTTGGTGAGGTAGTCTAGGTATTGTCCAGCCCGAAGCTCCAGGCAGAAGACCACACCGGGACTCAGCCCAAATATTTTTTGGGGGGTGCCATACGGGGCAGGAGGGCCCGATCATCCAGCGGGCCTCCTGATGTCCCAAGTCCGGTGGTCCCAAGTCCGGTGGTCCCAAGTCCGGTGGTCCCAAGTCCGGTGGTACCAGTCCTGCCCAGGCGTCCAGTCAGCCGGTGTCAAGTCCTGCGCCCAGTCCTGCGCCCAGTCCTGCGCCCAGTCCTGCGCCCAGTCCTGCGCCCAGTCCTGCGCCCAGTCCTGCGCCCAGTCCTGCGCCCAGTCCTGCGCCCAGTCCAGGGTATTTTGGAATTCCCCTTTAATGGCCTCTCTTGAACGTATGGATTGGGACTTTCTGTCCAAAAATAGTGGTAAGGTATTAACCTGACAACCAGTCAATCCATACACGAGACGATTCTATACCTGACAAATGCTGGACGAAGGACGTGGCGACTCTACAAAACTTCAGTCGCTATTAGATTATTAATGATAATTTTAAATCTAACTTTGTTTTTTATTTTGCCTTGTTGTGCAAGCACTGTCGAGCTTGTGCAGAGGCTGCAGTTTTTGCCAGAGGGGAACTGGAATCCCCTGGTTAGGTCTGGTCTCCCTCTGAGGTTTTTTTTCTCCTCCAATGGAGTTTTGGGTTCCTCGCCACCGTTTGCATACTGTTTTGCACTGTTTGCCTGGCCGGGGGGGCTGCTAGAATTTGATAGTCTTATTTAATTAACACTGCATATAGGAATTTATTGTGTGTCTGATATTTGACCTGTGTTTTGACTTCCATAACCTTTTATGTTTTACTTATAGTCAATGTTTTCTTGTACAGCTGCTTTGTAACAATGAAAATTGTAAAAAGCGCTATATAAATAAAGCTGACTTGACTTGACTATACACAATTTGGGGAGACAATTTGAAATCAGTCAATCTAACCTGCATGTCTTTGGGCTGTGGGAGAAATCATATTATTATCACATCATATACATTATAACTTTATCACGTTGTTTTAAGGGCAAATGCATTTGCTCCGATTTGTGTGCCCATAGCTGTGCTGGTCTGAAAACAAGGTGTGTTTAGGCGAATTGCTGACGCGTTGCTATTTTGAGGACACTGAAATAGAATAAAGTCAATGGAGCAATTTTAATAGTTTGTTATTTAAAGAGTTATTTGAAGAGAGAGTAATATGCGCCTACTGTACAGAACACACGTGAACTCTTCTTACTACACACAGAGGGACACGCAGCAGCACACACACACAAGCCAAATATAAAATAAAAGACTGAGTAAAAGATGATTATTGTATACGTTAAATAAAATACTGCTCGTCTGTAAATGTTCTGGTTAAACCCTTTTATGTACTCAATAATAATGTGTGCCGTGAGATATAATAATGTGAGAAGTGTTCAGTCTTTGCTCTTGCCAATTCCCTCATATAAATAGCAAATTTGCCATGGAAAACCTGATTGGTTTACAACACACCCATTACTCATTCCGAAAAAAGGGGCAACCCTTTTAGACCATGCGTTGGGCATGCCAACCATTTTTTCTGTCGTAAAACTGGCAAATTTGGATTCGGTGACGCCCTTAGTGCACCTGCGCCATGTGCTTAAGACTGTTAAAACAGGGCCCTGAAAGTTAAGAATAATGCAGTGCAATAACACGAATAACGCAAAATATGCATCTTCTCTACGTTTTTTAATCGAAAGCCTGACAAGCAAAAGCAAAAATATATAATTCCTTTTTTTGCCTTTTTGTAAGAACAAGAATGACTAAGAGTGAAGAAAAATGTGACAATTTAGGTATTCAAAAATGGACACCTGAAATTTGAAAAAATTGTGTGACAAACTCATTAAGCTTGTTTATGGGGTATGTGTGTTGTGTGAAGGATGGGGCTAACCTTTATATGAAGTCCCACTCAAACTTTCTTAAGTAGACTGGCAACTTGAGCGTTGAGTGATTTATTTTTCTGGGGGACCTTCCCCATCTTCTTCAACAAGACTTGTCCACCCTTGCTGACTTTTTCTGGATATATCCCAAATAACCACCGGCAAATAAATGTGTAGCCTACATTCAGAATTAAAGAAGAACATACCAAGAATCACACACAGACAGCTTACAAACATGTACTGACCAAGAACAAAGGCTTAAACAAGCACAACTACAGTTGAGACGGGTAAAGATAATTAAACTTGGCGACTGTCAGGGATGGACACCTCAGCTGATGGTCAGTTAAGGGGACTCAATGATCAGCTATGGTCTAAGGGCGGAAACCAGGCTGGCTTTGAGCCAGAGCTAAATTCTCCTTGAAAAATGCTTCCCTTGCTCATGAAGTGGTACACGTACAGCTGGTAGGCTACCCATTTAACAGGTACTTGTTTGGACGGTCAGTACTTCTGTTACAGTCGTGTTGAATATTACAACAAATATGGTCTGACAAAGAAAAGGAACAAAGGCAGAATAAATACAAACAGAAGTAAACGAGTAAATTTTCAAACATAATTGGTAACTAAGGAAACTGAAGAGGGACGCATCCAGCTAAATGAGAATTAATGACAAAAATCAAGAATACATGAGAAACAATGAACAAAATTTTCATTTTTGGTTGGAGTAACCCTTTAAGCTTATATTGGAGGCTATCAGCTGGCCACCTTTATCAAATAGTGAGCTTGACCAGAAAATTTACAATATTACAACATCTACTTATTTGTCAAAAACTCAATAAAACCAATAAAACCGACCTTTTAAATGTCAACGCTTTCGTAAATTGTGTAACTCAAAAATCATCTTTAAGCATTATGTAAAAGTTTTTTCCTGACCTTTTTTCCTGTAACTCTACACCCTCGCTTTATGTATTACACACGGATTCATGAATATGCAAATTACTCCCCGCCTTTAATTTAACACAGCCAACACTTATTTGAACATGGAAATAAAACAATTATGTTTTACTTGTATGTTCATTTAGGGATGAAATGGTAAAAACAAAGCGAGATATATTATACCGAATGACAGTTTTACAGTTTGAAACTGTACTTTCAACAATATTTACATTTTTCACAAATATGTATTTGAAACATTACATTTGGCACTTTACTTGAGATGAATATGTTTCTATGTATAATTGAATTTAATGTGGACACAAAAATGTGGACATCTCGTCTTTGACCTATTTATAAATAAGATAAAAACAACAGGTTTCCCTCCCATCCGTTTCGCTTATTGTTAGTCACGTGGGATCAGGCACAGTTAAGAGCATCCCTTACATTCTTATTGCTCTCTGTACAGCTAAACTAAAACCATCTCGAAAACAATCCAGTGCATTACACACTGTGTGCATACTGGACATTATTTAAGTGTTCTTGTAAGCCATCTAAGGCATTAATGTTGCAAAGCTACTTATGAATATTTAAGAACATAAAAGCGAGATAGACTTGTGCAGCCTAGCTGACCGCAACTCTACTGGGAGAACATCTCCTGAACATTTGGGATGGGTTTTAAACGTGATAAAACAATCAGGGTGTTTATGGCTTTATTGCAGCGGAAATAAGGAGAGCTGGCTTGATGTTGCCTTAAAAGCTTACAGCTCTAAGTAATGTTGTTCCATGTAAATAAATCTGAATATGTCCACTGCCCACAGAAGTTGAGTTATTGCCTTCTTCAGCATTTAAATGATATAAAACAAGACCAAACAAATGTATAGAAAAAAGTGGATTACTTTTATAACAGATTCTATAACAGATGACTCTCAAATACACACATTTGGGACAATTATTTATTAAATATTTAAAATATCAGAACAGTTTTGACCGTTTCAAAAGCAGTGAAAACATGAAACAACTGAAAGACGGACTAGATCACATTGTCAGCAGAGTAGAGCGTCAGAGCTTTTCCCTCTCCAGTTGAAACATTCTGATCCACTTATCTGTTTGGGTCAAATGTGTACTACACAACTGTTTGGTAACACTTCAGTATAGGCGGCAATAATCACTATTAACAAGTTTTCATTAGCATGCATATTTATGGCATATTGGCAGTTTATTATTTGTGAAGCACTTATTCTGGGGGATTTATTTATTGGGGAAAAGTTGTTGTTAATGAAGTGTAACCAACCTTTTTATTAAATAAGGTTCATTGTTGCATTAGTGATAAGAAATTAACCTATCCTTGTCAAAGAGGAAATTATACATGTTGTTACCCTGGATCATAAAACCCTAAGTCCTAAGTAGCATGGGTAAATTCGTGGCAATAGCCAGCAAAACCTAAAATTATAAAATTTCCTCTATAGGATAATAAGTACAGATCATTTTCCATTAAGACATTTTGTATTCTGCTTTCAGACGATGTATAAATCTCAATTTAATTAAACGGACCCTTATGACTGGTCCAAGGTCACATATCTACAGGTAAGTGCATACTTACGAGATCTACATAAGCCCATTTTATTTCATGTATGTAAATAACAGTGCACAAATGTTAACTAGTAAAACAAAGTGTAACGAGGCTGTAAGCCAGAGACGCATGAATCCAATCAACAGAGGGAATCAATCTCCATTCCTTCTACATGCACTTCCTGTTTTTAGGTTTTATCCAGCTCCAAACAAACAAGCATTTACAGCAATAAGCCCACAACAGGCCTCATATTATTATTTATTATCATCAGTACTATTTATTGTCAATTTTTCATTGTCAAAAACCAAGCCTGGAACACATTGAACCCAAACTCGATTTGAGAAGTACAAACTGAATTATTTGACCAAACCCAATAGCAACAAATATATGCCATTTGGATAGATGGCAAAAACGAAAAAGAATTTGTATTTACATGCCACTGCATGATTTTTACAATAACACATTTCTCATTCATTTGAATGAGTCCTTAAGACTCCAAATCTAAGAGATTTGGCTTACACAGGATAAATTACCTACTTGACAATTGTTAACAGTACCAAGAGTGCCTGGCTAAATGGCCTGATGAATTTTTAAGCACAGGCAAAGAGGATAATGCAGACCTTATCCATCAGAGCTGATCAGTTTTTCTCTCTCTCTCTCTCTCTCTCTCTCTCTCTCTCTCTCTCTCTCTCTCCCTCTCTCTCTCTCTCCCTCTCTCTCTCTCTCCTCTCTCTCTCTCTCTCTCTCTCTCTCTCTCTCTCTCTCTCTCTCTCTCACTCTCTGTGTTTTATCTACTTAGTGATGGACATTGGAGGTGCAAAAGGCGAGGTGAATGTCTAAGTAAACTGTAGGTTTGTATTAGCAGCTTTTAAAGGTTGGATCCAGATCCAGTCTCCTCCCATTGCATTGTGATTGGTCGATACTGGATCCAGTCTCTTTTCACTGCATTTTGTTTGGTCGACAGATTTTTTCAACAGTTTTGCCACAACACGGGCACGTTCAAGCTCAAACCGGTGCGCAACGTACAGTTTCAAACACGCTTTCTGGAAACGGTGTGCAACAGGGTTTGAGATACGTTTTCTCTCGTTTGGTGGGTGTTAAGAATGTTAGCCCAATCAGCAGCAACATGTACAGTATATAACCTACGCGCTATTTCAGAGACAGCTCGCACAATGTGTAAACTAATATAAAAATGTTCTTAGATTGTCGGTTCTAAATGACAAACTTCCTGTTGCCAGTTGGTGACGCTACTACTAAGTGCAGCTGTGATGCATCTGAGGAGAACTGGCCCTTCTGGCTGAGACTGATTTCACACGACATTTTTAAGAGCTCCAAAAACACCTAAATACAATATTTATGTTTGATGTTTTACCATAGCAACACTGTTTATGATAACTCCACCTGTCTGGATGCTACTAGAACCTACACCGACATTGCTACTTGCACACAGCACTGACTGCTTTATTTATTTTTTTGCTGCTAAGTAACCACCTCGTGTTACTATCTGTTTGCACATTTCTCTTGCACATTTCTGCTCATGTTAATATTTACAGTTTATCATAGATTATATATACCTTTAACCTTAAATGATTTGTATTTTCCTTTTGTGTTGTATTTTTATAATAATTAAACTGTCTTAGGATTGTGTTTAACACTGGGGCAACTTCACTTGCATACTCACTGCAGTAGTATTAGCAGAACTAATACTTTATACTTGCCTTTTAACAGCATCAGCAGCATGAGCAGATCTAGTTTCACCAATCCCTAATAAACTGACATATTAACAATCTAAAATGTATTCTGGCAGTTTTCAAGACCGAAATGTACTAAAGACAATTCCTCCCAATTAAAAACAATAAGTAACATAAGAAGTTGTCGAAAAAGAAGCTGCAGAGTCACTGACATTGAAACACAAGAAATAAATCTCTTCATGTCTGAACTGAACACGTTAGACTCCTGGCAACAGGTTTGTCTTTATATTGTGTGTGAGACAACGCGTCTAGCGTTACACATCCGAAACACACTTGGAACAGGACCCAGTAAATGATGGCTGTGGGCGAATGGGACAAGGCTCTCTCTCTCTCTCTCTCTCTCTCTCTCTCTCTCTCTCTCTCTCCCTCTCTTTCTCTCTCTCTGGAGATGACCTAAAGCAGCAGGTGATGTATCTGTGTTTTGGTTTGCCTCTGGGAAAACATGTACGCTTATTTACACAGAGCACCTCTGGGTGTGGAGTGAAAACACAGAAACACTTTCAGTCTATCATCACCCAGCCTACATGTACAATAAAGCACAGACAAATATGAGCTCCATATATAATTATTAAGCATCTGTCATACATATTATAAATATAATAAATTCCTATAATTCATATACAATTATTAGAATATCTGTCATTCATATTATAAATATAATAAATTCATATAATTTATATAAATATAGACTAAGATTGCAGCATGCCAGTTGGATTCGTGATTCATTGCATGAACCCAATGTTTGATTGCCCAATATTGCAAATGACATGTCAGTCACACTGTAGCTAGTCAATGCAATAAGGCATGCCGACCTGGTCAGGAAGTTCAAGCAAAGCATCAACAAGGTAAGGAAAGGGGATTTAATTAATTTAGACTTTGATGTAAAATCAAGTCAAATTTTTAAAATTTTCATTGAACAAAAGAAGTGAACACACACAGAATACAAACACGAACACAGGTTCATACACACCCATATGGATAAAACCCAATCCACACACACAGAGCATAATTAACACACGCCATGATGTCATAGTTGTTGGTGCACATGGATTCATCCTACTGTACCTTCAGGCTGGTGGTGGTGTAGTAGTGTGGTGGATATGCTCTTGGCACACATAAGAGCTCCGGCACACATTAAATAGCAAGTGTGCACTGTTTAAATGCAGTTAAAAGCTTAACTACTGCACTTGTATCAAATTATTTTCCGCAGTACAAAGCAAGTATCTTTTAGATATAAGACAACAATCCCTATTATCTCTCGTTCTGTCTACCTTGTATAGACGCCAGGCCCCTACTCAAAACTGTTGGTGATGCTTTTGAATATGTATTAACAGACTAATTTAACTACTTTGGGGTCAAGCTAAACATCAACAGACCCACCTATTAATTTAGATTTTGTTATATCACATGGAATTGATCTAACTGATTCAGAGATTCTACATCAAAGTGATTATTCCTCAGCCAAGACGGCTGCCCCTGACCTTTCTATGCTCCCTGCTATGGCCAAGAGGGTTGCCTTTGAGCTTCCTGTGCTCCCTGCTATGGCCAAGATGGCCACCCCTGAAGTTTCTGTGTTCACTGCCTCTGCGAAGATGGTTGCTCTTGACTACCCCGTTCCTTGGCCTTTGACACCACTGGCTCCACCCTGGCCTTCTTTACCTTCTGCTCCTTCAACCAACTTTGGTGGTCTTCGCCTCCACTCTGGTCCTTGTTTTTAGATAGCTGAGAGAGCAGTAGTGTTTTTAAGTTTCCAGCTGTTTTGACTATTACATGTTGTTAAGACTAGTCTAATTTAATATTTTATCTTGGTATATTACTGGTTGACTGTGTGTTATTTTGCTTGTAGTGTTAACGCATTGCTGTGCCATCAAGGACGGATTGATTTGCTACTGTTTACAACTTTTGCACTTGTAAGCTATTAGTTTGTAAGCTATTAGTTTGTGGTTTCAATCCACCTGATCACCTAACCGGACACTTATTTAAAAGGTCCTTCTGCGCAGGCACGGTAGTGTCAGCTCTCGTGTGAAGACCTAGGAGTGTAAAGACCTACAATCCTACCTGCGTGGCTCCATCGAAGAACACCATCAAGGCATTGAGTGTCATTTTAATATGTTTGTGACTGAATTTCTGATTGAATCTTCTCTTGTACAATGTCTTGTCCCTACTAACACAATGTGTTTCCAGTATTTTCCTGTCCTTCACCACAGGCACCAGTCTTGCCCCAGATGTAAGACACATGTTACCCTCAACAACCTACGCTCCTCCGCACCACCCCTTCTCTACCTCTGTCTCTCTCTGTGGGGCTTTGGTCAGTCAGCTGTGAATAAGGTCGACTTCACCCCTGCCTTTGCCACACATTCTGAAATCAACATTATAGACCTCACAGAGAATTGGATTAGTCATGAAGACTCCACAACTCCTGCAGCACTGTTTGTCACACACTCCTTCTCCCACTCCACGAAAATAACTCTTGCGGCGCATGATTAAATATTTGTATAAAAGAATGGTTGGTTACTCTTGAGTATTTTGGACATCCTTTAACAACAGTGTATCTGCATTTTACTCATTGTAACTCAACATATGTAAAGCGGTCAGAGGTGAGACGTCATCAGGATGTATATAACCTGATTAAAAAGTGATTTAATCTATAGGCCAACGGGTTTCATATTTTGCTTACAATGTGAGTGACAGTCGTCGATTTAATGCATTTAATTAATTTTTTCTCTAATACTGTCTACTGTACAAAAATTATTTTGTATTTTGACAAGATGAATACAAATAATTTTGGTAAACCTACATTTTATATTTTTTATGGTGAAATTTAAATGTGAGATCTGGAACATGAATTTAGTGGGATAGAAAATCCTTCGAAGAAGATAGCGGTGAACACTGAGTGAGTTCCACTCCATCATTCCTCTGGATATCAGATGTCATTCGTGAACAACGTTCTAAGCTCGACCGCAGAGAGAGAAAATGGAATAAGTATAAGATGCCAGCTGACCTCTGTGAGTATCAGTCTATATTCTCATCATTTTCTGCCTGCATTCACACGGCCAAGACATCATACAACACTAACATGTCAGCAGTACATCAGACTCGCAAACTTTGAAGAACCTGTACCTTTCTCCTCTGCCTGCCTTCTCCACCTACTTCACCTACCTCCTCATTGACAGCTTGATTTTGCAGACTCTTCGTAAAGAAAACCTCATAGATGATTAGCCAGTTGCCTGCTGCTGTCACCTCTGTAGACAGACCTGCCGCGTCCAGTCCTCTGCTTTCATCTTCTGCCCTGATCAAAACTGATGTGGCTTAACTTCTCTCCAGCCACCTCACAACCTGCACCCTTGACCCTCTTCCCTCTCATTTCCTACAGGCCATATCCACCACTCTCACAACATCACTAACACAATTCATTAACTCATCCCTCCTTACTGGCACTTTAAGCAGGCCCTGATTACTCCACTGCTGAAGAACCTTCTCTAAATTCTACACTTGCTGACAGCTAAAGACCTATATCGCTCCTACATTTCATTGCAAAGACGCTGGAACAAGCTGTCTTCAACCAGGTATCTTCTTTCCTTTGCCTGTTGGGACCAGCAAACAGTAAGCAAACCAGCAAACAGTCAGGCTTCAAAAGCAACCACCACTGGGACTGCTCTCCTTTTTGTGACTTAGGCGCAATGACAGGCTTAGGCGGAGTCCAAATCCTCTATTCTTTTCCTGCTCAATCTTTCTACTGCCTTTGATGCGGTAAATCACCTAGGGCCTCATGTACAAAGACTTGCGTTGAATTCATACTATAACATTGCGTACGGACAAAGCTGTAAATGTGCGCACGCACAAAAAAACCCAGATCTATGAATCTCTGCGTACGAAGGATCCCACGCATATTCTCTTTGTACATTCTCTTTGTACACTTTGTACTTCGCTGAACAAACGACTTACTACAGCACCCCTAAGGAGAAATTACGTTTATTTTCTACTATAGATCACGATGAACTATCGAAAATCATTAGATCATCTAAATCGACTACATGCATGCTAGACCCTATACCTACAAATCTTCTGAAAGAGATGCTCCCAGAAATTATAGATCCTCTACTTAGCATTATTAACTCATCTCTGACATTAGGACATGTGCCTAAAGCATATAAGGTGGCTGTTATAAGGCCCCTTGTCAAAAAACCCCATCTGGACCCTGGAGAACTAGTTAACTATAGACCTATTTCGAATCTACCTTTCTTATCTAAAGTTCTGGAAAAAGTAGTCTCAACTCAAATATGTTCCTTCCTCCAAAGGAATGAGATTAATGAAGATTTCCAGTCTGGATTTAGAGCACATTACAGTACAGAGACTGCTCTGATTAGAGTTACAAATGATCTGTTTATGGCGTCCGACCGAGGTTGTATCTCCTTATTGGTGCTGCTAGATCTTAGTGCTGCATTCGACACCATTGACCACAGCATGCTCCTACATAGACTTGAAAATGATGTCGGTATTAAGTAAATAGCTTTGAAATGGCTTAGATCTTATTTATGCGACCGTTTCCAATATGTAAAAATAAACAATGAGGTATCACGCAAATCGCAAGTCCAGTACGGTGTACCACAGGGCTCAGTACTAGGGCCTATGCTCTTCGCATTATACATGTTACCCCTAGGAGATATAATAAAGCGACACGGAATAAGCTTTCACTGCTATGCTGATGATACGCAACTTTATATTTCCTCGAAGCCTCACGAAACACAGCAATTCCATCGAATAGTGGAATGCATTGTCGATATAAAAAAGTGGATGAGTAGCAATTTTTTATTACTGAACTCGGACAAAACTGAAGTGTTACTTATCGGACCGAAAACCGCCCTACGTAACAACCAAGAATACTGCTTAACTATTGATGGATGTTCCATAAAACCCTCATCTTCAGCTAAGAATCTTGGCTTTATATTCGATAGTACTCTGTCATTTGAGAACCAGGTCGCCAAAACCTGTAAGATTGCGTTTTTCCATCTTAAAAATATATCTAAATTACGTCATATGCTGTCATCATCAGATGCGGAGAAGCTTATACATGCCTTTATGACATCAAGACTAGATTACTGTAATGCACTATTAGGTGGTTGCCCTGCAGGCCTATTACAAAAACTCCAACTGGTCCAAAATGCGGCAGCTCGAGTTCTTACACGTACAAAAAAGTATGAGCATATTAGCCCGGTTCTGTCAACCTTGCACTGGTTACCTATAAAGCATCGCATAAATTTTAAAATCTTGCTTATTACCTATAAAGCCTTGCATGGTTTAGCTCCTCACTACTTGAGAGAACTTCTTACGTATTATAGTCCATCACGTGCACTACGCTCTCAGGCGTCAGGTCAGTTGGTAATACCTAGAATTTCAAAATCAAGTGCAGGCGGCAGATCCTTTTCCTATCTAGCGCCTAAACTTTGGAACAGTCTTCCCTGCAATGTCCGGGAGGCGGACACACTCTGTCAGTTTAAATCTAGACTAAAGACGCATCTTTTTAATCTTGCATACACTAGATTATCATAATATATGTATTTCAAAGATCTAGGCTGCACTAGTTAGATCAACCGGAACCAGGGACACTTCCAATAACAACTGATGCATTTGTTGCATCAAAGAGTGCAGAACAGTACTCTACTCTCAGCCAGTCTTGTCTCATTGTTCCAAGGTTACAAGAGCGGAGCGGGCAGGGCGCAATCCATTCCTAGACCTGACAAATGCTGGACGAAGGAAGTGACGTCCCTACAAAACTTCAGCCACTATTAGATTATTAATGATAATTTTAAATCTAATTTTTTTTTATTTTCGCCTTGTTGTGCAAGCACTGTTGAGCTTGTGCAGAGGCTGCAGTTTTTGCCAGAGGGGAACTGGAATCCCCTGGTTAGGCCTGGTTTCCCTCCAAGGTTTTTTTTCTCCTCCAATGGAGTTTTGAGTTCCTCGCCACCGTTTGCATACTGTTTTGCACTGTTTTGCCTGGCCGGGGGGGCTGCTAGAATTTGGTAGTCTTATTTAATTAACACTGCATATAGGAATTTATTGTGTGTCTGATATTTGACCTGTGTTTTGAATTCCATAACCTTTTATGTTTTACTTATAGTCATTTTTTCTTGTACAGCTGCTTTGTAACAATGAAAATTGTAAAAAGCGCTATATAAATAAAGCTGACTTGACTTGACTACATTCCAATTAACAGGCAATAAAAAGGTGGCTCCATTTGATCAAATCCTACCTTTCAGACAGAACCTTCAGGGTGTCATCATTTGGTCACTGGGTTACACAACATCCCTATGCCCAGTCGTTGAGTCACATGGCTTTTAAATTCCTCAGTAGTTACACACATTGCAGCCTGTCTGGAACATATCTCCACCTGGAGGAGAAACCACCACCTCCAGCTCAACATGTTTGTCCAACAGTGCAACATAACCTCCCCATTCAAATTGGCACTGCAACCATTACAGCCTCCACATCCACCAAGAGACCTTGGGGTTTTCTTTGATAATCAGCTGTCTTTCACAGAACACATCGGCAAGAAATCGCGGTCATGCCCATTTGCCCTCTACAAAACCCAGATGATCAGGCCTTTCCTACCAAATCATGCAGCGCATCTGCTTGTTCAAGCCCTTGTACATTCTAGGCTGGACTATGGCAACACTCTTCTTGGCGGTCTTGGCGGTTCAAGCCATCAAACCACTCCAAATGGTCCTAAACGCTACATCATGGCTTGTCTTCCATGAGCCCAAAAAAGCCCATGTCAAACCTCTTTTCATCACCCTCCACTGGTTAACAGTAGCAGCCCACATTAAATTGAGGTCTCTAATGCTAGCTTTTAAAACCATCACCGGCTCCTCACCTGCATATTTTCACTCCATCCTTCATACTGCCCAACAAGAGCCCTGCGACCAGCAAATGAGAAGGGCACAAGATCAGTCTCCCGCTCACTCTCCTTTGCTGTCCCTGACTGGTTGAACAATCTTCACAATTAAATAAGATCAGTTACATCCTTCAAAAAACAACTAAAAACTCATCTTTTTCAACAATACCTGACAGGTACATGCTAAAACTTCTCAAAAAATCTAATGCCCCTTTTCTCTCCCAACAGGTATTTTCTTGGTTTGTGTAACCTGGTAACTTGTTATATGACTTCTTCTATTGTTACCTCTACAATTTACAACTTTGTTGTTCCTCGCCTCTTGTAAATCGCATTGGATAAAAGCATCTGCTAAATGCTTAAATATAATGTAAATGTTTCTAAATCCGGAATTGACAACATATTGATACTTACTTACAAAGCCCTAAACGGTTTAGCTCCTGCAAATTTAAGGTCTTCTATCACGCTACAATCCATTGTGCTCTCTAAGATTGAAAATCTCTGGATTATTAGTAATTCCTAGGATAGCAAAATCAACCAAAGCAGGTGGAGATTTTTGCACCTGGCATCTAAGCTGTGGAATAGCCTTAGACACTGTTCGGGGCTCAGACACTCTCTCTCCCAGTTTAAAGACACATCTCTTCAGCTAAGCATACACATAATGCATATTTTTCCCTTAATAATAAAATATTAATTACTAATTATTAGCCTAAAATATTAATCTCTTTCTGTCTTGGGATGCACCTCCCGAGGTAACTAATGATTATGCCAACTCCAGTCTGCACCCAGCCTTCCACAAAGACGTAAAATGATGCAAGCCCATGCCAGGATCCCAGCTCTGAACTCTCAATTCATTATTTAGAATTTTGATTTGTTTGCGATTAATGTATATTCTACATTGTTGTGAAACTGATTTGCATTAATGTAAACTGTGAAAGTGCTTTACGGATAAACTTTTTAATTAAATTGAATTAAATCAAAATGCACCACATGCACAGTAGCCTATGCACATTTTTAAATGCGAAACTAAAGATTTATAAATACAGTACATAATAACTTCAGATCATTTTAGTTGAATAATACAAATATTGTAACTTAGAAATGTAAGATTCCATTCCACACATAGAGCTATACTCAGACATTCTGACCACAAAAAATAATCACTCTAATGCTAATGGTCAGTAATTATTGATTTTAAGTAGTCAATAAATGATGATCACTATCATAGCCTTTCTGTCAAGCATAAACTTGACTTTGTAATTTACCTGCTTTAAAGAAATAGTTCACCCATATTTTTGGGGTGAACTATTTCTTTAATGTTAACGATGCTCAGGCAATAACATTTTATTTAAGATTTTTATTGTTGCTCTGTATTTGTGTTAATATCATAATCTTCTCATTTTAAATAAGATTGCTTTTTCACTCATTGACTGGCATATATCTCTAAATGTTTACTTTATATTTACATGCATCTGTATACTGTATCTGTCAAAGTTAATATAAAAATGTGTAGAAATATTCCTAACAAGCATCTTTACAATCTGACATTGAAAGACTAAATGAGACCATTGAATATGTGCTATTTTAGATCCCCACAGCTCTCTCAGGAGAGCAGTAGCAATCATCCCTATTTGGATCTCAATCTGGACTTGTTTTACTCAATTACAATTTGCTGGACAACATATTTGTCTGTATAGTAATATTTCAAAGCTCTTTGACATGAAAGTCATTTTGACTCTGGAAAATCTATGATCATATTCATACCCACCAGCTTTCGTAGTAAAATGGAAGTGAATAATTTGTCTGTGTGTCTGTGGGTAATCCATATTTCTCCTCAGCTCCACCAACATTAAACTCTATGTACTGACATGAGCGTACCATGACGCTTTTGAATATATAACTGCATCTATGTATAACCCTTATCTCATAGCCTTTGTTTCCATCCATTTAACATCGCAGTAAACGATTTCTATCCCTTCAGTTATTCATATGAGCTTCAGTTCATATTTCTAGTAGAATTTTAAAGTAGAAATGTACTGATAATGTAAAATGATCTTTGATTTAACATAAAAATGTCCAGTATCAAATAAACTTGAAAATGATCTGCCAATGTAGTGTAACTACTAGTACTTTTACCTAAATACATTTTAAAGTATATTTTTTAACAGTGGAATACAATTGATACAATTAAATATTCTTATATAAAGATTAATCTTTTCTTTTAAAAGGCATATAATTTAATCTTTTAAAAGGCATATACACATAGCATGCATCCAGAACTACTCTTACAAAAACAATGCAAAAAAGGTTAATATTTTTCCTTTGGGGAAAGAACAGGCCTGTTATTCTACACAGAAGTCTCTGCTGTGTGTTTGACAAGCGCAACCTATGTAACTACCTATTTAACCTTTCAGCCACTGACTGTCTCTGACACTTTTTACGCTCAGGTATAACAATATTACAATATGTGACAGCCACTGAGTCAATTACTGCACTTGGCAGTTCTTCATGGACATGCAGGTCTGACATTGGTTCCGTCACGCTTATGTGCATTTTACTAGACTGACCTGACGGCTTGAACAACTCACTTTATATTTCCAGTTGCCTTTTGTCCTGATCTGTTCCTCATCAATGTACGTGAAACATGTCTGGGTTTAGTTATTGGAGCAATCAGGGGATTTTTTTTCTTTAAAGATCTACCAAACGACTCTGGACATCAAATCCCTTGTGGTTGGATAACAGTGTTCCCCAAGTGTCTGTCCTGGGGCCTGTATCGATTGGCCACAATTACAAACAAATCGAAACATGATTTATTTGGATGTGAATCATTTCAATATCATGAAAAGCCAGGGCAGATGAAGACCCTATCAATAACTCCCCCTCCCACACCCCCACACACAGTTCCACTATGTACAATCCCAGTTGAGGCAATCACTCTCCAAGATGTCAATATGACCAGTCAAGCTAAAAAACGATTGAGATATTTTGATTTTTCACACCCTCTCCCCCGTCTTAATTAAGTCACCAAAGGGCTGGCAGGGATCATTTTCAAAGCAAAGAACCTGGTCGCACTTGACATTTGATAATATTGCGTTGCATGTTGATTGAAATTGATTTGGGAGGCTCACTATAGCCAGGTCTTTTTGACAACTCCGAGCCTATAAACCCAAGGACAAGGGCCTACAGTTGCCTTTGCAACTCATATCCCTGCAAGTGATGGTCAGCCAGGAGCTTTAGTCAGGGAGGGGCGGCAGACAGCATTCTGTCGCGGGGTCATGGATCTGGCAACACATGGTGTCTAATAAATCAGAACCCTAACAGTGAGCTGACCTTACACACACTCTCTCTCTCTCTCTCTCTCTCTCTCTCTCTCTCTCTCTCTCACTATATCTCTTTCCCCAACTGATTCAGAATGGTCATGCCAAGCTCACAGTTACTAGTGCTACTAAACACTTTGATCAATTTAGAATGTACATTTGAGGAGAGCAAATAATAGCTGCCAATAGGATTAAACAGCTGAATTTGAGATTTGAATGTTAAATGTGAAATAGAAAAGGTATAGGTTTGCAGAGCGTTTTTTGCATGGACGCTTTTATTTCAACTGACGAAACTGTCCTGATTTTCGAGGCATTTTAAAATAGATTTTTGGATGTTTTGTGGCACAGTAGTGTCTTGTATTCTTCACTATGAATTCCCTTATGGCAGTGCCTAACACACATTATCTGGGACATCCATGTTTGTTCAATTATTTCCTATTTTCCTATTTAAGAGTGCTAACCCGCTTTTGATAATCGTGTTTTGCGGCCTTAGGCATCAGAAAAAAATCTTTACGTTGAGAATGTCTAAATTGCGCTTAATTATTTGTCTTCCTCTGAGGTGCAGTATTTAAGAGTGAAGTCTTTAAGCTTTCCATACTGCAGCATCTCCGGCCTACTTAGAACCCTACACACTGAGCTAATCTTAAAGAAACAGCAGACAATTTATTTTTTATATAGCAAATAAAAGTTTGTACATAAACTTACCACCACAATAATTGAGTGATGTTGAGGACGTTTTTATGTGGCCATAGCATATGTTAAGAGTTGATTATTAGGTGCTCGGTGCTACATGTAAATACACCTATAGACTGCATTCAAAATTCAGGAAATTGACCTTTGCATCGTAAGATATACAGTACAGTATAACTGCTTTTGTTCTGTGCTGTCTGACAACATGGCATTCCAAAAAACCTAAACAACTGTAGGACGCTGTGATCGGAGCTGTGTTATTGTTATATGAAGCATAATTCTCAAAAATTTTGATTTGTCCAATGTCCTTTAATCTAACGAAAGAAATCCACTTCAGGAGACATAACTACAGAGGGGAGGTCTCATTTACGGGCATCCCGGGGTGAGCTCTTCCTATGATTAACTAAACTAAAATGAGGACCACCTTCAGCATTTGAACTCTACCACTATTGTCCTCAACCGCATGGATGACACATAGATTTATCAAACGGCAGTTAGGCCAACAGCAATCTCATAAAAATGAGGGATAGCATAGAGAGAAGTAATGAAAGAGTGTTTCTGAATTTAATAGACCCGAGCAAGTTATGTCTTCTTATTTACTTTAGCTCGATGTTAACTACTTTTAATCCAAATTAGGGAGACGTCAAAACATTTACTGATTATGTTAAATTCACTATAAAAAAAACCCACAGGGTGTTAGTTAGTGTTGTAAAAACATCAGTTTATTAACAAGCACAGTCTAGTACAGCATTTAAATAACAACTTATTCTGCAACCCATACGATTTTATTGGTTGTTTGTACCTTTCCCCAAATTCGATCCCTATGAATATTTACTAAATTAGCTCCTCCGCAAGCGAAAATTGGGCGCCTTATGTCATCATGTATCATACTGTATATTGTGGTCTAATTTTGCAATGACGTAATCTATTGGGGTATTCTTTATTATTTAAACCTCCAGGATTCATTGTCTTTAAAATACACATTCAGGTATTTAGAGAAAATAACATCACCCATTCATTTATAACATAAAACACAAGATACAGTGTACCGAGGTCACCTGATGGATTTGTGTGAGGAAAAGATGTAAAAGCGATCACTGATTCACTGGAAATGTCCGGTGATTACACACATTCAAAACTGCTGCCAGAAGGAGTCATACAACAGCTTTGAATGTGAAATGGCATTGGCTCTTATGACCGATTGCGACGTGCTAATGATCTAACTGTGTGCATTCACTGAGTTCTTCATATAAAATGATTGCACGGCTCTAGTTCACTGTTTGTAATAAGAGTTGTTTGTAAGCCTTTTATACTATTTTATGGTTGAGAAGTGGTTGGAGTTGGGTAAGGTGCTTCAAAATATATTTGAAACCATTCATATTTACGAAGACATTTCTACTTTTACAAATGCAAATAATTAAATGTGTCTTACATTTATTAATTTGTCAGTCTTGATATGACACATTAGGCGATTAACCTAAAGCACTGAATACCTTACATGTCAATGCACATAGCAGACAGTAATAAGCTGCTGGCAGATAGAGGGCGCTTAGCCTTTAGCGGATTTAGAAAATAAGTTGTGGTACTGATTTCCTTCCAAGTGTTTGTGAAGTAAAATGGATTTTGAAATGTGGAAAAATTGTACGACTAAGCTAATGGTATGGAAGGGGAAAAAAAGCTATATAGACCAAAACCACATTTTGTACTAGGCTGTAGACTACATATACTTTTTTCTGCTGTAAAGTTGGGCGTTTTAACATGGTTGGTCCATGGAATTGACTCCCTTTTGGGGCCAGACTCTAGCGGCCAGTCAATCAACTGCAGTTGAACATTTTCTTATTGGTTTCATAGGAGAGACCAGAAGCTTGAACATTGGACAGTCAGTATATAGTCACACCCCCATGTATAAGAGATGCAATTTGGATAGGGGATGTTAATTTCTTTGATTAAAGATTATCAGGGCACATTAATTAAATAATAATTATAATAATAATGACATGCACACGATATCCCATCAAAAATGAATGGTGAATTAAAATGTCTCAGAACTGTCTACATGGCTTGAGCTACAAAGATTGGTTTTAAAGATAATAAATCCCGCATAAAAGTTATTTACAGAGCCCTGTTTACTGTGAACTACAGAAAAGTGTTTTGTGTCCACTATTACTGTTGACAAACTTCTTTAGTTTCTATATTTAGTTTGAAAAAAAAAAGATTTTATTTTATTATTAAATAATCATTTTCCTAAGTAGGAAAATAAATGGCTAGCAGCAAGCTGTCAGTCACAGTGTGTAGAAAAGGATGATTGTGTTCGAATCGATCAGGTCTGAATCGTGGCCTTGACAGACGCCACGGTAGCTATTGACAGCAATAGGGGGAGGAGGGAGAGAGAGAGCATGAAAGAGCTGTCCAGTGCTATTAACCTCTGGCCCTGGCGTCCTTCTAGACATCACCACTGCAGTAATTAGGGAGTCAATCGCAATCGCATGTATCACTTAGCCTGTCGTGTCAATCAGAGGAGCCCTTGACAGATTCATTTAGCTCTTGCCCTCCAGGTCCCCTAGTCAAACGGACCCATAAACTACTTTTAACAGGACCTCACAAATTGGAGGGGCTGAGAGGAATGGGGGGGGGGGGTTGTACGATAACGGCAAAGAATAAATGCTTAAATGACAATTAGCATTGATCAGTGGCTGGAAAACAGACTCTCAATGACAAGAAATCTCAGGTGAGACAGACATGTTGGTTAAAATGTCACATAGATGCATTAAATCATGGGTCAGTCTTTGTGAATCGAGTCTCAGGACGGAAAGACGATCTATGCAAATACACAATGCATAGCAAGACCACATCCCATTGACTAATGGTAATGTGTTTTTGCATTCTTTTCTAATAAAAAAGCTAACGCTTTAGATTACAGCCCACAACGTACTGCATAATTAAACAGAATTTACATCATAACTAATTGTAAAAATTATATTTCTTTAGAGTACATATCTGAAGGTAAAGCGGAACAATATGCAAAGTAATAAATATTTATACCGTAAGCATTTTAAAACCAAGGGGTCTGCATGAGCTACAGTATGGTAGACAACACTCTTTTGTGAGAAAGTAAGCGTGAACGTAAACTACATTTATGTGTTAAGTACCCATAAATAGAATGTATGTGAATATTTTAATATATGTACATGGTACTTATTTTCTATTTTCGATATTATATTGCAAAGAGGAAATATGGGGAAATATGTTGTGTTTCTGCGCAAGCAGTTTTGAATTTGGGATTTATTTCTATCTTAATTTATTTTAGGATTTTTGGTCACAAATAATTCCTGTTATTATGGGTTATTTCTATTGTTTTGAGTTATTAGTTTCAATTAGTTTTATCGTGTAAAATGAGTCAAATTAATGTTATCCTTTCGAGACAATATTCTCAAAAGGTTAACATTGAGGTTAACATAGATTTTACACATTTTACACATACAAAACTATTTGTAACAAATATGTCCAGAGAGGTTTGATGTGGATGTATGTATGACATGCAATTGCCTCACTGAAAGTTATAAAACATAGAAACGAATGTGTGTTTTCCCTTACAATTGTGTTTATTTATTTAAGAAATAGTTGTATTTTATTAGTACATTTGTATTAATTAAATCCAATTAAATTGGTAGGTCTTTAGATAAATGAAACCTAGGTGGATCCCAGAATGAAAAAGTTTGGCAACCCCTGCTGTATGGTGTGGAAGGTTATGAATTGGGCTAAATTACTTTAAAAACTCATCGGAAGTTCTTTGCCATGGTTTTATTAGCTGGCATAAAAGATGACAGAAATGCGCTGAAACAGGCAGATGAAGCACGCTTCTATGCAGAAGGTGCTCTTGGAAACGCATTAAAAAGATTGTTGTCTATAATAGTAAGTGAAATCCTCTTAGTTTTAAAATACTTTTTTTTCAGATTCTTACCCTTTCTTAAACTTTGTTTCCCTTTACCTACAGATATGTGGAGGTACATTAAAAAAAATGTCACGCTGCAAATTCTGTCTAATTATGCGGTACATTGTAGGCTGTAATCTAAAGTGTTGCAAAAAAGTAATTAAAGCTTTAGAAAGTTTGAAAAACACACATAATGCAAATGCATACACGATGTCTAAACGCATTTTGATTTTACACATTTCGGAACAGGCAACATCCAGCTTGCTTTTAAAGGTAGCGTTTCACAACCGTGTCCTTGTATGAGTTACGGGGCTTATTAGCCCTGACTTTGTTTACAAACACTCTCTCGCTTAATTTCTCCAAACACTGATGCATTTCCTGCTTTAATTATAGATGCGCTTTTCCTAGTGCTGCCACACTGATTACTTCTTCTTAATTAGTCCATTCTTTACCTCATACACAAAGTGCAATTAAACACAACAAGTTATTACCTCTGTCAGACAGACCATTAGCACCGTGCGTGCGGATGTATGCATGCAAGTTTCAGCAGCCTAAGGTTCAGTCTCATTGGAGATATATGATGCAAACCAACTCCATTTTGCTGTACACACACACACAGACTTACTTGCAAACAAACAACCCATTTCATCTCAAATGCATGGCAATTACTGTACGACCATTCTCTGCAGGCCTGGGAAAACAGACAGACAGGAAGATGTAGCTTGCGGTTCAGTTGTAAATATCCCCTGCAATTCATTTGAGAGGGAAACAGAGACATTAAGCTCAGCTGCAAGCGAAACAGCACATAAACGGCTTTAAAATTAAAATTGAGCTTGGAATCAGCTGTCGTGATGCAGTCTTGGCAAACGTTGCTGTGGCGTTTTAAGAAACAGAGCAGGGCATATCGTCCGGGAGGAGCTTCTCAATTGCTATTATAATTATTCACCACCTTTTAGTTGATTAACTTCTAATTGCTCCTCTGCATTCTAACGGTCCCACTCTGATCATTACAGTTATTGCCTGCCATAATTACCGGTAATGTTCTTTTCGAAACACACTTGTGATAATTGCCTGTAGAGAAGTTGTTTTTTGGAGGGTGTCGTTGTGCATGGGATTCAGACATGAAAAACGGATGGAAAACAACATTAAAGACCCTCATAAATCACTTACTATAGTCTTTTTTTACTTACCTGTCTAATGTAATACGTATTCTCTCATTTAAAACAGTAAAACATCAAAATTTAGTTTAGAGCCTCACTCTGTAGTTATTTACACATTTTTGTTGTTTTTACTATAAAATGAATTAAAGAATCTTAATTATATGTTACCCAAGATTGATAACCTCTACTGTTCAGACATCTACAAACGTTTTTTATCCTCAACTCTATTAAATCCCAAAATGTCATCATTTATTCAACCTCATTATAATGCAGTACATTGGGTTCAGATATTATCAAATGTACCACATACATTCACTTTTCTATGATTTGCATTATTTCATGTTATAAATTGTGTTGAAAGCCAAAGCCGACTTAACCGTAATTCTCCAACTAGCTTTTGAGAAAGCTAAGAGAGCAGATTTTAAAGTTCTTAACAACTAAAACCTCCATAGCACCCACCCCCACCCACCGTCCAAATACAGCCGCCCACCCACAAGTACCCCTGGATAATGTTCCTTGCGCAAGGCTGACCAAAGCTTTTCTTTTGTCTTCCTCTCCCTTCTGTTTTTCCAGACCATTAGAGATATTGCCAAGCCTGGAACTCTGCATGTTAAATCACTTAATCAAAAGCAATGGGTCGAAAATCTTGTTTCTTTTCTCTTATTTGATTCATTCCTCCAGATAAAGGGAGAGTAAAGAGTGCAGAAAGCACATTATCACACTGGGCCAATAGCACATGCATTATGTTGTAAGCAGCCGCGGAAGGAACATCATTGGGTCCCTCTGATCCCTCTGGGTATGTGGCGACTGTTTTCACCGATCATCCATTCAAAAGTCCTACGGGCGCTCCCGCATCCGCTGTCCTCGCATGGCCCCCGTGGTCCTTCCTGTCAGCCATCTTGGCGTGAATGAATAGACCCTTTTAAGTTGAAACACCTGTGCTGTAATTCTAAAGTGTCAAACAGAGATGCATAATAACACTCGCTTGCCTTAATAAACTTATTGCGCAGGCAGCATTCCAGGGAGAGGGAGTGGCACGTCTGCTGGTATATGCCCAAGAGCCAGGAGATCCACTTTGTCTGCAGCATGTGCACCAAGATCTCAACCGCCCTGGCCATCTTCAACCGCAGAGCCCCCTGTGTCCTGGTCGACGGACACTGAGCCTGACTGAGACCTCTTCCTGAGGGAGAGAGAGAGAGAGAGAGAGAGAGAGAAAGGGAATCTTTAAATACATGAGAAATACAAAATCACTGAAAAAAAATTCTGTTAAAAAAAACTTAATTGACATGCTGGATTGACATAATCATATCTTAAAAATAATAATAGTTTTTCCTGTAAAACTGCAGGATTTAAGGATAAATAATAAATAGTTTTTCCGTGTTTCATGTCAATTTGCTGTCTTTTTCATTTAAAAGAGAAACTGTAAAAAAAAACGTATTCAAATAATTTATTTTTCTGGGGCGCCAAAAATAAACTGTAAAATAAACATGTCAAAAATACATAAAAAACAGTACAATTTTTTAAAATATATTTTTTAAAGTGTTTTTATAGTGTATAAGAAACAGAAAAGGTAATCTGACTGGATGATTTCCAAATGCACTGAAAAGCTTGAATCATTCAAAAGACAGAAAAAATGATGTATATGATAAATAAAAAAGAAATACCTGTACATTCAAAATGGCCCCATTTTGTATGAAATGTATAATTACATTTTTGTCTGAATATCTACTAGCAGTCTACCTTATAATAACTTTGGTAAAATATAAAACCCAAAAGGAGGAAGAAAGACATTGCTTACAGGCATATGTTTGGGCACCATGATGCCGGAGAGAGTAAGACAAATTACTGGATTTACAGACGAAGACAAATCCATACACACATCCTGTGCAGCTGTCACCATCTGTATTCACTACATTTACATTTAGTCATTTAGCAGACGCTTTTATCCAAAGCGACTTACAAAAGTAGGGGAAAACAATAGAAGCAATTTGTGCAGCAAAATAACAACAATGCATAGGTGCAGTAAAACTGGTCTCGGGTAGCTAAGCTAAATTTTTTTGGGGGGTGATAGGAAAGTGGAAAAGAAGTAGAAGACTGTACTAATGTGTCAGATGTTGACGGAAGAAATGTGTTTTTAGCTCAAAGACAACTACATAATACGCTGATCTTGTGGCAAGAGGGAGATCGTCTAGAGAACACATCCGGAGAAAGATTTTTTTCACCACAAGACGTTGTTCGAATGCAGAGCGCAGGGATCGGGCGGGTTCATAAGTCTGAATTAACGATAACATACACATTTGTTCTCTAAATTGAGGCAAAGAAATCTAGATTGAAATAAAAATACATTCATTTTTTTCAGTTGGTTTGCATGATGCACCAGTATTTGCATTACAATATTTGTTGTGAATAATGTGTGTCTCAAGTTGAAATCAGCCATGCTTTTCATTGTCTATCCCAACATTTAAAAGTGTTTATAAATGCTTTACATATGAATACCTATGAATTCAAATTAAATAACCATGTTTTGATTAAATTTGATTAAATGATCTATTCACGTGATAAAATGAAAGATCTGTTTTTCAATGGCCTTTTTGCCTCTGTGTGGATCTACTTTTAAAGCCTGGAGCAGGAAAGCTTATCTGTGGGTCATAGCTGATCATTGAATGTATAAAAACATTCTTTTAATTATGAAAAGTGAAAAGGCACAGCTTCTTTGTGGAGATTTTAAGGTGGTAATGCATTCCGTTGTCATCAGATAATCTTTAACCTCTTTAAGATGCTCTGTGTAATTTCATGATGGGGGTCAAATTGGGGGCCCCCGATTTGAAATAAATGCAGTATTGGACAGAATCATGCTTTCTTTATGAACATACAGCAGCCCCGATAAATTCTTTTAATCTGATCATCTTCTTAAATTGCTGCTTTTGTTTCTTTCATTAATCCCTTCATACACAAACATCAGCTATCCATTTAGCTAAAACTTCAAATCCACCATAAGATATGCTCAAGGGCTCATCTCAGAGAATGCAGGAATGTGGGAAGTTTTCAAGCTTACCATTTAAAATGAATACAAAAAGGACCAAATTGTAACAAAAACCACCTCTCAAGAAAAAAATCCACTGAAACAAATCTTCAAAAGCCCTTTTCCTATAACAGCATGTACAGTATGTTTAAAGAGGAGAGTGAGTCAAATACAATTTTAATCTTCTTATGTTAATGCTTGGAACAGAACTCTTTCCTTGTTTCTTTATAAGCGACAATTGTGCTAGATTATATAAAATTCACTAATGATAGTTCTAAAGCTGTAATATTTCTCATGCAAATAACTTGTTTATTTGTTTTTGCTCAATCTAAATTCCGGTACAGTAATGGGAAGTGCTTGCTTTGGTTTAAAAGTTTAAGAGGGGATGTTCTGTCATGACGCCAACACAGATCAAAAAATTAATTTGATATATATTTTGGTAAGACGATTACCCACTGGGAATAAAGTCGTAGGCATCTGCCGAACTGCGTGGCTCATTAGGTAAGTTGGAGCACTTCACTAATTGAGGGTTAGGTTCAAAACATGGCCTCCCTTATGAATGTAACTTTCACTTTTATTGATTTCAAGTCTCAAATTGATACTAAGATAATGACCACATGCAGTTACAAATGTATACAAATATTATAGAATCAAGAAAGATAGAATCATAACAAGACTAGATTACTAGAATTCCAAAAAATTGAATGAATCAGTATGTTGGAACACATGAGAATATACATTTACACACTCAAGACGTGTTTTCTATTTTCCGAGAAATGCATGATACGTTATATTTTTATTAGAATTATATCCATTGATTAACTTCACATTTAACTGTCACAACGCATTTCTTGGCTTTTAAATTCGGGAATAGCAATTTTTTTTATTTGTAAATTTCAACGATTTTATATTATTGCTAAATTGATTTGGTTTCACTTTAGGTGCAGTTTGAGAACTGGTATTCAGAAAGGTTCTGTCTGCCATTGTTTGAACATGTCTGAACAGTCCATCTCCAAATGTACTCCACTGGTCGTTTATGTTATGAGTATCAACTTGAAATGACAGTATAGGTACACATAAAACAACGGTGAAAAGACCGAAAATGACATCACCTTTTAACAATAACATTTTACTGTAAAAAAGTGAATGATTCATATTTTTTATTAAGATCTAACTTGCTCAGCCTTTTATATTAAAGTGACAAACAAATATAGAAGTGAAACAAGCATCAGGAGCAACAGCAAGAAATAAGGAAGTACCCTGAGCACGATTTGCTTATGAATATTGAAAGCCATCCAAACTGTATGCATGTGTTCAGAGTGCTGAAGGCTCCTTCACTACTGTGTGTCATGCAGGAAACCAATGGCTCTGTGAATAGACCACCGTACAATTAATACCAGGGCCCCATCTGTCCCGGCCTACGTCTCAATTTGATTGTAGCCTGCTCTCCATTGTGGTTTTTTATCTCTGAGTGTTTCTACTCTCCTCTGTAGCTCAATCTCACCATTCTTTGAATATAGAGAAGAGGTGCCGTGCATGCACGCATGTGTGTCGGTCTTTTGGTGGCAGACAGGCTCGACTCTTAAAGAGCTGGAGTACTACTATAGCTCTTTGATTTCAGGAGGGAAATGTTTGAGAGACTCAAGGTTCAAGAGGGGCTAAATCTAGGGGGTGGAGAGCACAGGGCCGGCGTGGCAATGGACACAGGAAAAAATGAGTGAAGGCGCACTGCTGCAAATGCATTAACATGACAAAGGCTTTCATCTCGATAGAGACTTTTGGACACACGCACGACAGAAGCCACTAATCCCAAGTAGAGTGTTTACTTCTGAAGAAAACATGCATAAAACTCTGTCTATGTCTATGTATAAAGAAAAAATAAATAAATAAGAATCATGATTATGAAATCATAACTTGGATTTTCAAAGAGAAATGCTGTTCAGCGTTCCTAATCAAAGATAGCAGTACTTATTCAGATGTACCATTCAACAGATTTCTTTGTTTGATGCATTTTAATTTGCTTAAGAATTATGCTAAATACACTTTTGCAGCTTGTTAAATTAAATGAATTCAATTACCTCAAATTTTGTAACCTAATTTATTTTGCATTCTATCAAATTAGTTTTTTTGTTTTTTTTGTTTAGGGTTACACAAATAATTGTTACTGGCCATAATGAGAGGTATCGAAATCGCAATCCAGATCGACACAGACACATTGGAAACGAATGGCTGCATAATGTTTAGGAAGTCTGACATCCATCCGTTTCATTGTGCCGTTTTATATCATAAAAGCTTGTACACAAACAAACATGATTTTTAAAGGCTTGATTTCAATTCTTGCTGTTAAATTATGATTTTAAGTTTAATTAAATGTCTTAATTTAATTATGTTTATTTAAGATTTTTAAGTTTTTTGTATTATTAGTGGCACTTAAGAATTGCCTTAAGATTTGTGTACTCAGATCGTACATAAAATATTCAGATTGCATGCATTTAGTAAAAAGTCATGAGCACATCTGTTTCTGATGACATTAAAAAGAGGGTAAAAGGTTCCTCGGCTTACAAGGCAAATGGCATTTTTGATTGTGTTGTCTGCTTTGTGTCTGGATATGTCTATGCAAACACACCTCCTGTTTTTGCATATGTAAAGTTGGGGAGCTGCTACCTATGAATTCAATCCCAGTTAAAATGAGAGGATCTTTTTACTTTGACAAACCGAGGCTTTAGAATAAGGCACATGAAAACATGCCCCCCATATCTGAAACTGATTTATTGGACAGGTTTCTCAAATTAATTCAGGCCAGATTGCTTTACAGCTATGTCATATTCTTTTGAATGGCGAAGCCTATTGACGGAAATGGAGGGTGACAGCCACCCCGAAATCCCATTGCTTGATGTGGCGAGACAAAATGATAGGGGTCATAGCAAGTGTTATTACACTGGGCCCACACAATATCTCCCAAAAGCACCACACTGTGTTTTTATCCATAATTTAGATTGCAGGCTTATAGCCGCTTTCCGCTGTTAGATGAGGAAATGGAGCTGTCTCACTATGCATGGAGATTTCTCTAATCATATGTTGGCGGGAAGCAGAAAAAACAGCGACATGGGGTACAATATACACCAGAAGGTGGTTACCACCGAAAGCATCTCTATTTTATTTTGAAAATAAACAGAAGACATGGCGTGGCCTAGAAAAGCCATTCTAGGCTGTGGATTTTATAATGAGGTCACTTCGTTTGCCCTAAAGTAGTGTAAAGCAGTGTTTCCTAACAAATTCCTGTCATGTCAAAAAAAATATTTTCAAGCATGCACTAGGATCTTCTGATGTTCTCCATGCCTCAGACAACAACATAATATATTTCAGTACCTTGAAAATCCAAAAGACGGGTAAAGCCCTGTGTACTAGGATTACCAAAAGTTGCAAACTTATTCAAACCCCTTTTGCGATTGGAACTGGTTTGTGTGGGATGTGCTACCATGCTGTGAGGAGCATGTGGGCAAGGCCATAGAAAGCTGTGCCAACATGCTATAGTCAGTTAAGAAACATAGAATAAGCTAAAGTGCAAAAAAGGTTTAGATGACTCAATCGCTCAGTCAGTTTCCTGTGATTCAATCAAAGTCATTCAACACAGCAGTCTAGGAGGAAATAATTCAGTCATCATGTCAGTTTAAAGTGTTGTGGCCTCTGTGAGACTGTAAACAGACCTTGGGTACAGTTGGGTCTGCAGTCTGACTTCCTGACAACCCAGAGAGACCTACTGTTCAATGCAGCTCTCATAGATCATTGTGACGGGTGAAGCCAACATTTTGTGCTCATTACATAAGAATGCAATACTTTCCACTCTTAGCATATGGATGTACAGTATGTCAATCATCTGCTGGCCTGTGTACTAATAAGTGGGAGCAAGAGCATTGTTTTTTGTAGTGCACAAATAATTCAGTAAAATCTAACATCAGTTTATATAAAAAAATATACAAAGCAACTTTTTGTTTAATTGTTTTGTATCCGAAAATGTTTAATTATTTTACTCACTCAAATATCATTACAAATGTTTTGGGGAATTCCGAAGAAAGATATATATATTTTTTTAAATAATCGAATTAATAAAAATGGTGAGGTATAAAACACTGCCTCTCATGACTTAATACATTTAGCTTTATCAACAATTATTACATACAGAATGCTTTTAGCATGCCCATAAAGTATAACTTATTATAAAGTCTTACCATAAAAAACTCATCTTAAATATTAAAATTCACATAATTCTCAATGTTATGAGACAAAATCACAGAGATGTTCTTTTCAAAGTAAAAGCACAGAAGTACAAAAGAATGATATTTTCTCTCTCACTCTCACTTAAAAACCGATGCCTTTCAGTCAATAAAAAACTTACTGCAGATGGTGAATATCAAATATCTCTCTTCTGCTTCCTTTACAAGCCAATGCCTTACAAATGGTTTCCAGAACAATAACTACAACAGGAATGGAAAGTAGAGTCACTTCAGTGACACGTTATGTGTGCAAGCGACGCATCCGTATCATTTCTCCCAGTGTCAGTATCCTGCTTTTGACAATCAGCATCTGTCTCTCACCAACTCCATCCATCTGTGCTCCCTGTTTCTCCAACACAGTGTTTATATACTTTTAAAACAGATTGACTCATTCAGTACATCAGAATCTGGAGCTTAATTGAACCAAGCTGCCATAAACTCATAGATTAACTTCCAAAGCGTTGTCAGTGCAATTGCATTAGATTCAAAGGATCGTTTTTTTTTTAATGTGGACGAAAAGCGCAAAACTTTTTTAATGCATTGTTCTACCTCTTGATCCTGAAGGGTCAACAGGCATTGCGTTGGCATTGGCCACTAAATTGCATGAACGGTGCTGATATACAAGGGAGTGCAAGACAGCCCTATAAACACACAGAGGTGAACAGGAATTAAAAGCACAATCATGTTTACATTTTTCAACTAATATCAGTGGACTTTGATCCACAAAAACACTTATTTCTTTATTTTAATATTTTAATAGGAACACTGCTTGTCATACAATTAAGAAATTAACATGTTATTGAGCTACCACTATGAGTATTTGATGGGACTTTTACTGTCAACACTTACCGTACAAATGTATGCGCCGGCGTTGTGGTGCAGCATTTTAAATTAATTTGCTTTTTTTATCCCCTGTGAGATCCTGTGTATTCAATATTGGTGTAAAAGTTGCAAAGTGCTTTCCCCCCATGCCCAGATAGTTGAGAAAATGTAATGGCAGAAATGTAATGGAATTCTTCATCTGACAAGCAACCAATTTTCACTGCCGCCCCAAAACTACACTTCCATTTGCTCACTGCAAATGTTAACATTGAAATAAAGGCCTCTCTGGACATTCTTTCTCTCCTGAGATACAGAAAAAGCAGACAGAGCTGCCTGTGAGTATGCAAAGCGCCTTGCTAGAAAAATCTGTGCTAAAATGAATGCTCAATTTGGAAAGCTTAAATTAAGAATCACTTTTAGAAAGACTGAGCCAGGCACCCTACACATATAAGCTGCTTTCCCCAAGCCATGGCAAGACTTTCCTGACAGGGTACAAGCAAGTGCCTGTGTCACACTGGAATACTGTTGATTATTTGTGCTGGCAGGAAATAAAGACGGAATGAAAAAAACACTTAGCATAGGAACATTCAGTGCAAATTGGTTACAACTGAATTCACAGGGTTGCTGGCGTGAACAGAGCCTACAGACCGAAAATATATATATATTTTAAATTTTACACAGGATTGCTGGCCCTAAGTTTGTTGTTAGCCTTTCTATTTGGACCCACTTTTATTCAAAAAGCTGTGTCTGTAACACGACGTGCCTAAATTTAATATGTTTAACAATTCATGGACAACTAGTGGATTATTTGCATAAATCATTTTGTAAAATAGCATAAAAACACTAACTATAATAAACGTGAACAGGCATCTGTAAAAAGTGCATTACTAAAGTTCCAATGTGTCCTTTTTTGAAGGACCTACTGACAGAAATGCAATATAATATACATAACTATGTCTTGAGAGGTGTATAAAGACCTTACATAATTAAGCTATTTCTAGCTACATACAGCGCATGTTAACGATACGTTATCTCCTTTGGCAAAGAAGTGACAACTTGACAACATCTTAGTTCTGTGTCAGCCACCGTAGTGCTTCTAATGGGAGGGGGAGATGTGGAGTGAGCCTTTGGTTGCAATTTGAAACATCACCGCTAGGTACCGCTAAATTTTACTTTAAATGTTTCATTAGCAATAAATCTTACCATTTACACACCACAGTTGTAACTCATATGCATGATATGTAAGACCTTGCAATAGATATCCCAGGCAAGGAATGTCTGTGTCAATATCATCTGGATCATATCTTCATAAAAATGTTGAAAAGGAGAGTGGTCGATCAGACCTTTTTCTATCTCCCATAGCCTTGCAACATAAAACTTCCTAACTACTAGAAAATAGATTTTCATCCTGAAAGAGAGGGACTGCTCCACTCAATAAAATCATAATACCCACAATGCTTCTCTTTCAGTCTCAGTTACACTGAATAGGCGCACACGTTTGCTCATAAAAGTTACTTATAGCAGCTTTCCATTGAGCTCAGAAAAGATGCCCCTGCCAATTCTGTTAATCAACAAAATAAAGCAATAGTTCCAAAATGAAATGGGCTGTTAAGCAATGCTAAAAAATAAAAACAGCACACAGTGTAAAATGTTCAGTTTATAAAATTAAAACAAGCATAACATTAATTAAAAATAAATAAAGCATAACAATCATACTATTACAATTTGGTGTGGCTTTCTTTGTTGTCAGTCATTTTTGACCTGTTAAACTTTTTTGGTATTGTAAAAATCCTTAGGTTTAGGGTGTGTGTGTGTGTGTGTGTGTGTGCGTGCGTGCGTGCGTGCGTGCGTGCGTGCGTGCGTGCGTGCGTGTGTGTGGTAGGCCTACATGTAAACGATAAACCTTAGCGATTTTTTTTTTTGCATTGGTATATTAGAAATCTGAAGATACCTTGACAAGAATTTGAGTGATACATTTACCATTTAGCGAATGAACCTATGTGTGTTAAATCAAGTTGTGTTACTAAATATTAAAAGTGTTGTTTAGACTCTAAAAAACTCAAAGTATAAACACAATGGAGCGCATAAATACACACACATAAACTCTCAGTCCTTTGATAACACTAACAACAAACACTTAATCCAATTATATTGCAGCGCATTATTCTTTTATTAAATATTGTGTATCAAATATATGGTATTACTTCAATTATTAGATCCATAATACGCTCAGTGGCGATACTAGTCAAAATATTCGTCTGCATATCTGAATTACATTAATTGCAATTAAGAATTTGCAAAAATTCCATAATAGGTCAATAAAATATGCATATAATGTGCATCAGTAACTAGGTAAAAACATTAAGAATATATTCATAATCAGACTATTAGGAAAGTATAAAGCCCCTTTTAAACGTCTCCCAATGAGCAAGCCAAAGAGGACAGTAGCAAGGAACCAAAATTCCAATGGTTCACAATTCACAATTCTATTATCAACTTTAGTCGTTTGTTATAGACTCGTCCATAAAGTCAATTTATTTATTAAATCAATTAGCTGTACACCGACTTTCATTGAGAGGATTTTTGGGGGGGATAGAGTGATGGAATAGTGCTGCTATACATTTCAAAATGATATTTAGAATCATATTTATTGCCAAGTACTGCAGGTTTACATGTATAAGGATTGTTTGGTCTTAAAAATTGTTTTGCGATATAATTGGATTTATTGTTTGTTGTTAGTGTCAGCTGAGGACTGAGAGTTTATGTGTGTGTATTAATGCGCTCCATTATGTTTGTAATGTGGGTGAATAGAGCTCGATGTTTGTGTACAGAAGTTTGTTTCTCAGCACATTGAATCTGTCTGTGACACCACAGGGGGCTTATCGCCTTCAAAGTGTGTGTGTGTGTGTGTGTGTGTGTGCGTGTGTGTGCGTGAGTGAGACAGTGAGATGATATTGGTAATGCTTGGCTGTTTTAATGTATGTACCTGTCTTCTCCTATACACATGCCGGAAATCTGACAAGTATGACGACTGATGATGTGAACCAATGGCACATTTTTTTGTTCAAAAATACATTAAAGGGCAATTCATAAAGACATTGACTATGTCAACGTATGTTTCTAGAAAATATTGAAAAACATTAACTTTTAATGATGTGACATGGGTAACACAGGTTTTAAAATAACAAATTTATTTAGTTCAGTTTAAATGTAAAACATTATTTGCAAAGCTGTTTTACAGTAAATACATATTAGTATACACACTAGAAACATGAGACAAAACAGGAACTGGAGACAGGAACAGGAAATATTCAATATAGAATACATGGTATGATTGCAACAGATGTTCATTGGCGATACCAATCTAAATAATTGTCTGCAATCTAAATGAAATGCATTGAAATAAAAAATTAGCAAAAATTTCATAAAAGGCTTTCTTATTATTTGACACAACCATGGGTTGAACTAAACCTTCATTGAGCTGTCAGGACTACATACCTACAAAAAGTGACAATACATGTCAATCAACTGTTGTGGGAGTATAAAGTTACAACTACTAAAATCATTACCAATCAGAGCCAAATCAAAGTTCATAATTACTTCTTCAAGAAAACCTATGATGGCCATGCTACGGATCAGAGTTTACGATGTATAAATGCAGCATTAAGCATTCCTACTTTTTAACTTTCTGACGAGATTGCTTTAGTAGAAAGAGAGAGAGAGATTGCAATGCCAGCTTCCCATTCAGATCATGATTAAAATTCATAGGCCAGCGGCTAACAGCAATTGCTGAGGCAATTTTAGAGCAGTCACAGCTTTCTTCCAACAAAATTAATTTGACAGGTTTGCATTAAGGCACCTGATCAATATCCACTTAGAGCGGTGAGTGCTAAGCAGAGAAAAATAACTGACCCGTGTGTGTTATGACATGAAAAAAATTATTCTCAGAGACTTCTTTGCTCTCTGCCTCTTTGGCTCTTAAGCTCGCACCTACAGCAGGGGCCCCTGACCTCCAGCCATTGATCGACTGCAGTTAACATGACAAAAACAGCTGCAAGTTATACACCCACTGTATCTACCAGGGAACAATCAACCTACCTGTACTAAATGTTTGATGGAGGGACCAGCATTACTTGGCCTGTGTACAAGAACAGGAGGAGAGGAGAAAAATGAATTTGTTCTCCTTACAGGAAAAGAAATAGTGTGGCAGGACTCTGACAGGACATCTCTGTCCATGCATCTTAACAGATGGTGGAGAAGTAAAGACCCGCATCGGGACAGGACTTCAGCTGGAAAACTATCGCTCAAAGGTGTGAAATTTCTCGCCGGGTCACAACGGTCTCACATCAACATAAATCAATAACTGCTTTGTGTTTCACAAAAAAAAGAAAGCTGGTGTGCACCAAAAACTTAATAAAATGCTTGTTCTATAGACAGAATTGAAACTCAAATTATGATTTGTTTTTAATTTCCTTGACATGAAAAGTATTTCATAGAATAAGTGAACAGAACACTATAGAAACTTGAGGGTTAACTATTTTGGTGCACTACGCAACCAACATGCAACCAGCTATAACCAAATTGACTATCAAAACACCCTCCTAATGTACATACAGTAGTTGTACTTCAAAGCCATCCTTCGTTGTCCCTCTGTCTGTGACTTCCTCGTTTATCCAAACACTCATTCACGCTCAAGCACATTACTTATTCATCCTCCACTTAATTCTATTTCCCTCAATTCGGGATCCAAAGGATTGGATTGGGTTCACGTGGGCAGGTCTGGTCCATTCATCTATGTCTCACCTGAGGGCCTGTTGTATCTGTGTTAATGCGCTGAGCACTATCTGACTGAAACCTTGACTCCTGTCCAAGAACAAAGAACCAGAATGAACTTGAAGACAAAAGGGGAGAGCAAATTGACAGCGCTATTATAACTTTTGACAAAGACCAAAAGTTGAGTGCTTCGAACTGAAGAAAATAAATCGTTTTAGGTGCTAAAGGGTTTTACTGAAAAACAGGCACTTTTATACAAGTGAATGGTTCGCATGTGAAATTCGGTTAAATAAATGTGTACTTAAGAAGTTGTAGCAACTTCAGAAATACTGTACTGTACTGATGCAATGTTCTGAAGGACCAAATATACAGGAATCACTCCATAGCATTTACATAGCGTTGCAGCAGATAATTCAGCCAACATAAACGACAGAGCAGAAATTTTAAGACACATATGAGTAGTAATGAGCATTATTAGTATAATTATTATTCAAATTTAGTCCCTTTTCTTACTGCAAGCTAACCAAGTACAAGATATTAAGTTAGGGATAATGTGCATACAGCTGGATGTTATCCAAAAAAGGGAGATCAGGACCCTATCGTGCTGCAGATCACAATAACTATACATATATTGTACTTCCCACGCAAGTAAAAAGTTAAACACAAATTTTCATCTGAAATATGTTATTACCTCATTTATTACACATTCATGTTGGCATAAGAAAAGAGATGGATGAGTGATGTATTAAACATATTGTTACAAGACACAGACTGTGAGTCCAGCTCCAGCTCGTAAACAGATGGAGACAACAGGCAAGTAATCCACAGGTAGGTATAATCAACAGAGTAACTGGTAAACAAACAGGAAATCCACAAAACATAAACAGCACAGTATTTACAGGTAAGCATAATCCATGGGATTTACAGGTAAGTATTAAAAACCCATGAGGTCAGAATTAGCATGTACCAACAACAAGACATGACAATGAACACACACAAAAACAAGGTCCAGGGTGATTTATGATTAGCAGCAGGTGCAGGTCATAATTAAAATTGCTGGCAGAGTGCACAGGATTCTTGGAAATGTAGTCCGGTTAAAGTATACAGGCAGGAACGGGGACACATATAAGTACTGGTCAAGGTGACTTACAGTACCCGGAATATCAGATTTAGCATCAAGGATATTTTTTGTGCGCAATAAAACAAAAATAAGCTTTCGGGTCGCATCAACATTACCTTTATTTGTGTTCTGAAGATCTGAAGAATACAGAGGTCTTACTGTTGTGGAACAACTGGATGGTAATTCATGACAGAATTTTCATTCTTGAGTGAAGTATCCATGAAGTAACAACCAGTGTGAGTGTTTTTGGAAGCTCCATGGACAGAAATCCAATATAATATACATAACTACATCTTCAGATGTGTATAAAGACCTTATATAATAAAGCATTATATTTAAATTACTTTAGAACGTGCTATTTCTATCTACATACACCGCGGGTCCCCTTTCATGGAATTTGCCATGTTGTTTCTACAGTACCCCTAAACAGACAAACTGCTCTACAGAGCGTTTCATAAATACATTATCTCCTTCAGCAAAGAAACGAAACTGCAATGACATCTTTGTTCTTTTAAAAAGCAAGGGGGAGGGGTTGAGTGAGCCGTTGGTTGGAATTCACAACCTCGCCGCTAGATACCACAAAAATCCCCACATTGCTCAGTGTTCAGCAATCACAATCAAATTGCATAAATTTAATTTTGACATTAGTGGGAACATAAAAGGCAAAGTGAAGGCTATCACTATTTAACTGATGTAAACAACATTTTAAATGTAAATAAGTAAGCTAGTCAGAAGTAGTTTTATATGCGTCATAGCATTATTTATTAGGTGTACATGGTTTCATATCAATAAATATAAAAATAACTCTATCTGTTTTATTTTATTTTATTATTCATTTTGTTGCTTTGCAATAAAGTAATATCCCTGCAGTAGTGGTCTTGACCGGCTTTGAAATTAGAAGTCTGAGACCAAGATCATTAAAAAATGTCAGTCTCGAATAATACATCACTATCCAAAATCCAGTTTTATGTCAATTTCTAATTTTCTTCATTTTCTCAACAAACGTACAAGTGCATCTGCTGAAAGCCATGAAACCACCTTTCATCCCCACTGAGTCCATTACCGGAGAGGGTGAATGGATGCCACTGGCAAACAGGTTCCTTTAGGCGCCTCGGCCCCATTCTCTAGGTGAAATGTAGATTGAAGCAGACATCAATAAATAATTACGGGTCTTGAGACTCTTAAATAGGAATCTATGCAGTGTGAAGCAGCGTTTAATCGAGTAACTTCTGACACTGTATCCATCATCAGAAAAGCAGCAGACATCAGCAGAAAAAAGAACAAGTCTGCTTCTACAGAGATTTACTCTCATTTGCTTTGTTTCTAGAGAGGGCCAATGTTGGTATTTAAATTAATCTATTGACTCGAGTTTATGTTGGTCCCAAGGCACATTGCCGACTATACAGCAAAAATCAAGCAGCAAAGTGATAAAGAGAAGATCAGATTGGTGCCTTTTATCCTAATTTAATGAAGTCTGAATACCTCTAAAGGGAAGTTTGGTGACTTCATAGTACTTGCATTGCAATCACATCAGCAGTAATACATATTATTGTGCAGTAGTGTACCCAAAATGCTTTGATTTTCTCTGCTCAATGTTATGAGTGCATACCAATGGAATGAAAGGGATTTCATATTCTATTGCACCATTAAGAGTCAACAACCAAACGTTCCTTATTACCGGGACAAATATGATTATGTTGTACACAGACATTCATTTCACTCTTAGACAATACCAAGTCATTTACATGTAAAAACTCTTGGTAAAGGAGTTCAAATTATGCTGGTGTAGATTCTGTTTCCACTCAAGGGGACCGATTTGGTAAGTTAGCCTACTACAGTATCTGTGACTACTCATTATACATCAGTGCACAAAGAAACTCCAAAGGCATGATATGTTGTTAAGCAAAATACAACCCAATTCTCAATCTTTGAACCATTTTAAATTGAATTTTTCGATGTGCTTGTAGCTGGCTCTATTGATTTTTACATTTCTCTGAACAGCAAGTTGGCGAGTAGGTTTATGAAGACGGTGTAAAAATGTCCCCCCAACAAAGAAGCTGAGCTGCACTGCTTATGAATAAACTATCTTTATATAGATGTCAATTGGCCAGCAATAGACACTAAATAAAAGCCAATGGCTAGTTTGTGGTTAAATCAAACTCATTGGAGATTTTCCAAAGATTTGCAAATGACCTCAGGGATCTGAATGTAACAAATGCTTCAATACACTTGTATGTTAACATATTGCACTACAATTTATTTTCATTTGTATAATATGTCCTGTTTCATTACCCATTCATTTGAAAATGTCATATTCAGCTGATATCAGTATATATCGCCTATGGAAAATAAAAAATATATATTATTGTAGTTTGCATGATGTTTATACGATTGATAATAATTCATTTTCATTTTATTTTCATAGCGGTTTTCACAATTTTGTATTGTTGCAAAGCAGCTTTGCACACAATTAGGCAGTGCTTACTGTAGTGAAGAGAAATAAGGAACAAAGAAATGGATAAATAAATAGTGACACAATATACGGTAAACACATGAAATCATGCAATTTACGTTGATGAAAATTAAGTGAAATTAATACTATGATGGATTGTCAAACCAATATGATAATAGTCACAGTTAGTACATTTTACGGTTACTGACATTGGGGTATTTAAAAAAAATTATGATGTTCGAAGTGTCTACACAATATCAGTAAACATGGTTAATAGAGTGGAATTACTGTCAGTACTACTTGAAATTACCTTAAAATGTTCTGATAACAGCAATGAAGACAAAACCCGCCTGCTTAAAAATGTTCCATCTCATCACACTCCTTCCCATCACAAACTCATAATATCCCAACATATTCTTTTTAAAAAGTTTAGCCTGCATATGGCCATTATAATGTATTACTATTTTTCCAGCAGAACGTTCAAATCAGAAAGTTGCTTTAAAAATCAGCTTTTTAAGACTTCTGAAAACACTGAGCCTTATTTCCATATAGAGCATGCATTTGCTTAAAACTCACCTTAAACAGGGTCATGCATAAATGGCAGTTAGATTATTAAAATGTGTTTGACTGATTTTAAAAGTCTACAATAATCATAACTCAGTGAGATTGCTTATAGATTGCACCTCTCTGGATTCTACTGCCCAAAAGCAACATGCTCTGAAAATCACTTCAGACTGAATCAAAAGTATTGGCAGCTTTCACATTATAGCTCCTCAAATGCATTGTTGTTGGAGCGGATGGGGATTTGGTTTGCGTCTACAAACCAATCAATCTAGGTGAGAATCACATTGGCCTTCTAAGCAAAAGCGCTTGGAGAGATTTCTGGGCCATGGTGTCACCAATCCGATTTCCACCAGTGACCTCTGATCCATGATGTCATGGGCCCAGCTGACACATGGTAGTCAACAGGAATCAATAGCCACTGCTGGGGTCACTTCACCTAGTATAAAAAAAGACATTATATATTTATTTGTATTAAATCTTGACACATTCAACTTCCCCTCTGAATGCACTCTCACACTAATGAAATGTCAATCTAAAAGAAAACAAAGCAAGAGAACGAGACCTGTCAGGAAGAAGGGGTGGGGTTTCGGGGGTTGGGAGTTGGGAGTTAAATCTCAAAGTTTTGATGCAGAGGTTTTTTCCTGTCAATATTTAAATATCAAAGAGTAAAACTACATATTATTACAACTTTTTGATGTAGTGGATGTATGTTTCAGGAGTTCTTGTCCATGCAGAACCTTCCGACACAATGCTAGGTGTTGTACATGGTTATGTGTCACTAGAGAGGTCCTGGTGCAGTGCTAAGCAGCTGCCACCATGTTGTGGATGGTTGCTGGGGTGTTTCAATCCAGTTGCTAGGGTGTTCTGGATTACATAAATTAAAATATAATAACTAATAATGCAGACTATGCTAAGCAGTTTCAACAGTGTTGGGAATTGTTGCTGGGGTGTTTCTAGTCAGTTGCTAGGGTGTTCTGGATTACATAAATGAAAGTGTAATAACACATGATGCAGACTTTAAAAAATGACCTTTAGTATAAATTATTTACACATCATATATTTTAACCAGAAACTTGTTGTGCATTTTGTTAGGGGTTTTGGGGGAGATCTATATAGGTCTCTATGCTTTCCATAAAGAAGCAAATTTTATCAATCAAAAAGCTACAATGTATGTACACTGTATCATGAAAAAGCCTCATCTTTTAGTACATGCTTGTCTCGGCAAACCACAGTAAAACCTTGGTTTGCTTATCCAGTCAATGAATTTATGACACATGACATAAAGCTCATATGTCCATGATGGCCTAATTATAAATTCTGTTTAGTCATTAAAGTGAGAAGGATTTCCTTAATCAGGTCTGTTATTACACAAATTTGCTTCCACTATAATCAAATTCACACGCTAGTGTCAGGGGACTATAAATTATAATGTCCTCAAAGCATATTTCTTGCGTTCCATGGCTGGTTTTATTGTATTTTCAGTGGACTCTAGGGAAGTCACACCCCATACCCTTCCCATGTACCCCAGAGTGTGTTGTTTGTGCTGTCAGGGGCCGTTGTTTTGGTAAATGGTGAGTTAAACCGATATATCCAAGCGTAAAATCTGAAAGGGTCCCCAGTGGGAGCCCGGGGGCTGGTGTTTGAAATCAACTACATATCAATTGAGTCGCGTAGAGCAGACCGTTTGATAAATTCCATTCCACAGACATCTATAAATTACTTTTTCTCACACTATACCTCTTCTTCTTTTCATTTGCTCACTTAAATCCTTCTTTTTCCTTCATATCTCATACTACTCAGTGCAAACTACACCTTTAATAGTGTCCCCCGAGGCTGCAACGCAACAAAGTACAATTGTGAGGAGAAATTTGAAGGCATATTTTCTTAGCGAATGACTATGTTAACAGAACCTTTCGTGTGCGTGGGGGTGGCATGTATTTCCCTCTGAATTCCCTGCCCCTCGTCCCAGTTGGATCACTGGCGTGTTATCTAGTAGTTCATTATCTCAGTGTTTCTGTAAGTAAGTAAGCTTAGATTGAATTACTAGAGGCTCTATTGTCTATTTGGAATTCTCCTTCCATGTCGCCCTGGTAATGAATGGCCAATTTGCTCCGTCTTTGTAAGGGCTGCTTGTGTGTATCAGTCACTTAATTACTCTCAGGCTGTTGGCGGAGGTTTTATTGGTGATACAGGCCAGTAAAGGCCCAGTGAGCAGGGAGGAGATGGGTGGAGGGGATGTCTGAGAACACAAGGGGTAATTCTCAATGGACACAGAGGCAAGTGAACTGCAAAGCAAAGAAGACCTGGTCAGGTTAAACAGACAGTACTAACTAAAAGCAATTTTAATTAGGAAACTCTGAAAGTTTTTTACTGGCCCTGACAGCCAATTATCACCATGTTTTTTTTTTGTGTGGAAAAGAGCAAATTATACATTGTAATAGTAACGGTGTATGCCTGCGTGCGTGTGCATGTGATGACATTTCTTTTCAGTTTGAAAAATGTATTTATGAAGAGTGTTCACCCTCTTTGGACTATATTGTCATGCAAACTAAAGTAAACTCCTAGCAAGGATGTGTTCATTCTTAAGGTAAATTATGAATTTTGTGTGAAATGGACAACAGTCATTTTTTCAGTCTACAGTCTCATACAACACTACAAACTAGAAAATATTTTGATCACTAAACGTATTAATGTACCACAGAGCGCCATGGAGCACCAGGGTCACCTACTTGGATGTAGTCATCATTCTTTGTTTTGTTTCAAAATACCATGCCATTCCCATTTAGAGTTTAATTCTAACATTACTTCAAATGACTTAATTTAATACATAGTTATTTTGTTCTTATATTGCTGTCTATTATCACTAATCGGTTATAATAGATTGTCATTTGTATAACATACTGTAGGAAGTGTAATGTGTTACTAAAAATGCTAAAAGAGCCACAGTGCAAAGACACCAATATGACAAATGCTAATTCAACCAAGGCACAGATCACAAAATGCCCTTCCCATAGCAGAGACAAAACCATTCCATAGTCTCCCCCCATTTAGTTCTCAGACCTCAGTCTGATGGGGCTCAGCAGGATAGTGAGCAAATGGGGGTAAAGACAGAGAGAGAGAGAAAGAGAGCCGCAGGCCACGTGGTGCTCAACCCCCTCAGAGGTACCCAGTATTTCCATCGGCTATACTTGAATGAGGGGGGACACGGGCCTGTTTCCTTTTCTATGCACCAACAGCCAGGGGATTTGGAAATCTGTCGGGTTAACTGGAAAATCTCCATATGATCCAAATGTGATTCAGAACCCCCATTCAAATAGTGTTGAACACCAACCCCATGTGAAATGTGCGTCTTTCTTTTTCTGATAATTCAGCATAGTATTTGTTTCAGGAAAATGTCATTAATGCACTTTGAATGGAGAAAATCTTGCAATAAGACCAGGTATTTTAATTTCACGTACAGTGTTAATTTGATTTTATTTCTTAATTTATGTGCAGCTGCTTTGCAACAATGAAATTGTGAACAGCGCTAAATAGATCAAATTGACTTGACAATAATATCCGCAAGGGTTTTTATAGCCACTATGTGATGAGATTGTTGTGGGTAGTTTAATTTCTTATTTTTTATTAAAAAGAACTCAGAAAACATAACAAAAATAAGAATATTTGAATGTTTGCACACCAATTAAAAAAAACGTGGCCTTAAAATGGGCTTTGAAATTTGCTTTATCTTTGAGGTTCACTATGAACCGGACGTTTTCTTTTTGTCTCGTTGTCTTGAACAGCTAAAATATTGACTTGTTGTTACAAAGCGCAAGCACCTGAGCCTCACTGACTCAGCTAAACCTGCTAAGTAGCAATTAGTGAACGCTAAATACTGGTTTAGTGATCACAGGTTTCCACTGTGCGGAGATTACCCATGACAGCTAGCATCACAGATGAATGATGAGATGGAGCACAAGGTTCTCAAAGCAGCCAAACGACTTGAGACACTGAAAAGTATACAGAGGTTTATTTAAAGAAGAAAAGAAAACGCAAAGTTAAATGTATTTACAGTCTTCGTCGTTAAAAACGTACAGACACATTTTAAGTATGTATACGTTTTTTGGACCCATTTAATTTACACAAACGGCTCTTTTAAAGAGTATTCCTCAGTGAATTTCTTGTTTTCCATGAACAAAGTGTATGTTCTGTGTTACATTTGCTAAATGGTTGGGCTTTTATGAATTGCTGACATTTTTAAAAGAAATATATTTTAACTCACCCCATCAAAAAAATCGTTATCGAAAGCTCCAAATATCACATCAATGACTGGAAGTCTGGTCATTTCTGTCAGAGGTTGTCCTTGTGCCACATGTTTAAAATGGAGTAATTTGGGGTAAATTGTAACTTGGCAGGACTCATCATCTGTAAAACCCCAGTTCCAAGGGGACACGTGTGATGTACGTGTGCCTTGTGAATTCTTAAACCCAGCCTGAGATTCCTGCAAATTGTCTAAGCCAAGCTGCCAATTAACCTCATGTCCCTCACCAGCGGAGAGAGGGGAGGGGCTCACGGATAGGTTAATTGCTTCATGTTAGAACATCGGACCGTGAGTAACGCGCAGGGGACTCTAGTCAAAGTGTACAGCTGACTACAGTACTTCTGCCTTGTGATAATTGTAACAAAATGTACTTCCGTTTATGTAATAATGTGTAATTGACAAATTGTTAAATGCTCTCTCATTTGTAAGTCGCTTTGTATAGAAATTTCTGATAAATGAATACTTGTAAATATAACAAATGACAGGTTACATTATATAGGCACTTTAACTTGATGGCAAAGTTGCATATAAAATCGTAAAAGCCAAAATAATGGCACTAGAACACTAGACACTTACTGTCTATAAAGCTTTGTGTTTGAAACTTGTTTTGTCTTCAGACTGAATATTTATCACGAGGCCTTACCTTACAGGTAGTATCATCTCATTGACTGCTTCCATTTGTATCTTGAGACTGAGCTGATAATAGGTAATTCATGACACGAGAAAGTGATATTTAGAAAGGTGGCATTGTAATTACACTCCAGCCACAGCAGTAAAACTCTTTACACTTTTCAGGCTCCACATATGAAATAAATTTGAGGCCATCAGAAAACAAAACAAACCAAATGACATCTTTTGTCTTCGCTTTTGCAAAATGTGACTTTTAGTGGCTGTATGAAGCCACCTTCTCTTCCGGTCACTCTGGTGTCGCGTCAACATTAACTTTCGACATAGTATGGTCTAACTAAGTTTCAAATTTTTTAACACTATTTAATTTAAATTATACAGTGCTTTCACAATTCTGCATTGTTACTAATCAGCGTTATAAACAGTACATTTAGACAGTTGTAACTGTAGTAAAAAGATATAGAAAAGGGAAAAAAGACATGAATATATTGTATTATGTACTGTTTTGAGAACAATGTAATTGAAAAAGATACTATACTCTTAAAAATAAAGTTGGTTCACAATGCCTAGAAGAACCTTTTTTTGTTTAAATGTGTCATGGAACGTGGTGGAAGAACCCTATTGCAGGCAGCGTTGGTGAAGGGGTTAACAAGACTTTTAATAAAACAAAACAACCACCCACAATGGGGGAAAACACTACTCAAACTAAATACAAAAACTGAAACCAAACACTTCCCACATGGGGGGCAAAAACAAATCTACTAGGAATCTTAAACAGGAGTATACATATAAAACACAACGGGAACTCTGAACATGACCAAGGGAACAAGTACAACGAACGAGCACAGGACAATGAACACGAGGATGTTTTAAAGGGGAACAAACACAGGATAATTACTAAGGGGCAGGTGAAGGTAATGAAACACTAATGGGAAGGCTAACACCGACGGGACACGAGAAAGCACATGGCAAGTCAAAATCTAAACAAAGCCATGTCTTTCTCACACAAAACCTACGGCTATACCATGACTCCGCTGCAAGACCAAGAAATAAACATGACATGATAGCGAAATCATGACAAAATGGTTGTTACATAAAGAAAATGTTCTTTGTAGAGAAAAAAAAGGTTTCTCAGATTATGAAAAGGTAAGAAAGAGACTAAAATTTGACTGAATGGTTCTTCTATGGCAGTTTATTAGATTGTCAGACCGCAGCTGTCGAATGTTTAATTACAGAATCACAATATGCGTGGTATTAACACAATATTAGTGTTAAATATGTGTTATAGAAAGCATTAAACTTTTTATACAAGTCACACACTATTTTATGTTTTAAAGGTCCAGTGTATGAAATTTAGCAGAGGCTAGCAGTGAGGTTCCGAATTGCAACCAACGGTGGCCCCTCCCTTTTGAAGCACTATGGTGGCTGACACAAGGCTAAGATGTTTTCGGTCCCTTTGCCGAGGGGAATAAAATATTTATGAAACACTCTGTGGAGCAGTTTGTCCGTTTATGTCCACTGTAGAAACAACATGGCGAATTCCATGCAAGGGGACCCGCACTGTATGTAGATAGAAATAGCTCATTCATTCTAATGTAATTGGTAACACTTTATTATGTAAGACATAGTTGTTTATATTATGTGGCATTTCTGTCAATAGGTCCTCCAAAAAATACACACAGTACCTTTAAAACGAACTATAAAGCAAACGGTTTGTGATTCAATTAATGATTCTATTAATCTTAAGCAAGATAGTTCCTTATAATTTAGAATTAAAAGGATCCCTGCATTTGACCTTTTTAAAAAAATCCCCATTTACAAATTTGAAAGGATTATGATATTTTACATTTTGAATACATTTAGGGTCTCTGCATTTTCATTTATGAAAGTGACTTTTGCTACACGGAATGTCAAAACTTCTCAGTTTGTTGACATTTAAAGATTTTGTGAATGACAGTATCGTGATTAGCGGAGTAGTGAAAACAAAAACAAAGCCAGACACTGTTTACCACAGCATTGTAAAGTTGGTGTGTAACATAAACTGCAAACTGACCTGATGTCTAGCCGATGAATAAATAACGACAGTTTCTAAGGTTGCCTTGCAGAGTAGAGGCCCAATGATAGGGATATCACCTGATGTGTTGTCCCAGCCATGCTAAAAACACAATATTGCAACAATGAAACAATATTATCAATATTATGGTATGGCAATAGCAAAATTGTCTCAATATTATCGTGGTCATGTGACTATATGAAATGATAGGTCTTCCGGGCCTTTAACAGAGAGAAAACTATCTCATAAAAAACTGTGTGCGACATGGAAAGTGAGAGCTTATGTATGCATCAATGTCAGTAACTTAACATCTACCACAATTCACAGCATGGAAAAACGGTACACTTTCCATTTGAACACTTGAGGGCAAATTTCATGCATTGCAAAATAACACAAAAATAGCAGATTTGATTAAAATACATGTTGAAAATACATTGGCAATATGTAGACTATTTAGAGAGTTGGGGCAGCTATACGTAATTCCGGTTATTTTAATGTTTATGTTTGTTATGTAAAGTTTGTCTCTACTGCCGTGACCAGCCGCATGGGGATAAACAGAAAGGGTGATCCGGAACATTGCTTATGTGTCTGTCTGTGTGTGTGTTTGGGTCACAAATAGAGTAATTAATTTCCATGCATCTCATTGCCAAAATTGTTTACTGATCCAGGGAGCAAGATCAGAGATGTCAGTGTGTAAATTGAGTCAGGGGCCCTGGCCCCTATCAGACACTTGCCCAATTTCCAGCACTGTCTCCCTGATAAGGTAACAAGGGCAGACCCTATGGGGCCTGCTACCCTTTCCCTTGCTGTGATGGACAAGGGGAATTGGTTCAATAAATTGCACCCTGTGAAAAGCTGTGTGTCCTTCATTAAAACACAGTGAATCTCCATTGCTATTCATTAACAAGCTGCTAGGACCAGACAAGATGTTTAATCTAGAGAGCATGCACATCGCCTCACCCCGGATGGTCAGAGAGACAGTGAGCCCCCCTCCATCCCCCCTCTGAAAAAGAGATTCTTATTTATTAACAAGAGGTGACGGGTACTGAATAAGTTGTTGTTGTTCCCATTCCGTCCTGTGCTGCACTTCCCCAGCACAAAATTGCAGGGTTTGCTTATGAAGGGCTCTAATTTGGGAGAAATTGTCTTTCTAAACCAAAGCTGACAGCAACCGGCAAGCTGTCTGTAAGCATTAGTACATACAGAACAAAAAAAACAAGTTTTTTTTGTCCAAGCACGGAGCAAAATTTGTGCCATTACTGTAAAACGTGTACATGTGCAGTTGTTGTACACAGGAGCTTTTTTCTTGGTGAAGCCTATAAGGGGTTAACTTAGTCATTTGACATATTTTTGTATTGTTTTACAGTAGCTGCTTGCACATAAAGAACAATTTTAGGCAAATTAATTCAAGTTTTGTTGAATTGTTGGCAAAAAGGGTTTAGTACATTTTCTACATAAGATTCATAAGATTTAGCTGTTCTTTAAGAAGATTTCTAATAAAAGATCAATTCTTTAATATTATTGTGCCTAAACATATTTTGAGCCAAAAAGTTTGATTTCATTATTCAGGTTTCAAAGCTATTTATAAAGTTACAGCTGAGTTTATGTTTCTATTAAAACACCAATACCAATTACGAGCATGTAAAAAATATCACAATGCTTTGAGATGTTTAACATTAGTCTCTATGATTAAATTGATCTTAAGAAACAGGGTTTGTTGTACATACATATTTGAGTACATACACTGAGCGCATAAAAATACATTAAATATACATTAAAAAGTAAAAATATATATGTTAAAAGTCCATTATGCAATATTAATGCAATACTAGACATATGCATGGGGTAGCAAAATGCTCATTGGGTCAGCAGTCAGTCAAAAACAGAAAAAGAATAATAGATTCAGTTTAACTTCAAAAGAATGAAGAATAAGGTGTGAAGCCCTGAGGTTTCTCGGCTGCCACCATGATTCAGAACTGAAACCTACCTTGAGTCATCCTAGCCCTCTTCCACACAAACATAATAAGAATCACAAGCTGAAGCGTACAATACATGAATACGGACTTTTACAGACTTAAGACAGAGATTGAAACTATAAAAAAGATAAAAAGTGTCTCTTGTAGGGAAGCATTAGACCCTTTTATACTACAGTTTGAGAGGTCTGTTTTGCTCACGGTCAGTTTTAGCTTACACCATAAGCCCCTCGCCACCAACAAATCAACTGATAAACTGTACATTAAAAGTCACCTTCAACCCATTCATTCATGAAACCAGTCTTCATTTATTTCACAACACTTAAGGACGTGATCCTTTTTAAGTGGGGGTTCATATTATACATAGTCTCTGAGAACCTGGGAACCTTGAACTTAGAGACTCCAGGTAGGTGGCATTTCTGAAAAAATGGTGGCACTGAAGACTAAAGGTTTCTCTTCACACCTTATTCTTCTCATTTTTCATTATTTTGAATTTAAATTCTATCTTTTCTTCTTTTTCTGTTTTTGTTTTTTCTGTTTTTGTCAGACTGATGACCCCATGACCATTAACAGTGCGATCAAATACGAAAATGTCAAGGAAGCCGAAAGCTGATCAATTTAATTTACGATATCATTTCAATTATTAAATATTTGATCACTCTGTGATCACACTGTGTTTCTGTTTGTTCGCAGTAAACAATTCATGTGCTTCCAATTAATTTCCCAGCACCTCAATTTGATTATAATATGAATATTCCCAGAACGAATAAATGTTGTACAGCACAGAGAATGAATGAGAGAAACGTTATTCCCATGGTTGTACAGCACAGAGAATGAATGAAAGAAACGTTAACAACCTTTCCCGCTTAACACAGTGGCAGCAACTGAAATGTCAAAAGTAAAAGAGTCAATCGAAAAAGAACATGAAAAAAACTAAAGCGGCGACAAGAAAACACAACAAAAATAATTTTTGAAACATTAATCCCATTGTGTGGGGTCTTGGGCAAGTCAGAAAAATAAACTTTATTCCTTGGGCCTGGACACCATCCATTTTCTGCCGGCGATCAATATTTATGAAGCCCCAAGGATTTCTCAGAATAAAGCACATAAACAATCCGCTCTGTAGATTGGCCATGGTCTGAGCAAACCCAGACTGCTGCAGCTTGAGCAGATAGGTCTCCACTGGAACTGCTACATCCACGTACACCACGGCAGGCACATTGCATTGTAAGGAGAAATTCACTATAATGGGATAAGCAAGAGATGCTGAGTTTGGAAGCTGTCTTACTGTGAGGAAATGTGTCTATGTTCAGATAGAACAGACAGAAAATCCGTTTTTTGTAATTGAAGTTAATGACGCAAGAAAGGGTCTCAAAAGTTGTTATAGGGGGATTCCATTACTTTGGCTGATTTTATGCGCTCCAGTATGTTTGTAACGCTCCCTAGGAATAATGGAACACTTCCAATTCTATTCCTGTATATACTACATTGAAAAATGTTTCACATTAAACTGTTAACACTAAATTAAACCTTGATAAGATATTTTGATTTAATAAGATCAAATTTGAAATAAAACCATTTATTTTTTATTATTAAATTGTGTTATTCTGTATTACTACATTGTTACATAACTAAATGTCCTTCATCCTTACATCAGGTAATTTCCATCTTGACAGAATTAATTGACTAATTAACAATTAATTGTTTCTGTTTCGAAAAATGGTATTTGTCTCAATGTTACTCCTTTTTTGTTTTAGAGAGCACCTATCAGTTGTGCAGGTGCAAACATGGCATGTAATTAATATGTCATAATCAAAATGACTAAGTTTGACACATTATAATCACTGCATTGAGATTAGCCTGTAGCCAGGGGCCATCCATGCGGCCTGTTTTAATATCATTTGCATAATGAAAGCCCAGCGCCAGTAATAGCTTCGCTTTCTCTTATTATCATAATTTCACCCTGGGCAGAGAAGACAGCCACCATGTCTGCTCATTACCTCGGACAAGCTGAGAGACAAAGTCAAGTTCAACTCTGCCACACACCTTCCTCAAACTCACAGCGCTGTGCCGCTCTGATCTCTGATGGAGGAACGTGCACCATCGTAGAACAATGATGACAACCTTAACAAGTCACCTTGATAAACTGGGTTAGTGTGAGTGACATTAAAAATGAAAGGAATTGATACATGTGAAAGAATTGAAGCTCTAACATTATGAAAATAACTTTGCCATGTTGGAGTTTGTTGCATTAACCCTAACTAAAATTCCCAAATCTTTCTGATTTTAGAGTTAAGAAATAATCATCATTCTGCTTTATGTCCATTTTCTGCGACCACAGACACTTAAAATGAAAGCTCAGATATCTTTACTTCAATAAAAGCACAAACCTTCTCCATCATGCTGGGAAAACAGCAGGTTTTACATACAGTAAATGTGTGAAGTGTTTGATATTGTCATGCTGATTATCTAAATTGTAATAAAAAAGCTATATTTAATCATTTTCACTATTTGGTTCGATACTAGTGTGGTTGTTTTCACATGTGGAGTCTGTAATGAAGCCTGATTGTTGCGCCATTTTGTTAAGACAATAGTGGGAACCTATTTTTAAATGAGTCAACTATAAATTTAGGCCCAAATGTTATCAATTCGTGCCCAGATGTATCCAAAAGTTCTAAACATCATTCAAACCAAAATCTAAGCCTCAATTCATCAAAGGGAGTAACATAATTTTAGAATAGTAGCTAAAAGACCTACCTCTATAAACAATACAACGGGTAACTTGTAACTTTTAAAAGCCCATCTTTTGGTCCCTGGAAGCTGGATAGACCACAAATAAGATCCTCATCTGGCCTGATTTAGTTGCCTACTACGCATATAGACTAAACACTATGAACTGTACTCAGCCATATATGATATAGATTTTAGAAATCTATACCATCTATGATTCCAGATGTTGCTAGTTTTAGCATTGTTTTGCCCCATCCCCAACCACATTGCCAACATAATGAGATTAAAGAAACGAAAATTTCGTCTTCATTTACTCACCCTTTTTTCCTACTATGGTGTCCAAGAGCTGTTTGGTTTCAAGCATTCTTACAAATATATTTCTCTGTGTTCATCAGAACAAGGATTTTACACAGATTTGGCACATCTCAAAGGAAGGGTAATTATGACAGAATTAAACGTTTTATGTGAACTGTCCCTTTAAATCTGTTTATTTCGATACACTTGGGAAAGTGTAACGCTCAATATGGCTGCTGTATTAATCTCAAACTCTGTCACTCCCCACAGACCCACCGGTGGGTCCAATATCGCATCACCAAATCTATCAGAAACACTCTTATAATTATAGAAAACAATAAAAACGATTTCACAGAATGTAAAGATTTAAAAAGTACATGAGGCATCAAATGTAATAATCAAGCTTAATGGGGATGGAAAAAGACTGTCTGTACACATTAGGACCTAAACTAAATGTTATGAGTGTGTAATCTGTTTTAGAACATTGAGAAATGCCTAAAAACTGTTTTAATAAATTTAAATGAAATCCACAAGTTCTCACAGCAAAGACAAAAAACATAACCTTTTAAAAATGGGACACAAATAGTACTGGAAACTCAGCTCATTTTGCTTTGACTTGATTGGTGGGTTGTCTTTACTTTTGAATGTGCTAAGTAGGATAATCATTTGAAAGGTGAATAAAACAGTCAGCCGCAGAAGTGTGTGACAAAAGGAGTGTGCTAACAAAAAGATGTTGAATTGTTGAAACGAATCGAATGTTAAATAGACTTCATTCATGAAATCTAATCTAACACCTGAGTCTTTTTAGAGTGAATGTACTTGTGTGATCTGAAGTATAGGGCTGTACCTGATTCTTCAACAGATGAAATCATGATTCTTTCAGCATTTTTAAAACCAGAACATTGCAGATTAAGAAAATAAATCATTGAACTACAATTTTACGGCAGATATCGTTAAAGAAATATCATTAAGAAATAAAATAAAACGGGTATGAAGATTCTTTCTTTTTATTGCTCATATTTTTACTGTTTCAAGGCATTTACAAACAGCAGAAGGATGACCAAAAGTGAAATGAATGTGCCATTTAGTCTCTATATCCCATTGATTCCTGACAAAAATAAACTCAGCAAACGTTGCTCTTTAAAAGAAGGATCGTGTTTTGCACTGACGAGACTTGGATGATACCTTGGACTAATGTAATTCATCGTAACCATACTGTTCCCACATCTATGAAGTCATAAAGCACTGATCCAGGCAATAGAGCGGAGGGCCAGGCAGAGTGGGACAGGGTGGGCACCCAAAGCCAACAGTATTGACAAAGGCATGCATTTGCTAAAATGATGATGAATATTTTATGTGGACAAGGGTTTCAGAGCTCCTTGAGCGGATGTAAATAAGTCAAGAGCATATGATATTTACCCCAGGATAAAACATTGATGAGCGCTCTGGCTATTTAAGAGGGCTAAACATGACATGGTGTTTACACTAGGGTCAGACAGGAGGGTCAGCCAAAGGCGTAGGCTTCCAGCTTTAAAGAGATGGATAACGTTACAGGGCAAAAAGGCACACGTCGCCTCAGAAGTAGTGGCAGCCGTCAGGCTAATATACCTCTCCTTAACAGCCTTTAAAGGGACAGTTCAAACCAAAAACAAAAATTTTCGTCATCGTTAACTTGCTTTAATTTCTTTCCAAACCCAAACAACAGACTTTTTGGAACACCAGCGGAGCTAATTCTATATCTTTTTATGATGCATTAAATGCCCCCAATGAGCGTCAAAAATGTTTGTGAGTGTCAGGTAGCCTATTGTGAAATTACAAAATGCTTTTTTTGGGGGGGGGTCAAAAAACGTTTTAATGTCAGTACCACATTGTAGGCCTATTTACACAGTGAAGTTTCAAACTTAAGGTTGAAAACATGAACAAAGAACCAAGCAAGGATGAGCAATAGTAATACTACTAATATTAAAACTGACAGGAGCATAATAAACATTAGAAAAAGCTATTAACAGTTATTCTAATTTCCTGAAAACATAGTGTTCACACCCCATGTGTTTATTATCATTGTGTAGTCATCATGAGAGCTTTATGTTTACTTAGTTCAGAGTATTCACAAAGCACATTCATTAATGATCATTTAATCATTAGACTTAATGTTAAGCAGAGACAAATGCAACGCTGTCTGTCATTTTGATCATACGCAAGTTTAGAAAGTTTATTCTTGATGGGCCTTTGTGCAGTTTTATTTAGTTAACTGAAGGCAAAAAAATTTAACACAATGGAAAGGCCATGATCTCATAGAAGAACGAACTGAATTAAACTAGAATGAAGGGACAGTTTATAAATTCATAGGATTAACTTAAAACTTCTGGCCGCCATTGATTTCATTTTTGCAATCAAACACCTAAAATATTCTTAAAGTGACACTTCACACACAAATAAAACTCTGTCATCAATGATTCACCTTTGAGTTGTTCCAAATTTGTATAAATATCTGATGAACATAGAGAAAGATATTTGCTAAATGGTTGTAACCAAACAGTTCTTGGACCCCATTGACTACCATTTTTTTGTTTAGATGAACACAAAATCAGATTTTGAAGAATGTAGGAAAGCAAACGGTTCTGGGGCCCTTTTGACTACCAATTGTAATTTTTCCTACTATGGTAGTCCATGGGGTCCAAAAACTGTTTGGTTACAAGCATTCGTCCAAATATATTTTTCTGTGTTTAACCAAACAAAGAAATGTATACAGGTTTGGAACAACTAGAGAGTGAGTAATTCATGACAGAATTTTCAATTATTTTCAAAAAGTTATTAAATTTAAGTTATCAATTCATTTTGGAAAACTGTCCCTTTAATGGTGTTGTTTTAAAAGACTAGCAGAATGATAATCTTGTCAGCCACAAATCTGGTCTACATGGGCCCTGTTGTTTAACTACCTCCGACTCCTGCCTTTTCAGCATACTTAAGTCAGCGAGAGCTTTTTTAATGTAAGGTGAATAGAGAAGCGTAAATACTTTGGTAGTGGTCAGAACTGCTGCATTATGTATTTTGCGGGAACTAAACAAATGCACTGTGGTCAGGCCACAGAGTAGCCCGAGCACTTCACTCTGAACGGACGCATTACCCATTCACCACAGTGAGACTGCCTGTTTGTGTGCATTAGGTCTTCAGCAGTCACAGTTATATGATACTAGATGAAGTGGTTTCCATGGAGTGTGTAGCAAAAGCTTGTGGGAGCGCATAAATATCCCCTGCGTGCAAAAACTCCATCCCTCTGCCGCCCTACTCGAACAACAAAAACTCAAAGTACCAACAAGCAAAAGAAAAAAGAAAATAGCCATAAAAAAGATCAAAAATGATGTCAGTGCCATATTGTCTTGATCAACAGATGACTGATCATATTGACCGCCGCCCATCCTTCACGAGCCCATTGTTTGATGACAGAACGGCGAGCTGCTCCTGTGCATCCATTTCCCACAAGCCCCTTTCAACCCCCGCCCTTCAACCACTCTCCTCTCCTCCCCCGGGGCAGACGCATCAATAACGCCCGCGCCAGGCCGGTCGAGGGAAGAAAGCAGGGCCGCTGTGAGACCCCGAGGCCTCTGCCACGCACCCCCAACATTACAGCCCTCCCATCCGTCATCAACTCGACCCCGCCTGGGGTCAACACCACCCTCTGACCAGCCAAAGGATGGGACCGTCCAGGGGTCTGGCCACTGGTTCATATCACTAATACATCATACATCATAAAATATGTGAGACTTGTTGTACTCTGTGTGCCCATATGATGCATGTCAGATATGGGGCAAATTATACAATGGTATAGCAGCTGGACTAGGAAAAACGGAAAAATCAAATGTGTTTGAAAATGTGTTCTTGTTGAGAGGAGTACTGACAGATGCAGTTGTTTCGATAAAAACACATCTAAACATTAAAGACACATTTATTGAAAATATTCAATTGCAGAGACACGATAATGCCCTGTGCACTGTAACCAAAAAGTCTAGGATCAAGCTGGTTTGTCACTGATAAACGAAGCGCATAGTGCATGTAGTAGTCGAATCTTACTCTGCAAGAAAGTTGAGAGTAATCAATATGTTTCTATTTGGTTTGTTTATGGGGTCCCAAAATTAGCCAACCAGTCGGCTGTCACATTCAATCAAGATCAATTTCACAGAAGATTAGCTTAACACAACGAGACTAGTCACTTATCTTGTACACACAAGATAAAAGTTTGTGTACTGAGGATGTGTAGCACAATCCTATCCGTGCCTTACCACATGTGAAAACTACACCAATCAACACAATCCTGCATGAAGAATGTTTGCAAGTTACGACAGCGAATGCACTCTTAAGTGAATGCTCTTTAAGCCTTAATGAACTTGAACAAAAGCCCTCAAAAGCAATTCTATTAGTACTGTATGTAGTATGGCTACCTTCTGAAAGAAAATTAACTCAGCTGCAGTTTGCACCATATGCAGTCAAGTGTATATTCTTTATATCAGATAAAAGGCATACAATGAAATTGATTAGTCGAATATAGAAGAGTGTACTCAAGACAAAAGTGACAGCACGGGCGCTGTGTCATCAGCCCAACGGTTGTTCAAAACAGATAATAAGATTTCGGTACAAAAGGACCATTTCCAAAGATGGTGCATGTGGCGAGAGGTACGCCTGCAGCTGCCTTGTCCATAACTGCTCCGAGTGTAATGGGGGGCTCCTTCAACACCTGAGGCTGCCACACATTTCCGAGGCCTCTGTTCCTGCCACCAAACCTCTTACCACACTCACACAAGCTTTTCTTTCATCTTTATGAAATCCATCCTTTCCATGCTTTCTCGCTATTTGGAGAGGGATTGTCCCCTCCACGGCTGCGGGAGAGAGCAGAACACAGAATTACACAAACAAACACAAAGCTCCGTAAAGCAATGCTTAATAGGCTCACACATGGCTCCCGTTTCATCTTCTCAAAAGCTGTTCAAAAATGATCAACACTCGAGAGTGAGCCCTCCTCTGCTTCTGTGTCCCAGGGCCCTTGTATCAGTCGCCAACTTATTTTATATTCTGACACACTTTTTAATTAGATTGTCCAGCGCATGATCGTTTCCAACAGCCCTAGCAAGGTCAGGATCCTGAGCTGTGCTCTACATTGAAGTTCTACATAACAGTCTGTCCTATGAATTAAGATGGTGAAGAACTCTTGAATGCCTTTCTGAGGAAAACTGTGACGGTTTGGGATGGGACACACCACGCAGATCCCAAAGAAATAGCATTGTGGTGTTGCTTTGCCTGGCATCGTCTGCATCGGGTGGATAAAAGTTGTGTTTGAACACATCGGACTGATTAAAGCCGACAGCCAACAACTCTCTCACACCAGCAGGTGGCAGTACTCTGTATAACTGTGGAAATTCAAAGCATTACTGACAGATTTGTGTCGCCATTTTCAAGTTCCAGATGGGATGCCGTTGTCAGCCCTGGATCTTCTCGTGGACAATAAAAGAAAGAAACGAAGGGTGGATTATGCAGTGTCAGACACGAAGGGCGTCGTTGGTTTGCTTTGACCAGTTCCGTTGTTTTTGATTCGCTAGGCTAAACAGCGAGCTCCGCAACTGGTTTGACATGCAGAATCTGTCGAAAACAGCTGACAACAACCCACTAGAGCCAATGGTGCAGAACACCCACACACAAAACTGAAGCCGACCAACACTGAAAAACACCCGACATTGCGAGACGGCCGACCAGCAGCTAGGACACGTACATCTGTAAGACGTCTGCTAAAGATCTGGAAAACATCTGCTGTGCTAAAAGAGCAGTTTTACATCCATTCTAAATCATAAACATATTACAGACATCTTATACTTTAGATGTCCATATGACGTCTGACAGCAGATGTCTTTGAGACGTCTTGCAGATGTAAATGCAGACATCCTACAGAAGTCTGCCAGATGTTTGTCTGTTATCAAAGTAGTGTGTCGTAGACTTTTGGCTGACTGACACTGGTTACATGTGTTTTGTTGGATTAGATGTGTCAAACTTTCTGATGCTGTTTTAATAAATATGGAGCATACAAAGCACAATTACCGGACAGAACATCTGACGATTACTATTGCTATTTGACTTTACAATACACACAAAACTGACCTTGAAATGTCTAAAAGCTAAATAAGGCCTATGACTGAGTCTGACTTTTACAGTCACAGATGGTTTTTGTAATGGAGGAGGTGCTTTAGTATATTTAAGGATTAGCAACTCCCCCTTCCCCTAACTGAGTTCCTTAGTTATTAATTTTACTGTTAAATACTCACAGAAAAGCATTTTTAAGCAGCTCTCATTAATACGCCTCTCCTTCACGCAGCCCAGCTAGGTGAGAACTGTCGCTAATTATTACCTTCATATGCAAATGCTGTTAGTCATGCTTTAAGTGTACTTTTTCTTATTTAATTAATTAAAACAATCATCTATGAACTTTAAATTAGTCTGGTGTAAAATAATCTCTTTTTATCGTTTAATAATTAGCAGGCAGTAAAGCGGCTGTATTAATTGCATTTAGGCTTCCGCCCCAGGAGACGCGCATGGAGGAATGAATTTCTGCTGCCTGAAATAGTAAATTCCCATGAACCGAGGAGCTAGCGAGGAAACGGAGAGGGAAGGAGGGTGAGAGATGAAGGAAAAGATAAAAAAGACAAGAGAATAAACTCCTTTTCAGCGCTTATTCTTTAAATTACCCCTGGGAATCAGAGACAACCCATAATTAGCCTAGTGCCGTGGTAAAATTGATTGAAATGCAGAACATCAATTATTAAGCGTAACAGTTTTTTATACATCCCTCCCGCATCTCTTTGGGTGAGAGTGGGTATGGCAGATCTTTGGGTTTAACCTCTGAAAACGGACGGCACATGAGAGGATGAGAGTTCAGATCTTCACTATCTATCCCTATCTGACATGTGAATGCTACGTACATTCAACCAGAAAAGTGTCACGAACCATGTCTCTCTTGTTCTGCTGAGACATCTACATAGTCAGTGAAGAAACTGCGCGTGTAGCTGTTTGCTTGTGCACATTAATTTGTGCACGTTGCAGACAAGAAAGTAAAGTATGAAATAACAAGGATTAGGGAACAAGGGTATGTACTGGAAGTTTCTTATCAAGCCTTGTGAAATGTGCATAATGACACAGAAAAACATTTGCTTCAAACATCCCCGTCTGAGGCCTGGTCCACATATACATGGGGTAAACTGAGTTTTTTTTCCTTCATTTCAAAAAAATCTCAGTCCACATGAGAACGCAAAAACACGCTATAAAGCGCTTTCGAGAGCATGTCAAACCATCGGGTACCGCTATAACTGCATAGAAATAATTGCATAAAGTTAAGCAAATCTCGACTTTGTCGAGACACAAAACACGCCCACTTCCTGTCACCAACAGTCACGGTCGCTATACTGGATGTCGCTTGTCTACAATTGAAATGAATGATATCGCCTCGCTTTTTCGCTGGGTGTCCCTGTTGGTCTGAATGGGGCTTTAATATAAACCCATGTTCGACAATCAGACGCCTGAAAATAGTTACCAGTTCAAGTAGTCTAGAAACTCAATACATAATAGCGCTAAAACCGGAGTTTCTGAAAATCTTCACCCTGGTATAAGTTTTAAAGTTTGGGTAATTTAACAACAAACTGCTGTTGGGAAGGTGGGCTTATTTGCAGCCACTCAAATGCCAGTCTAACAAGTCCAGCTGTTTTAGAAGCATACTGGGCCGTAAGCAGCTCCAATTGTTTCTGTGATTACCAAATTGCCAAAACAGTGTGTTAGTTAAAGCCATCTCACTGCAAACAGAAGAGCTCATTACTGAAAGGGTATTTATCTGTTAAAGCAGCAATAATCTGTATAATTGCTTTAATTATCCTGCCAATAAGAGCAACACAAATTCACAGCTCACACATTGGCTGTTAGCTCATTCCGGTTATTTGCCCTAGAACTGCTGCCAGCTGCTGGTAATAATGTGCATAACAGTGGTTCGCTGTACCAGACTCAAAAGCGTCTTTCATTTATGTTGATTTTCAGTCTGTTGATGCTACCACCTCTCAAACAAGGATTGCCTTTCTGAACATACTTTAAGGACTATCAGACAAAAATGTCCATAAATGTATTACAGTTACAACCCCCCCAAAGCAATTTTGCTTTATGCAAGGCCACAGTAATTACAGAAAATGATTCATTTGTATTTTGCAAGGATCGAACCCGTAACCGCCCAGTTGTTCGCCTTAACCACCACTGCCATTTGAGGTCTCTTAAGGGTCACCTACCTGACCCCCAATGTCATGCATACGCTGGCAATTGTCAGTGCTTACCATGGCTGGAAAACCTCACGTGAGCCTAATTAATTTTTTGAAGGGTCTTTGTGCTCCAGTTACCACTGCAGACGTTTGCCAAAGTATCAGGAAAAGGACTTCAGAAGACATCCAACACTTCACACTGGACAAGTCAGAGGGCAGTACACAATAGAATCCATAAAGCCCATTGTAAAGGAGTCAGGTTCAAGTATAGGTTAGGACAATGTTTTAATTAGTTGCCCATAACTTATACATGATCACTCTTTTCCTATGGCCAAAAATCAACAAAAGAGCGATTCAAGCAGAATAGCACAAAATGATGGAGTCATTGTGTGGGTTATAAGGTATAATACACAAAGAAATTAGTTAGTTAACCAGTCAGGTCGACAAAAAGGCGTAGAGAAGCTACACATGGTGAGCTCAGAATGGAACAGTTTCATAGAGTGCTTACATTACGGCCTTTTGGACATAACAGTTTGACCCCGGGTACCAGCGGTCTTAAACGAGACACCCATTTATTTTTTCTTAAACTAGAATCCAAACAGATTAACGGCCTCCTGCGCTTGAACGGCCATTGAAATAAAGCAATATGCAAACCAAACGGGCCTATTTAGAATGCATTTCCAGTAAGTCGGTTTATAAGTAAATATAAATTTTTGGGAAATGTTTTTCTGTAGCGCATTAACAAGCCATCAGGGATTACACCGTGAAATGCTGCCAAACCAGATGTAACTTCAAGACTTAATGCTGCATAAATTATGAACTATTACAGTGTAACTTGGAGAAACCACTTAGTGCCCATCCTGACCACAGAGATGAGTTTTAATGCGAGAGAAATGATTAACGAACGCTGCGATGTATCTCTGAGCTTTTAGCAACCCGTTTGCTCTGTGTGGTTTTCCCTAAAATCAAATTGATCAAGACCCCTTAAGACCTAAACAGTCATGAGGCCCTGACTTAAAAGGGGGTTGGCAAAATCCCTTTGTAATAAACAAAGTAAAAAAACAATCTAAGACTGATATAATGACAGGTCTAATGGTAACAAATTTCTTTATTTAGAAATTCATTTCATGCAGCTTGAAATGCAGCTCTCGCTCTCTTATTCTCTCTCTTAGGCCACCATCCGCTTTGTTATTTTAGCAAAGATTTAATGACATCCATATTTATTAGTCTCTTTATTAAAAACTGACAGAATACAGGAACTATGAACATAATATACTGGTACTAAGCACATTATCAGCTCTTTTGGAGAGATTAGACGGTGGATTAGAATTAGGGTTTATTCCAATTGGTTTAAGAGAGCCAGGTTCCTGCAACTGCTTTTATAATTTTCCATGGCTAAAAAAACTAAATCTAATGGTGGCTTTTGTATTAATATATAGAGTACTGTACATAGATTTTTATATTTAATTAACACTGCATATAGTCTGTCTGATATTTGACCTGTGTTTTGACTTGCATCACCTTATATGTTTTCTTGTACAGCTGCTTTGTAACAATGACAATTGCAAAAAGAGCTAGAATAAATAAAGTTGACTTGACATACATCTCAAAATTGTTCAAACTTTTAGTGTCACTCACTTTCTCCACATTTTACAAATCAATTTTCCAAATCTGTGGAATAGCACAAATGTAACTGCCAAATGTTGTTGTGACTTAAAAATCTAAATAATTCAAAACATTGTATTTTATCATTGTCAGTGTAATCACTTTTTGTCTAGAATTTGTACAAGGATTCTCTTTTCAAGCATCTTCGTGAGTTTTCACCTCTCTTGTTGGCTGCGTTTTCTTCATTAGGCTATGTTGTCCATTTCCTCTACTGTTTCCTTACTTAATAAATAATGTTCGCACAAATTGTCCCCAAAAACCTAATTTCACACATTGAGAAATGTCTTCAGATCGAAATGTTTTCAAAATTATAACAAATATTTCAGTCCAGTGACAGACATGTAGGCATTTCGTAATTCGCTTCCACTTCAGCAACATATTTACATTTATTTAAGAAACATTATCAACATTTTAGCGACAAATATTGTCCCTGGTTTGTTTTTCCCGTAGATGTCGGGATTTCAGATCTGCTTAGCCGCAAGTCTGAGAGGCTCGGAGTTAAGTGACTCTCTTGCGCCCCCTGATGTCCACATAAGGAAAACACCGTTAAACTCGAGCTTTTACAGTACAATTACTTTTTCAAATACATATATTTCATCGTTTTACCTTTTACGTTCAAGCTTAAAATACACAAAGAATCGTAAAATATTAGGCCACCTCGTTTAGAATTAGGTGAACCATCGCAGACCATTGCCAAAGTATCAGTCAAAGAGCTTCAGAAGACAATAGTGAAATAAAGTTGTTTTACCACACATTAACTATATGAAAAAGAAAAGTAAACCATCATACTGTACATTTTGCTTGAATTGTCTCCAAGTGTACACAGTGAAGAAAAGTGTAGGACAGATAGAAAATGTATGTAAGAAGTCATTCCCATAGCAGACTGAAGGTCATTTGGGATGTGCCAAAAATTGACACTTGTTCATGAACCTACAATGTAAACATTTTTGTTAGACTTTATCTTCATAGAAAACAACTATAAATAAAAAGCCTCATGCAAAGCAATTCTGGGAACCAAAATGTGAAAAAAATGGCTTGTGGACTTCTGGTTCCCTGCATGAGGCTGTTATTTTATTGTTGTTTTCTGTCAGGACAAAGACCTGTTAGTGTTTATTGATCATTTATCTTTAAACAAACTTTTGCAAGTAAATTACATAAATTTAAATCTACAGTAAGTTACTGGAAAACTACTGCCAGTAATACTGTAATTTCTACAGAAATTCTTAACAGTGTATTGTATATTCACATTGTCGGTAGACAAACCAAGTAACAAATAAATATATATTTGCATAGTAAGGCATCACAGATAAGTGCCACTTTAATATAAACCTTTTACTAATGTAATTCTACAAAAAAGTCAGTCATTGTGAAAAAAGACAAGTGTCATTATCATGAGAATTAAAACTTTTTATTAGTGTATTTATGAAGTCTGCATATGCAACACGCCTGAAAGCTTATCTCCTGAAGTTCACATCCTACAAACACATCTTTCTAATGGTAAAACAAGCTCACCAACTGTTAAAACGCTTTGCAACAAAAAAGAAAGGTAAATTATATATACACATTTATATGCATATACTTCTGGTCCACTTTCAGTTCTATTTGGTTTTCATTCCACACCCAGTCAAAGATGTCAAGCAGAGCGTTCCCAGTGTTGTATGGCCACTGCGTGGTGTTTAAAAATGGGCCACAACATCTTCATAAGATTTTACCAGATGCACTTCAAAGTACAATCGCTAGAGTAGAAAGATCGGTGAAGGAAAATATGATAACTGGTGGGAAGAGGGGAATGGATATTTGATACGCCTTTGTCACTGCCACAACAAGTAAATAACAGACAGCTATTTCAGTCATTAGTAAAAGTTGTACAACGATCACGCACACTAAAGTTGCACAGTTATCCTCGTTTAAAAAAAAGCAGCAACCTGATCCAAAGTCTTTTCCCCAGTTGCAAACAAACAGAACATTTCAATGATTTTGTAGCATTCAACAGCAGGCTGAATTTCCCCTTAAGATAACCATTTGCTCCAGTGCAGCAACGAATTGTTTTAAACAGGTTTTTGGCAAGTAAATGTGGGAGAAGCACCTAAAAAGAAAACGCATTTTAGGACAATTGGTGTTTTTACAATCAGGTTAACCGGGACAGCGGCTTGAACGGAAAAGAAAGGTACGCTTATAAAAACGTCATGCTAAATAACCATCTTGACAGGACATTTTATTATGAAGTCATGTTCCTTTAAAAAGAGGGCATGATCTAAAAAAATATTGAATTCTAATAAAAAGGAAGAGAGCTTTAAAGATCTTAAATATATTTATATATAAAAATACATGAAAATACAAAAAAGTTGCTAAAAGAAAGATAAAAGGGAACAAAATCTTGAAGGATAACCTAGTTTATTAACACGTACAGCTTAAATACTTGGATTCACTTTTTTGTCTTTTATTTTTTGAAAGATTTGGACTGTTTTAATAACCTTTAAAAGTCTTTGTTCGTCCTTAAAAGAAACTATTCTGTTGCAAGAAACCCGACTCCTAAACTGCAGCAAACTAGTGAATATTTAACCAGGTGAATAAAAAGTTAATAGGAAAGGATGGTATAACCGCACAAGAGGAGGGTTTAAATTGAACTTTGTTTTTCGGCTTGGTGTCACTTGCTAAATATTCCTATCCCTTCATATTTGGAAAACAAGAAGCATGTCTAACAGCAGCATACCTCAAATCAATGCAACATTCTTAAGTAGTGGTTTGGGGCAATTGAACAGTAAAACAAGGTTTCATTTGGCATTACTTTCAGATTTTTAAGTCAAAAACCACGATTAAGTCATAATGTGCTAAACTGTCAATTATTTGACGTAAAACAAAGGATGCAACTTTTTGCCAGACAAAGTGACTTTCTTAAACAGACAGATTTCAAGCGGAGCATTACGAGTATTCACTTCATCAGGGGGAGAAGAGCTTTACTGCTACATATGTGTGAAGTTATTTACCGCCTTCTAGAACTTTCACACAACATACACGCCTTCCCTCCTTTTCAAAACCATTAAAAATAAACAATATAAATTTCAAATTCTACTACTAATACATTTAATATTGAGGGTTTATGAAAGAAAAGAGAGAATTAAAGGTGCATAAAGCTGATGTGACAGCAAGTGCCATGTTCAGGTCTGAAGAGCAAGATCATCGGGGTTCGGGGTGATTTAGAGATAGATAAAGGGTCACAAGTACTATGAAAGAGAAAGGGGGATTACAGAAAGTCTGTTGTTCTTCGAGTTGTTGGTTGATGTGATTGTAGAGTCAGTCGTTTTGATGGGGGCAAGGGAAAGAGATTCATCATGGCGATTAGGACATACTGGAACAGCGTACAGAGGGTGACCCCATCTGGGTCAGAACCTTATCCAGCCACTGCAATGGACCGTTCAGGTGCAGTTCGATCCAGCAGGGTGTGCTCGTCACTGTCTGCCGTCTGCCAAACAGGTTAGAATCAATGCATGTTTAACGGAGACGGAGCAAGTGTAGTGTACCATAACATCATGTAACGGCACCTTCAAGTCTGCTATTTGTACAGGTTTTGAATAATGATGAATTAGATGATAAGACAGGACATTTGTGGGGGAAATAAATACCTGTATTCAGCTCCCCAGCCTTTGACAAAACTCATGCGAATAGTGCACATCCTGGTCAATTGATATACAGCCTCAAAGCCCTGGTTCACAGACTGTGCCAGTAGTGCAGCAAACTCCTGGTTATTAAAGATCTTCAGGTTACAGCCTAGGAAAGGAGGCTTGCATCATTATCATTAAAACATGATTGAACAAATTAGTAAAGCGGGAATCATGGGTAAAAGGCGCACCGAAAAATGGCTTTTTATCTTACCTGGGGGGATTTTACAGACTGTCGCAGGGTGCCAGCCATACCTCTGATTACAGTTAGGGCTTTGAACGAAAATGGCACTGTCGCTGAGACATTCGGCAAACACTTCCCCCCCAATGTAATACAGCCGGACCCCTCGTCCTGAGACACAAACACTGCATAAATACCCTATCCAACGCTGCACTGGATTTGTTTTTTGACAACACCCTGACCAGACTAAGCAAATGTTGAAATCAGTGTTATCAAGCAAGATTACGCTCAAATTTATGAAACATTGAATGCAGTTACAACGGTGTCAGTCAGACAGGTTTGCGAGACTATGGGACGTGTACCTATGTGTCTGCGAGTCATCTCCACGGTTGCATTGCGGTTGACGTTGGACAGCAGCCCAAGGCAGAAGCGTTCTGAGTTGGAGGGGTCTGTGAAGCCGTCCACGGTAAGGGAAGGCTGAGAGGCGTGGAATGTTTCCCCGACACGCTGGTTCAGCTCATAGTAAGCTATGGAGCACCAGAACGCAGGCTCTGAATAAGTCACAGGCTGTAGGTCTGAAACAAAAAGACAAAAAGTGTAATTAAACAAAATGAATGGAGGTTTATGGAACACATGTATGTTGAATAATAGGGTTACAACAATTTCCTTAAGATTTTGTAACATTAAAGAGGATGAAATACAAGATCTTTTGTAAAATCACATTTTAAATTGACCTTTATGAACTGTGTGCTTATGACTAGGGATTTGCGATATATCATCGGGCAAATTGATATAGACCGACACATGCTGATAGTTCATGGTATCGTTATCGTTATTAGTCCGGTAAGAAAATGAGGCAGATATATTAAAGCAAATAAATTATTAGTAATTTTCTGCAGCCGAACCATTTTAATCACATGCTGCTCACCAGCGTCTTGACTTGCGCCTTCCGCATGACATCACACGTTCATATGTAACAGTCCATGCGCACTGTTTAAGAGTTTGTGTTAGGGGATAAAGTGCTGTGTCGGATGTGTGAGAGTATTTCTAATGTTTTCTTCCAGTAAATAACTATTTGTAGGACCTACGAAAGTGACAATGCGCAGATTCAGCAGAGCAATGCACTTTAATGCAGCAAAATAGCACAAAATTCATACATTCATGACAGCGTAACAACCATTAACATTTGCTGTCCACAAAGTAATTACTCAAAGTAATTCTTTATTTATTTACATTGGATTTCTTATAAGAGAATCACACATCATTATTGTGGTCATCATGGTCTCGCATAAGCCATGTCAGAAATTCCATCCAAGAACGAACATCAGGCGCTTCTCAAATCTCAGATTCGCCATTAATATAAATGAATTCTGTGATCATTCCACAATGATTTTGGAACACTTGGCATCTACCTTGTGAACCGTTGTTGGGTTTTATTTCATTTGGTTGTATGTTCTCTGTTTAATTGACAGCATTCAATAAAAAGCCTTTTACAAGCGTCATGTTATTAACTTTGAGACCACTGATTTCTATGGTGCCCTGGAACATCTATATAATTTATGTATATATAATCCCAAAAGATATTTTCTTTTTTCTGGAGTCAACTATTTAAAATAAAAACTGCAATTACTGGATTTATTTGCTTTTGGTTAAGAAAAACGTACATTATATCCTTATCGGCGCATCCCTATTTAGGATTAGAAAATATAGCTAAATAGTCAAGATTATTTTTGCCTTTTGACAAACTTCTGTATGCAAATAAGTGAATAATGAAGCAAGGCTAAAAATGACCCATTTAAATCAAGCTCATAGCCAAATGTTTCGACACCAAATTGACAAGGTTTCTAAAACTCACACCAACACGTCAAAGAAGTTACACAGTGCTTACCCATGCCATGATTAACCGGTGACAGTGTACTAGGAGACAGTTCTGCAGGAGAACCTGACAAGATAAGTAAATAAGTAAACAAGACTGTTCTTAGTGCAATACGGTCCCAGCATCTGTGAAGGTTTCCCTATCATTCAGTTTAGCATTTTATTACAGAATATTATAATTGAGGATAGGTAAATTGAACTCAAAATATAAAGCAAAATACAAACACCCCAAACACACGTGACTTCACTGTAGAAATGTACCTGTGTCCATACTTTGATTCATCTGCTGGTCACTGGCTTCCCCATCCTCACTGATGTATCCGGGCGGGGGAGTTTCTGAACAGATTTGACATCATACAACTTTTAAACTACACAACAAAAATCACAATAGAACAATAGCATGAAAAGCTCATTATGTGAAATATCTCGACCTGGTATGTAGTTGTTAGGGGGCTCGATGCCTGTCGGGAAGTTGGTGTTTTCAGGTATGGAGTTGGTGTAGTCATCAAGAGGTGGCAACTCCGTCAGGATCTCCGTGTGTCTTGGCACAAGGACTGGAGGAAGGACTACAGCAGAGAGCGAGTTTAGAATCAACAGGTCAGTGCTAGTACTCGAAGCACAAAGAGAACATACGTTGCAATGGCTTGAAATGGAGATTAGCCATTGTGTGGCTATGCAGTTCTGCATTGGGACCAATTTAAACATTGTCAAGCTTCTAGCATGATCTCCTAAATTCACGCATGTAAAAAAAATATTAAAGGAAAAGTGATACATTTCTATATGCAAAACAGCTAAGAGTGTGTTCAAGTATAGCATGTTATGTTTGGTCTGCGATTGCACCGTTCGTGTGGTTTATTTGAGTAAATGTGAACTCTGTTCGAAACCACAAAGCTTGTTCAGATGGCAAACTCTTGCGCGGTTCGAATGAAATATGAACGCAACAAGGACCAAAGGCAAAAACAGGAAGCGTTAACAAGACGTAACCCTGGAAATCAAGGAGTGTTTATTACATCTAAACTTGTGCGTGTAAAAGAGGAATTCCTGGCATAATTTTGACTGCTCTAAACACAGACTATGTGAGTTTTAGGCTTGGTAAAACTACCAAGACCTCAATCAAATGTGCAAGCATACATTAAGCATGTATAACCTGGCACACAGCATTGTTTTTAATATCTGGTAAATTCTGAAACAAAATATAACAAAAATAACCGAGAACCAAACTCCAAGTACCAAAACAGTCTTAATCTGTATTAAATTAAGTCATTATTTACACTCAATCTTGTCATTTCAAACCTGTATGACTTTCTTCCGCAGAACACAAAAGAAGATATTTAGAAATATTTTGATAACGGAAAACCGTTGGTCCACATTTACTTGCATTGGTTATGTGTCCATACATTAGAAGTCAATGGGGACCAACGTTTTTTTGGCCAGCAACATTTTTCAAAATATATTCTTTTGTGTTTTACATAAAGAAAACCACACAGGTTTAAAATGACAACTGGGTGAGTAAATGATGAGAGTATTTTCATTTTGAAAGTGAACTATTCCTTTAAGCAGTTCAGGCATTTGTGTGTCCAAGGGTTAAAGCAAAAAAAATCCTGAGCCTGAACTTTTTTGGCGTGGTTGCGAGAGAAGACACATAAGCAGGTTTATTTTTCAAACAAAAAAAGAACATTATTAGAACATTATCTACCTTGAAACATTATCTACCTACAAAGTAGTAACGTGCCACGTGATGCTATGCCATGTGTACAAATGACAGAATGACTTGAAAAGAAGTGGAGGCATAAATATAACCCACAAAACCAGTTTTATACAATGGTGGTATATAAAAACGTCGCATACATTCCAAATTCATCATAATAAAAATCTTACTTTTTAAAAAGAAACAAATAGGACAAATATTTTTTGCATGAACTATTTTGTGCTCCATTAGTGATTTAATAATTCGTTTCAAAGGTATTAACGGTGATGATATGGCACAGGTCACCTCCACAACACATAGTAATGAGATCACGGTTGGTCAAAGCAGTGATGCATAAATGAGCCCTCAAAAAAGCAAAAGTCATCTCCTTATCAAGCTCGTTTTTTTTAAATAAAAATGAGTGGAGGCAGATTTATTATCCATTTTCAACTCCTCCTGGCAAATTTTGCACTACAAACTGTGAAAGGAAAACAATATAAATTCCTATTAAATCTAGAAAGGTTACGGAATCAGTATCAATAAGCTTTTTTTTAATGTAGCGCCGCAAGCAGGAGATCCGGCACGGTCCCGGAAAGCCATGTGTCTAAATATTCTCAGGACATGTGAAGAGCTTTGGTGCTTTCACAGACATAAGGGTTATAAATTCAATCAAGATTACTTTTGAATACCAGAAATGCATTTATTAGAGCACCAAATATGCTTCCCTGAAATTGTGGATCAAATGATTTGGCGATGACAGAATTTAATGCAAAATTAAAGAAACTCGCAAAATTTGAGCAATATTTAGAGATTATTTTGCATAAATTGGCTTTAAAAGAAAAAATCTGCTTGCCAATTCAAGTAGTAATTTATCTGGTCTTAAGAGGGTAAATGCTTTATGTAGGGACGCAGATGGTACTAGACGTCTGTTTTTGACGCGTGCTTTGCCTTGAATAAATATAATGATTGTCCATACCAGTCGGATATGCCCATCCATTTATTCTCCTTTGGCATTGCATGAAACAAATTATATCAAATCAAGGTTTCAAACTTTACTTCGATTTCTTCTATTTAATGAACATAAATTCCATTTCAAACATACTGTTAACGGGCAAGAGCACAGTCCAGCACATTACGCTGCACGCACGACACGGTCAAAAAGTTTATTAGACCCAAGATTGCGCCACCTGTAATTCATCAGCACTTGGCTTAAATATACTCATATGCCCTCTAGTGTTACAAACAAAAATGACAATACCATAAAATGGCTCCAACACTTTATGCCTGAAAAAAATCAATCATGTTTTGAGATCCTCCAAAGGGATGGAATCATAGTCTGAATCTAAAAATGTATCACACACTACATGATTTTCTGTAAAGATAGATTGGTGGAGACTTTCTACAACAACGGTAGACTTGTCATAACTGAAAATAGGGGGGGAATCTGAGCAAAAGTCATGTAGTGTCATGTAGCTTTCCTGTAGCTCAGTGGTAAGAGCATTGCGTTAACAACGCAAGGTTGTGGGTTGGATCCCAGGGAATTGCAGATACCTATGTAACATGTATAGGATAATGCTATGCAAGTCGCTTTGGATAAAAGCGTCTGCCAAATGCCTAAATATAAATGTGTAAGGTAGTGTGTCCAAGGCTTTACTTTCTCCTGGTGTGCAAAACACTATCGTACCTGAAAACAGCAAATCTTCTTGTACTAATATTAAAAATAGTGATACTTGACAACATTTTTTTCCAGCATACTGCAGATAGATGTTTTGCTTAAAAATGACACATGGCTTACTAGGTTATGCTCAGAGAAAAAGATCCCTTGGGTGACATAAGGGAAAACCACACTGTTTGTACTTGCCCAAAGTCGGATAATTTTTTTGTTTTTGAAGACTTTTGGGTAATCTAACCTAACCTTTAATTGGATAATACAGCCAACATTCATAAAACAACCAAACAAAAAAAATCATACCTGGAGTCTCCACCCGTTGGTAGTGGTAGGGATTAACGCAGACTTCATCCTTCTTGAGGTTGAAGGCATATTCGCAGGTTTCAATGGCACGAAGCTCGTGGTGGCTGTGCAGGTCGGGCCATCGCCACAGACGGCAGTAAATGACATGAGGCAGACCTTTACGGTGAGACACCTGCAGACGCCCATCCAGAGATCTGACCCAAGCGTCCCCAGAGAGAGAATCGAGAGAAATGGAGAGGAAGACGTGCCAAATGACAAGAGGAAAACATGCATGGATGGAGGGAAGAGCAAAGAAAGCGAGATCAGACAAGAGAAACATTATTCTTCCATTATGCTTAAAAAATAAAAAATTTGCTACAATCAAATATTCATATTGTTTTAAAGCAGTGGTTCTCAACAGGTGATTGACAAAACAATAATAAACAATTGATACAAACTAACAATATAAGCCTGCAATGTTTGGTTAAAAAGACTTTAAAAATTGGGTAAAACACACTTTCCATCTTTTGTTATCAGCCAAGGCTTTCCATTCAAGCTCTATCAGACTATTTTGGCACTTGGCAGAAGCTAGACAAAATACACAGTATGGAAAAGTTAAAAGTTAAGTTTACATTTGCATAAAAACTATTTCACTATTGCACTGGGTCTCTACTTGACATTTAAGTACAATATACAAAACTAAGCAAAACCAGCTGAGAACCACATTTTCATTATTCATAAGTTTGCTTTTCTAGAGTGAGTTTTCTTCTTCAAAAATTAACATTGCGAATTACACTTCTACAATAATGTAAATGTGCTTAAGGAACACTTTAATCTAATCCAAGTTTAACAACCAGAGAGCCCCTTGTGCTCTTTCATCCCCACCTGTGGCCCATGGGGTGAGTGCGGCACAATGTCAGAAGATAGTCACCTGGTTTGGTCAGGGTAGCTGTAAAGGCCTGAGGTATCCCACTGTTCTATCGTATTTGGTGTACTCAGTCCCCAAATTTCAGAGCAATTGCTGTGCACAGAAAGTAAAATAAAACAAAAAAGAACACAAAGAAACAAAAAAAATGATAAACATGGGGCATGATTCATTCAAAAATACCAAGATGAAGTACAATGGGGAAACTCGAAGGGCACAGTTTCTTTTATTGGAGATGTTCCGTGCAGGTCACCTCGGGTTGGCAAACAACACGGTCCACCTTGAATAAAAGAAGCCACTCTGATGGAGAATTCACATACAACAGTGAGATGAGAAAACCGAGGAGAAACTGACAAATGTATTCATAGTTACAGTGCATAACTCCAACATGCACATTATAAAATGGAACAAACAGGGCAGCTTAAGATATATAAAAAGGCGTTTCAAGATGATTGGATTTTGCTTGGAGTTCACATTAGATATTAACATTACATCATGCAGCCCAGGACAAGAACCTACAACCTATGGTTGTTAAAGGGGCCCTATGACACAGCTAAAACTATTATTATTGTTTGTATTAGATGTTATGCAATGTGTATACATGACTTAAGGTTAAAAACCGCTGTATTTTCCACATACCTTTGCCCCGCCTCTCTGAAACACGTAGATTTTTTACAAAGCTCATCGCTCTGAAAAGCGTGGTGTGCTATGATTGGCCAGTTAACCAGTGCATAGTGATTGTTCGAATACTGCAAGCGAGAGACGGAAATGTAAAACCATATTTGGAACATCAGGTTCCAAAGCAATTCGACTGACAGGTACGCCCACCTCACTTGTGTGGATTGCTTGTGCCCACGAACTGACGTAGATCTGTAGGGGTGTGGTTACACGAGGCGTTTCAAGCATGTCTGGGTGAGCATTTGCTTTACGATAGAATGCATCTTTTGTTGCGACACTTACATTTTTGCAATTTTACGTATCTAATACATGCATGGGCAACTTATAACACACTAAAGACACAGAAAAACACGTATTCACACCATATGACCCCTTTAACCACATCAAGAAAGTGAATGCCATCAATCCGACACACATCGGATGAAAGACCGACATGGTGAAGTGACGGGACTTGCACAGACTTTGAATGCTACATGAAGTTTGGTCCCCTGTGGTGTACTGGCCTGAAACAGGCTGGACTCAAAAGATAAAGAGTCAAAATAAGACATGCCAAACTCTTATCAGATGTGTGATATCTTATCACAAGAGCACTTAAAAACCCTTTTACAAATACTTTGAACTTTATACTTTATTTGTTGCATGAATTATTTAGGTTTTCAAATATAAATTTACGCTGTGGGCAGGCAAGTGAAGAGGTTTTTTGGTAACACCATTTTTCAGTTCACTTATTATACACGTTACATGTAAATATGTATAGTTAGTTACTAATCTAGTGCGTTCAAGCAAGCAATTCTAATCCTAACCTTATCATACACGTTTATTTTATTTTCAGGGTAAAAACCACAGAATGACACGAAATCTGGCACTCTTAACCAGAGAGTAGTGCTCAAAAGCTAACAAAATTAAAATTTGCGGTTTAAATATGTAATCTGCTTGTTTTGCTCGACTGAGTAAAAGAGTGGCACGGTTATGTGTACTGCACGTGTAATGACCAAGTTACAGAGTAAAGGGTAGATTGACTAATTTAGGTACTTGTGACCCTTGTAAAACGTTGAGTGGCGTTAACAACACTGAAAGCATTTATCAAACAAACTAATCAGCATTAAAACTTTTAAGGAAACAAAAGGAGTGCATAAAAGAACCCATGGGGAAAACATTAACTTTAAATTGGGTTATCTGATCACTGTGTGTATCACTAACCCTCATCCTGTAAACCTGCAAGCAAAAGTTAATGACGCTGACCCTGATGTAATGCTGTCACCCGAGATATTGAGTGATGCTCGCTCAAAGTATAGCGTGTCCTTTTTCAGGAATTGAACATTTCATGAAGTCTTATGAACACTGAAATCTTACAGCAAAAGTAGAAACCAAAAGTTCATTTCAAAAGTTCAGAAGTGATAAATAAATGTTTAATTTAAGCAATATTCTGTAAGACGTCTCTTCAAATCAGTGCAAGTGTTTATTGCAGGGTACGAGATACTACTCGAATTTATAGTTCATAGTTAAATTCATAATAATACATTGCTCCAAACTTTAGGCACTTTTTCAAACTGTTCTTAAGCATGCTTTTGGTTTACGTTTGTTGGCAGACAATGCTATAAATCAAATTGTCCTAATCTGTGAATAATAAAGTCAAAAAACACTCAAATTACACAGCCTGCTGCTCATAACGGCTTTTTCAGTTATATTTAGTTTTTAGGCTTTTTCAGTTTAACAGGACAGTAGAAAGCCTGACAGGAAAGTAGTGCTGGGCAGTATGATCATCAATTTATATAACGGTAGTTTCGAGATTTAAACCTGTTTCCGGTATATTACGGTATTTTTTAACCACATTTTATACTGATTGAGAGAGGAATTGCTGCAGCTGATTGACTTAAAATGCCCTTTTACACTGTCATACGGCGAGTGAATATTGTAGAAAAATGCCAAACTAGTGTTATATAGGTTAGCAAGTCCCAGAAAATGATGCTGTTTATAGAGGTGGCACTCATGATGAAGTGAAGGAATCTGGATGCATGACGCTTATATTGAGCAGGTATGAGGGGAACGGGTTCGCTTTTGAGATGTTTGATCGTGAGTGAATTTAATATAACGTAATGCGAACTTGCAATTGCTACACATGCTTTATAGTCATCTGCTGTTCAGCTGCTCAGTGCGCGTTCCAATTGCGACATGAACGGAATATGTAATGTTACCGCTCATGTGCATGCGAACATCCAAATTAGTCTGTTAAGCGCATGTTTATATAGAAAAATTAGCTATACAATGCGGACAACTGTAATAATTTAGCTGCTGGCCTCTTTACCAGGATTTGGTAACCGTGCATACATGTAGCCTAAACTGTGGTTGAATGCTCGCTAACAAGAGAGTTCCAAAAAGTTACTCGCATTCTACAAGTAGCATCATATTAAATCAATGAAATGTACAAGGCTACAATAAGAACGAAGGGTCAAAAGAATTTAAGTCTTACCGTTTTCTTGTGAAGTTATCAGGTAGTTAAAAAGTTAGCAGGCAGAAGGCGACATCACATTGTTGTGCTGGTGGTTATCGGTTTGCCGCAAGTGTCGCATGTTCCACAACGCTTAGCTGCTCACAGATGCACCTGCCTAATTTGTGTCAAAATCAGCCGATGCAGATAAAAAAAGACGGCCGGCCGATCAATCGGTTAAAAACGTATAGAACTGCCTATTATGCATGTCAGGCTAGTAGTTGGCGATGTCACTTTGTAAAGAAACACTATGTGCCTGCACACATACGCATATCAAGGTTTAACCCAAGCGCCTCTTGAAATCCTGTGCCAGAGTACATGCCTGTTTAGAATCTTTTTTGCTGGCTTTGTTGCATAGCACAAACACAAGTCCTAAAGGCCACAATTATCGTTTGTGATATGCATGCGCAGAGCGTTTTCAGTTTTGCTTTTTCACAGTTTACACAGAGACGACAATCGTGTCATTTAACACAAATCTGCACTTTGAAACCCATTTTCAAAAAGTACTTTTCAGTTCCCCAAAACGCTGTTGACATGTAATCAAACAATCAAAACGCATTGAGGATTTTTGTCGTAAAAACGGTCTCTTAGTTGACAGTGTTCAACTGGGATCAATGGAACGGGCCATTGTTCTACTGGTAACGTTTTGATTAAAGAAATGTGGTATTTATACATAAAAATTAATTAATAGACATTTTAACTTCTTTCAGAGTGGGATGCAATTTAATGACCGCAAAAAGTCTCTTAGTTATTCGTTTAGTTTCATCTAACTATTTCAAGTCAAGCATTATTGATATTAAAACTTAAATGCCCAGCAATGTTAACAAAAAAATATGAGAAACAATTAAAAGAAGTGAAACCAGTTGACATGAACTCACATGACCTGCTGTAGGGGGATGTGATCTTAATTATAAAAAGTAGATACAGGGTTTCGCAATGCTCTTAAGACGCATGCTGTCACACAATCACAACAATTTATTAATCCCTCAATAATGAGTAGAGCAGAAGTGACATGACTGTAATCAAGCATAATGCAAATCTATATTACCATTTATACAGCCCTGAATTCAGCTGGCTCTTATTTGACGCAGTATTATTACGGGCCCTTCACACTGGACTCAATAAAGCAATGCGAATGTGAGATGCAATGATTTGCTGGAATACAGCAACAGATGATTCCTTCAGACAACGTGCAATGATTCCTCCAATTCCCGCAATTGTGTTGCTCTGAATACACTAGGTAACCCAGTTTTCCTGATCTACTTTGTGTTCAACAAACACACCAAAATTCTTATAATTTTGACGGCATTGATGAACCTGTGGTGGTTTCAGCGGTGGGGCACTCTAGAGGAGGAAAAAATGCCGGCTGTTTGTTCTCAGACGACGGCGACCCCAGGTGATCTTTTGAAAAACGTTCAATTGTTTTACTCGAAGTCAACGTAAAATGAGCAGGACCAAGCTATTTTACAGCTGATCGCAGTCAAAAGTTCAGCGGCAACATCCCAAGGTTGACAACTGCGATATGCAGACGAATAGAGAGGTCAAAAACGAATACCCCTTGCTGACTAAAGATTATCCGACAAAGATTCATGACCACCTTTTACAACATATTGGGCGAGTTTGTTTTTGGTTTATGAATTAGATTCATACAGGACTGCCTGCTGTTTAGACGTGTGCATCATTACACAACACCATATTGATGAGATTATTTTGCCTAGGCTATGTCACGATAGTATAACAAAAAAAAACTACAGCACATAACCGGCTTTTTGTTGTAGCCTGATATATAGGCTATGTCATGAAGTAAATGAAGCACCACTACTGTGCTTTGATTTTAAGCTATAGAGATGCAGTGAAAAGGGGGAGTTTCCTCTCAAACAATGAATGAAGCAGAGAATTAATATATAGGTAGATAGATAAGAATACAAACAAACATACAATCAGATAAATATGATATAATATAAAAGAGATTGTGTGTCTCGAGTGGCAAATTATTATGCACTCAATGCTACAGCCAAAATGGAACGTGGGGTGGTGCACGTAAGGTGGCTGAAAATGAGGCCAAAAAGCAGCTGGTGGTGGATCACATCCAAACATTTATGTGTAGGGCTTGCCATTATGGAAGGGGAGCACCTTCCGAAAATACCTACCCAGTGACCTCAGCGTGAATAAAATGCATGAACCATTCGACCAGCAAAATCATAATTTAGTCAGCTACTCCCTGTATTACACGGTTTTTGGAGGGCACGTCAACCTTAGATTCGGGCATCCAGCCACAGATACCAGTTCTTCATGTGCCAGGTTTCAACAGAGTTAAGGACCCCGGCTTAACTGAAGAAGAGATACGCAGTGAGTCCGCATCCTACAATCTACAATTAGACGAGCACGTTTCGTTCAAAACAAAAACAAGATTCTTCTTGTCCATGCTGTATGCCTTGATGAACGAGGCATTTCCTAGAATAAGTGTAGAGTATGTGTTTCCTGTAGGGGGCACAGTTCTCTGACCCTAGACCGTGTATTTGGAAGGATTGTGCAACAGGTTAAGGCTTTAAGTTGTTGAATATTTTTACAAAGAATATTGTTATATTAATGCAATGGGTTTATAGTATGCAGAAGATTATCAATTCAAAAAACAAAGATGTCTGAATGTGATTTTGATTAAATGTTTTTGTTAATACACCATATAGCACTAGTTAACTAAATTAATGTAACGTGGCAAAGCTGAATGCTCTAATGTAAGTTGACTAAGGGAAATGTCTTTTTTGAAATTCTGTGGTCTAATGTTTTAATTGTTGTTCATGTTCTTGTTCATGATGAAATTGTCTTTTATTGTTGTAATTATCATGTAATTTATTGTCATTTTGTTAAGCGGATTCCTTATAAAGGAATTCTATGGGGGTGAACCGCTTAATGTGAGATTTTTCAAATGATCGGGTTAATCAGGGGCTCGTTCTTTTGACAACAGCCTGTATCTATGATGAGTAATAACAGATTTTTCCTGCATGGAACAATTGGAGTACAGTGTTATACTGTACACTGCGAGTTCGCCAATATAAACACACATTGCCATCAGAACGACTCCGACACAAATGACTCCTTAGAAAAGTTTCAACATTTTAAACAAATCTGTTCAGTCACTAGCAAATATAAAAGATAAGTGAATTATTCATTTATCTTTTATATTTGCTAGTGACAGAAAGGTTTTTGAGAAGAGACAGAGCATGTGAATGACACTCGACGCGTCATCAAAACCACATGGTTGCAAACAACCTATTCCATTTCAACTGAATTATAGATCACTCCAACTGGTCCGCAATAGCCACTAATGTGACAAATTAAGATGGTCTCATGTATACAATTTCAATGACTGTAATTTATTTCAGACACTTCAAGGATTAGTTCACCAAACGATGGTCACTATTGACTTGACCATAGTCATTTTTATTCCTACAATGGAAAGTCAATGGTGACCATTTTCCTTTAAGGTGTATTTTGTGTATTTACAGTATATACAATAAGTAAAAATGGGTTAACTTATTAGAACCATGATACACTGACACAGTGTTTTGAGTTTTATATTAAAATTTTCCGTTAATAGCTGATAAAATTTCCATCTAGTGGAGAACATAAGTACGTGTTGGACATTTTTTTGTTGGCAAAAATCTCCTCTTTACCCACTTGACTGGATTGCGCAAAATTTGCATGAATCATCTTAAATTTATGAAAAAAAATGTAATTGTAATTAGTCAAACCATTTAGATGATATGCAAATTATCAATTTTAAAATTGTCAACAGGGTGTGTAAATGATTCATGCAAAATTTGGTGTTAATAGGACAAATGGTCTAGATTAGATTTAATTCTTAAAACCACTTTAACTATCACAGTGTGAAGCGACATGACCAGAATAACAAAAATGCTTAAGGAAAAACATTTCCTATTCTAGCTTCGGAAAAACAAAAAATAATGTTATCCTTTCTCATACAATTGTATTTCTTTTGTTTAAATGGCTTATCTGATTCCTAATCTGTTTTCCTCCATTGATCATACCATTCTACTGAGATCATCTAAGAATGTGTTTTTGTTAGCGTTCGCTAACCTGCCCGCTCGGTGCGTATAATGTTTTTGTAATGCGTAAACTGCAGGTCTGTTTTTGTGATGCAATTAATAAGAAAAGCATTTAAATTCTTTGCTTCCATTCTAAAGCCATTTATAAAGCTCATTGAAAGCAGGGCCTTAATTACAGTAAAAAAAAGGCCAGACTGACCATGAAGATATCAGGTTACAAGTCAATAAAGTTGAAAATAAATAAAATGTGCAGCAGTCGGCTCACTGTCCACAAAGAGGAGAAAGCCTCCTTACATTCTTTCACTCTTTGACGGCATCTTACAGATACACTATCAGCATTTCTACACAAAGACCTGTGCCGAGAACCCATGCGGCTGAGAACAGGAAGTCAGGTTGAGATAAATACAAGTCTGTTTATTCTTTAAAGACGACACACAAAACAATTCTTAAAGGAATCATATGACATGGCTAAAACTAATATTATCCTTTGTGTATACTCATTGCATTACAACTAAAACAATTTAAGGTTAAAAAACACTGTATTTTCCACATACCGTGCATGCTTGTATCCCCTCTTTGCATCGCAGATGATTGGGCAGTTAACCAGTGTGTAGCGATTGGTTGAATACTGCAAGCGTGTGACGGTAATGTAACACCTCTTACCATATTTGGAACATCCGGTTTACTTACTTGCGCATACATTTGGTACTTTTCACTATGGCCATCGGCCGATGCCAATTTGGTAGACATTGCCCAACCCTATCTCCGATACAGTATGCTTAAATTATTGGTATTTTTAAGACATGTATATCAGTTGTATGCGATTTTTAAAAGTTCTGTCAGGACCATTGCCGTGAAATATTTAAACAAAAGCAATAATTTAAGGTTGGCGGAATGAAACTTTTCTGGCCAAACTCTCCGCCATGCAGCCTTACATGGACAGAGTGGGAGCGCAGCAATACATGTCCCCCCACCTGGTAAACAAGAACAGTTTGTGATGCATAAAAGGATTGAATTAAAATTATCCGACGGAGACGATGGGGACGGAGGTGGGATTTGAGTGTGGCACGATTAAGCAGCTGATAAGGAGCTAAAAAAGGCAAATTAAATTTGCGGGCTAGCATGTTTTGAATGACAACTGGTTAACATTGATTAGCTGCACCTGATGTGATCGGCTGATGCAAGTTTGACTCGTGTGACCTGCCAGAATTGACGCTACATTTGATTTTGATAATTTTGCTCCATAATTTTGTCTTTAATTAACAAAAATAAGATGATTGCTTATAAAAACTCAAGAACTTTGTTTCTAAACACTTTAAAGTCTAAGAACTGAGAAAATTAAGCATGTTAAGGACATCAAGTAATTTTAAAATAAATCACGGTCACACCATCACATGGCCAGTTTATCCAGATGAAAAAAATACTATGTACACCATATTCTTAATGTTTGAATATTGGCAATTCATTTTTATTTATAAAAATTGGCCTGTCAAAAATCCTTATACGTCATTGACCCAAATACCAGCTCGAATTGAATAAATTGTACATGTACAAATAGATCACTTGACTGAACTCCCACCTCACAGTTCAGATCCACGGATTTATCCTACAAGTTAACAGTGAAATTAACACCGAGAGAGAGGGCGCATACGCAAAACTATCTTTCAAAGTTGGTGAGTACAAGCGATCACTAATTAAACTGTGCGAGTGGCACATCAAAACTTCATCTGTTCAACTTCAACTATGGTGAGAATTAAACATTTTGTTTCGAACCGCATGTTTCTGCAATTGTAAGCGGAACAGAAACATTGTTTTACAAAGAGTAATGCTTTTGAAATGTATTTACATGTACGTTGTTGTTGTTTCTAAAAGACATAGTAGGTCATCGCAAAACACGGTTGTGAGCACTGAAAATGTATGAATGTTTATCCTAAATGATGCTATCGCTTTTATGAAGTTAAACTCTGTAAACTCTTTCCCTCATTGCAATCCCTCAAAATGACTGATGGCCTTCAGATTTTTCAGTCACTGGACAAAAAAAATCCTTCAACGATGGAAAAAGATTTCCCTCATTCAGGGTTTTTCCTGGCTCAAAATGAGACCAAGGTGGTGTCATCCTTATCTTGTACACATGCAGGCTTCAAATACGTTACATATTATAACAATAATTGGATGAAAAGGACAATTCATTTCAAAAACCTTTGGATATATATATATATATTGTTCTTTTTGGTGCATTCTCCATTTGGTCCACAGTGTTCTTTTTGGTGCATTCACATGAACTTGTTCAATGCATCATGAAATGTTATTTTCATGATGCATTGAACAAGTTCATGTGAATGCACCAAAAAGAACACTGTTTAGTGGTGTCTTTTTTCCACAGGTATGCAAGATAGGTTGGAGAGGACAGTTTGTTAGGAAAGCTTTTGACAAAGCCATTACCAAACTGGAACTGAGCCATTCCCACCATTCCCCAAGGTTAAAGAGGAGATTAGCTTCAGAAACAGTTTCCCACCCTTTGAATCAGGGATAGACAGGTCAGACATTCAGAAATGCTTTCAGGTCCAGAATTGGAATTATATAAATGTATTTAAATGATTTTGTCTAACTATAACAACGAAGTGAAAATAAACATTTAGAACAGAAATGCAAAAACATAACCGGGTTGGAATTGAGTAATTGCGTCGTGATGGCACCTTTTTGTTTGATAATAAATTACAAAAGTAACTACAAAGTAACAAATTACGATAGTCGATATTATAACTATTTTTTGCCACTGATTTAGTAATGATAATACAAAAATGCAAGTACACTCTTTTAAAGAACAATGCATGTTAATAGAATATTTGGACATTGAAATTAGGATGTAAATAATAACTGGAATGTAAATCTTTAAAATAAATAAAACAGACACTTCCAGTCCTTAATTTTGATTGGTTACAAGCTGTTATGATGAAGTTTAGGGTAGAGGTCTTCTCGGGTCCAAAGATCTTTACCCGACCTGAAATGACCCGAATCACTTTTTACCCGAAACCGAGACAGACCCGATAACGTTTTTATTTTAAAGCCCCGACCCGAGACAGACCCGATAACGTTAGACCCGAGTCCGACCCATCGTCTATATTTTTTATACCCGACTAGACCTGAATGTAAACCGACGTTTATTAATGAAATTGATATGGCAATGAACACGTTGATCCTCTTGTTTTGCTCTGGCAACCACTCGCGCGAACAGTCTGTCTCAACAATGTGTTCCAAACCGCGTAGTACTTGAAATGTGCACGTCTTTTAATATCTACTGGTGGAAGTATGTTTTTCCTGAATACGATGGTAACTACATCGAGTGCAAACCCCTGCAGCGTTGGAAACTTCGGGATTTCAATTCTAAGGTGATTTCAGATCACCGCGACTTTCGGAAGATTTGCGTGGCTTTCAACCGATCGGCTGAGGGTTGGAGGAGAGTTGGTAACTACACGCACACACACGACGCGCTGTTATTGTACACGATAGTTCGGGTCTTCCTCGGGTCAATTAAGCAAAACAATTTTTTACTTTATATTACCCGAGACCCGAAGACACTAATAATATACCTGACCCGTGTCCGAAGCTCCCGTGAATCTTTTAGACCCGAACCCGCTTTCGGATCTAAGTGGCCCCGTGAAGAACTCTAGTTTAGGGTAAGCAGAGCCCTTGATATGTGATCTCTGAAGAGGGCAGCATGATTGTATGTCATAATGTGGCCATTTAAAATTAACTTGCCCAATGAAGCAATGAAAAACAATGTCTCTATATCTGGAATGACTTTTTGAGTAGAGTTCCATTTGTGAAGTGCCCTTCAAAGGAACAATAACACTGTTCATAATACGTCTAATAAGGTGTATTCATACATGTGACATGACATACACTGTATTGAACTTCACTGCCTGCAAGACATCTCTCAAGCTTCAAATGCGGCTTTAGTTTTAATCAGTTGTTTTGCCGTTTTCGTTACCTCCGTTTTTAAAGAGTAGAGCGTCTTGTTCACGCACTTCCCTGTTTTCATATCAGAGTGGGAGGTTTGCGGCTTTGACAAAAAGCAGATAAGGCCTACTACAGTATTCCGAACTGGCTTTATTTATCAGGAAAACACAATATAACTCCTAAACCATTTTCACCCTCCGCTATCTTGAATAGTGACAAAAGAAAGAAACCTATCTTGATTTAATTTGAGCTATAACACCCAACCATAGTATCTGGAAAGAATTGGTTTAAATCTATTGATGTGTTGTGGTTCCGGCATGCCATCTACCCCGTTATGCCCTGCTTCCAGCGTTTCCCTAAAACAGCAGTCCTGTTATGGCACCGTTCGAAAGGACAGAGTTGATGTGAAAGGGTGAGGTTGTACAGAATGACCTTAACTCAAGTCGAGACATGCTGGAGAAATCATTTAAAGAAACAAAGAGCTGATATTTTACAACTGTAGACGCAACTCAACGTCATGCCTTCACCTTCACAGAGCAGCACACAGAATGACATGGATAAGGCTATTTATCTTTTTTTATATAAAACCATTCTTTTATATAAGACCATTCTGTATATGTTTTGGAAGAAATAGAACATCCCGGTGTGACCGGTGCAGAATTGCCTCTTTTTCAGCATCTAGTCTGTTGAGAGAGCCGCGGGGAGAAGCATCCCTCAGATCACCATAGAGCAGCTCACACATCGGAATGAGTAGAAAACTGTGTTTCCAAGTCAGCCATAGTTACGGACTGTTTGGATATAGAGTATGAACATAGGTCTACTGTAGAAATGCAAGGTTTTCCCAGAAGGAGGTTGTGGGTAAGACAAATAAGTAATACGGCCAAAATCACTGCACACAGCCATATGTTAAGGTAGGTTAACACGCCTTTCACGTCTGACAAGACAATAGAAAAACAATATGCAAACGAGAATGCCTTTATTGGGCAGTAAGATGTATTAATATACGGAATTAAAACAGAAAAAAGTGCCAACACTAGTCTTAAGGCAAATATGACGCAATAACATGACAAATATGTCAGCGTGTGATGCCATCCAGTGCTATAGTTTCACTAAATTAACGTTCCATTTTGGGAGACCCAAGCGTGGAGATTTGCAGTGCTGAGCAGGCACATGTACGTGCACTCTGCTAAATAGAGAAAAGCAAACAAGCATCATAGACAAATGTATTAAAATTGGAAATTGTTGATGAGAGAAATACCAAAGATAAAATGTACTTGATTATATGTTTTTTTTGTTGTGTTTCATGTATAGAAACAGAATCGATAAGTGAGGATGTTATAGACACTCTAGTCTTTCATAATTTAGCTCCAGGGCCCATTTAACACTGGGTTTTGGTTCCGTCACTATTTCAAACGGCAAGCTCTTTACTACTGCAGCTTTTGCAATTCCTGTCTATACAACAACTGTCCATGATGACCTCTGTCAAGCTCTAAAATGGACACACATGTCCATGCATCCAGACAAAAGTGAGGAAATATTGCCATTATTCACAAAAAGCTTTCCCCCCTCGTAGCAACTCTTAAATGTTATTACCGCTCATGCATTTATCCCATTGGGCCTGGAACCGATGGAGATTGATGTCAAGCTATTTCCACATATGGACGCAAATAATATTTCTGAGCTTCAGCAAAGGGAAAATATTTTAGCATGCCCTTCACACAAAGTATGTCTAGAATACCTTCATATGTGAAGGATTACCTAAATTATGCTGCATGTGATTTATATGTATAATGTTGTAAAAAAATGCTATTAAAACAACAGCATATGGGTTTGGAATTTCATGAGGATGAGTAAATGACAATTTTATCTTCAGGTGAACTACAACTTCAGGTTTTTAACTGTAAACATTCAAACTTGCAAAGCGAAAATGTAAGACAACACTGATCAAGAAAAGCCAACTAGTGAGGTGTTCTGGCATACCTGGGGATAGTAACACACTTGGTGTTGCAGTTTTGTGTTGTGATGGCTTTCTCCAGCTCGTCTAGTTGACCCGTTTTCTTCAGCTTCTTCACCAGACTTTTGACAGCCTTCTCGCACCATTTCTCCTCCTGGCCATTCTGTTCTCCTCCCCCTCCTGCTCCACTCGACCCACTGGCTGACTTCTTCCAGCCCAGAAGACGCTTTACCACAGGCGGGGTGAAAGGCAAGATGGAGGACATGTTTTGGGGTGTCCAATGAGTGGTCAGCCCCCTACTGGGCAGGTGGAGATAGAGACAGATGGAGGGTTGGTGAAAGTGTAGGAACTAACCCCGTTCCAAACAGGCCTTTAAGAAGTGGGTCTCTGGGCTGATTATAAGGAGTAGGGGTCAGAGATGCTTGGGAAACACGAGAGGAAAGGGAAAAAAGTGTTACCTGAGTGGAGAAGGTAAAGAAATTATATAAAGATGATCAATCTGAAAGGGGATAAGAAAATAAATTCCCCTCTTAGAACTATTGTTTTTCTTTTTTATGTTATTATTGGCAAACAAATAAAGTCAATTCTTTATTTGCTGGCATCTTTACCTTCATGGCAATTTGTTTTTATTGACAGACTTAATAAATAAACAAAAGGTGATCTTCTCGATCACTTGGAGAGCATTAGGCTTACAAAACATTATAAATGATATTTCTGCTCGACTGTATGCACGGGTCTTAGTTTAAACAGCACACATTTCAGCAGTGTATCAAAACAGAAACGGAGTTATGGCCACAGCACTTTTCAAATCTGCACAGATTTATTTCAAACTAGACCTCATACACTTGCAGACTTTTTGAAAGTTTCAGATAGAAACAAACTAACTGATCAAATATGCACACTGGCACAGACTTTCTGCAACAAGTCCAGACTGAAAATCTGGGCAAAATCTGAGCAAAAGTGTTGTAGTGTATTGTAGCCTTTAGGTCCATTTCCTAACACACAATTAATGTTTACATGTTGCCTTGTTTAGGTAGTGCAAAAACGGTCACTTTGACATCCTTTAAGCAAACTGATCAAGTAGGAAGGGGAAAAACTACAAAACACAAGTTCACCATTGTCTGCATTATTTGTAGTTTACGCAAATACCTCGGTGTTCATCAGATCGTTTATATGCGTCAATATCTTTAGTTTAATGAGGTGATTGTTGATAAATAAAGGCAATGTTTACCTCCTCCAGTGATCTGATGCTGGACCACGAACTCGTTATGGTTGCATGGGCCGCTAAACGACTCACTGTCCCGGCTTGCCTACAATATAAAAAAGCCCATAATGTATATACTTGCACCATATGCTGCCTTGAAAGCGTTTGATCTGTGTACATCCGAATAAAACCTGCGCTGTTTTCGAGGTAGTGAGAGTATCTGTTGTCTGTAATTTGTGTGTTAACCGCTAGCAGGCTGTGCTACTTTTTGACAGAAAAAATAAACACATTTCAAACGGGGTTGCAAGCGTCGTCTTTTCTTTAACCCTTCAACTCACCCTTTGAGCGAGGAGCCGTTTCTGTGGAAAAGGGGTGAGGTAAAAATCCAAGTAAACGGATTATTCTTAAAAAGTGTAAAAATCGATTTAAAGCAATATTTTCCTTCCTCCTGTAGCCGAAAATTCAACTGCAGACGACGAGCTCTGATGAGCGCAACCTAACCTTAAAGCGCACAACGTGACACGCTGTCAGCATTAGCATCGCCTTCTCCTTTCCTGTTGGATAAAGAAAAGCCTGTCACGCGTGTTCCCCGTGTTGATTGGCTGGAAGCGACGTCCGTCTTGTCGCAAAACTTTTTATACGTAATTTCTACGCAATAGACGCAGTTCTTATTGGCTAATCACATCTTCTCTTGTAATCAGTGGCGTTCAGGTTCTTTAGGGAGGCAATGGTTTGTCAATGTGGCTGTCCGTCAATTGACATCTTTAGAAACGCACACTAAACAGGGTTGGGAAAATGTAAGCGAGTGGAGTGCCTCTTATCAGAACAACAGAAGACGATAATTATATTCATCCGCGGTTCAGTATAGAAGAAATAGGCCTGAAATGGTCATTTTGTCAATAAACACCTAAATGCGCTGATTCAGTCATAATAACATAATAAAGAACTACATTAACCCTTAAAGGCACAAGTGTTTCCCCAATCATTATTACATATTGTGCTCTTTAGTAACCCGAGATGTTTAGCTTACACGATTGTGCCCAAATAGTTCTAAACTGTTCTAATACTTCATTACCAATTATAATAAATTAAAGAATCCTTTTTATACTTATCAAAAAAAGTATGGGGTTCAATTTACACGCTAACAAGTCAGGCACCATGATAGCGCCATGAGCACTGCAACATCTGTATCAAATTATTTCAGTCCATGTATCCCTCCATTCATGCTTTTCCAATCAAACTTGTCCTTTAAAAGGTCAGGGGGGAGTAGGAACCTATCCCACCATCTTGGGTCACAGGAAGTGAGACAGACAACAGTGCCAAGTCACTGCCAACCACTGAGCCAATATGTTAAACATAATTTAAGTCACCATACCAAAAGAAAAAAATGTATTAAATAACCCTTTGTTTAAATAAACATTCATTTATAACTATGAATCTTACACTATTACAAATCTTCTTCGATGACTGTATACATTTTCACCCTTATTTAATTATAAAACAGATATTCTTTTACATTTCTGTGTTTCTTGTTGAATTGCCGATAAGACAGCTGGAGGAATAGGCCTACTAAGAAGGTGGAGGATCAATAAGTGGAGGTTAGTGAATGATGCACTGTGTCACTAAAGATCCGATGCATGCTTTGAAAATGAAAATGAAATATCAAGCAAATATTTGATATCAAGAAAGCATTGTGAAATGTGGGATGTCATGTAAATGGAGAAGAGTAGGCATCCCTGCTTTCCACCCCGATATTCCACCCCGAAGAGTAGGCATCCCTGCTTTCCGACATAAAGATATTATAGATATTTTTGATTTTTTTTACAACTGACGAAAGACAGAAAGAAGCGAATGTATTGCTGCAATATGCTGAAACAAATGGAATACTGAAACGTGGATGTTTGCTAGCTCATATCAGACTCAGATAGGCTAAGTCGTTTTCGTTAAACCATACCATAGTGTTACCGTCTTAATAAGCCTGCCTACTTTATAAAACCTTTATATGTTGTGTTAATACAAACTTAAAGATTTACGTATTGTCAACACCGTAAACATTTATAAGAGCAATGTAAATCTTGTAAAATTCTTTTTTTAAAACCATTAAATGTTTTTTTTGCTAGAGTAGAAAATGTTTACTAAACAGCATGTCTACACCGGACACGATGCGAGCCGGCGCGTCTGGTGTAGCTGGAAGGCATAGTTTGCACTGTACAACCATGTTTTTTCAGCATGTTCTTCGAAAACAAAAGCGCTGCAACATTTTCTTGAACTGCTAGGATGGCAGCTCAAAAATAAGTGTTATTATGCCAAAATACTATTTATTTAGTTTTAAATGAAACCAGTGTAATCCTGATAATATTTCCCTTTTTCAAAAAATATAACTGTAATGCTGTCTATGTTTTTTTGCATAACTTTAACAAGTTACTAGTTTTTTGGATCCTGATTTTGTAACGCCATTACTTGAAATCCATTACTCCCCAACCCTGATAATGAGTGACAGGCGTGGATGTTATCAAGATGGGAGGCGGGGTGGAAAGCAGGGATGGTGGAAAATGGAGTCCAGTGGCGAAGTGCATACAATTTCTGGTGAGTGTGAATGTTGGAGACTTAGACAAGGAGTAGCCAAAACGTATTACAGAATGTCTTGTATTCCTGTACAAGCATTCGCATCACAATGTAAACTGTATTTATAACAAAGAACTGCAAAGATGCAGTTGTCATGACAATGGTCTTGTAACGGTCACCAGCTGGAGTGCCCTTGAGAACCACCAGAGGGCACTCCACATCAGACTTTTCACTCACTAACAAACTACATTTCCCATAACTCACTACCCGGACTCATCAGCACTAATTGCACACACACCTGCATATCATTCACATACACACATATATACCACTTCCACAAACCCATTCATTGCGAAGTCTTGTTTAGCCAGGCTAACATTTTCGAGCGGTTCCCTGTAGTTGGTTCTGCTGTGTTTGAGCTGATATTGTTTATATTGACTACGATTCTCTACTGCCTGCCCTGCCCTGCCCTGACCTGACCTGACCTGACCTCTGCTTGTGACTGTTTATGATTCTGGATATCCCCTACATACCTTACGCTGTCGTTGATCTCTGCCTGTTTGACCATTCTGTTAATAAACCCTGCATTTAGATCCGAACGTCTCTGGCTCCCCGTAACAGAAGACTTCACCACACCAGGATCCAGCAGCGCGGTACCCTCTCTTTACTGAGATGTCTGTTCCCGGTTCAAGGTCAGGATGGCAACTTCCCAGCTCTAGCATTGACCCAGTAGATCAACTATTGGGCCTTCGTCAAGGAGGCCTATCTATTGAGTATGTCAAACAGTTCTGTGCGATATCCTATGAGGTACAATACTTTGATGAAGCTTTGTTTAAGGACTTGTTCCGTTTCAGACTGAATGATCCAATTAAATCATGGATCCCTAGAGGGTAGTTTAAGGGATATAATTGACTATGCTCTGATATTATGTGACTCTCCGTTCACTGTGGGAGAGGCAGAGGACAGTGTAGAAACCCCAAATAACGTTTTTGGGGGGGCCAACAGTGTCAAGCGCAGTTGGCAGCGGAGCTTGAAGCACCAGCGCCACTGCACGAGATGGCCGCGAGCCCAGCGCCACTGCACGAGATGGCCGCGAGCCCAGCGCCACTGCACGAGATGGCCGCGAGCCCAGCGTCACTGCACGAGATGGCCGCGACCCCAGCGCCACTGCATGAAGTGGCAGCAACAGTCGATCTTCCACAGTCGATCTTCCAGAGTCGAGTCACGTCCGCCAGCCAGAGCCAGAGCCTGTTCACGTCACGTCTGCCCAGCCAGAGCCAGAGCCTGTTCACGTCACGTCTGCCCAGCCAGAGCCAGAGCCTGTTCACGTCACGTCTGCCCAGCCAGAGCCAGAGCCTGTTCACGCCACGTCTGCCCAGCCAGAGCCAGAGCCTGTTCACGTCACGTCTGCCCAGCCAGAGCCAGAGCCAGAGCCTGTTCACGTCACGTCTTCCCAGCCAGAGCCAGAGACTGTTCACGTCACGTCTGCCATATCTGAGCCCTTGGACAAAATGGCCATCGCCCAGTCAGAGCCTCATCCCGAGATGGCCACCGCCCTTCCAAAGTCTCGTCATGTCGGCCCTTCCACAGTCTGAGCCTGTTCCCGAGTCTGAGCCTGTTCCCGAGCCCGAGGAGGAGGCACTGACCATAATGGTCACAGCTATAATGTGTGTGTGGGCTGTACACACATTGGCCTCATCCGATGTGGCTGCCTCCACGCCTGTGTCTTGGGACAAGATGGCTGCCTCCACGCCTGTGTCTTGGGACAAGATGGCTGCCTCCACGCCTGTGTCTTGGGACAAGATGGCTGCCTCCACGCCTGTGTCTTACATTTACATTTACATTTAGTCATTTAGCAGACGCTTTTATCCAAAGCGACTTACAGATGAGGAAACATTGGAAGCAATTATAACATCATAGGCAACAAAATACATAAGTGCATCAAACTAGTCCATTAAAGCCTAGCACAGTATAAAAAGCTAAGAATAGTGAGGTTAGTAAGGTTGTGTTTTGTTTTATTTATTTATTTTTTATTTTATTTTATTTTTTATTTATTTTTTTTAAAGAAGGAAAGGGTAGAGAATTAGGAAAAATCAATCAGCGACGTGTTGACGGAAGAGATGCGTTTTTAGCCATTTTTTAAAGATGGCAACCGAGTCTGCTGATCTTGTAGCAGCTGGTAGATCATTCCACCAATGTGGAACAGATCCAGAGAAGGTACGGGAGAGTGACTTTTTTCCTTTTTGGGATGGTACCACTAGTCGTTGTTCCTTTGCAGACCGCAGCGATCTGACAGGAACATAGATGTGCATTAGCAAGTGGAGATACGATGGTGCAGATCCGGTGTTGGTCTTGTAGGCCAGGAGCATAGCTTTGAACTTTATGCGGGCGGCAACAGGGAGCCAGTGTAACCTGATGAAGAGCGGAGTTACATGCGCTCTCTTCGGTTCATTGAAGACCACTCTTGCCGCTGCATTCTGGATCATCTGGAGAGGTTTGATTGTGCAAGCAGGAAGTCCAGCCAGAAGCGCATTGCAATAATCCAGTTTGGACAGGACAAGAGCCTGGACTAGGACTTGCGTAGAGTGCTCAGATAGGAAAGGTCTAATTTTCCTGATGTTGTAGAGGATGAATCTACAGGACCGGGTGGTGCTGGCAACATGACTTGTGAGGTTAAGCCGATCATCGATTACCACTCCCAGGTTTCTGGCTGTGCTGGACGGAGTAATCGTTGATGAGCCTAGTTGAATGGCAAGGTTGTGTTGAATCTTTGGGTTGGCCGGGATCACAAGCAGTTCCGTTTTTGCAAGGTTTAGCTGCAGGTGATGATCCTTCATCCAAAGCGAGATGTCACTCAGGCATGCCGCGATGCGAGCAGCGACCGTCGGATCATCCGGTTGAAATGACAAGTAGAGTTGTGTGTCGTCGGCATAGCAGTGATAGGAGAAGCCATGCTTCTGAATGACCGAGCCGAGGGATGTCATGTAAATGGAGAAGAGTAGCGGTCCAAGCACCGAGCCCTGCGGCACCCCCGTGTTGAGCTGTTGGGACGCGGAGACCTCATCTCTCCAGGATACTCTGAATGACCTACCCGAGAGGTAGGACTCAAACCATTGCAACGCCATTCCAGAGACACCCATAGCACTGAGAGAAGCCAGGAGGATGTGATGATTGACAGTGTCAAGGCAGCAGACAGATCCAGCAGGATGAGCACAGATGACATGGATGATGCTTTTGCCAGTCTCAGGGCTTCGATGACTGAGAGCAGTGCAGTCTCTGTGGAATGACCAGTCTTGAACCCAGACTGATTGCTGTCCAGGAGGTTGTTTTCCATGAGAAAGAAGGAGAGCTGGTTGAACACAACTCGCTCCAGGGCTTTGGCGATGAAGGGAAGAAGGGAGACAGGCCTGTAGTTTTCTAGCAGTGTAGGGTCCAGGGTGGGTTTCTTTAGAAGCGGTGTGATGCGGGCCTCTTTGAACGCTGTGGGAAATGTCCCAGTGGTGAGCGAAGAGTTGATGATGTGGGTCAGAGCAGGTACAACCGTTGGAGAGATGGCCTGGAGGAGATGGGTGGGGATGGGATCCAGTGGGCAGGTGGTAGGGTGGTTGGAGCCAATGACATTGGAGACATCAGCTTCAGACAGAGGAGAAAAGGCGGGGAGCACACACGTGTCAGGGATGTGGGCGGGTTCGACAGGTGGTGGCGTAGAGAACTGGCTGCTGATGGCGGTAGTTTTCTTTACGAAGAACGATGCAAAATCAGCCGCTGTTAACTCCGATGAAGGTGCGGGAGCAGGCGGACAGAGGAGAGCAGAGAAGGTTTTGAAGAGCGTTCGAGAGTCCGGAGAGTTGCAGATCCTCGAGTGGTAGTAATCTGTTTTTGCAGAAGTGACATCTACAGAGAAAGAAGAGAGAAGAGATTGGTAGAGAGAGAGGTCTGCAGGGTCTTTTGACTTGCGCCATTTTCTCTCAGCTGACCGGAGGCTGGCGCGATGCTCACGCAGTACATCCGATAACCAGGGAGCCGACGGGGATGCACGGGCTGGTCCAGATGTAAGCGGGCATAGGTTGTCCAAGCAGGATGAAAGCGTGGAACACAGAGTGTCTGTGGCATTGTCTGTATTCAAAAGAGAGAGCTCATCAGAGGGGGGGAGTGCAGAGAAGACAGCAGAGGAACAGCCATCTTGTCTTGGGACAAGATGGCTGCCTCCACGCCTGTGTCTTGGGACAAGATGGCTGCCTCCACGCCTGTGTCTTGGGACAAGATGGCTGCCTCCACGCCTGTGTCTTGGGACGTAACGGTCACCAGCTGGAGTGCCCTTGAGAACCACCAGAGGGCACTCCACATCAGACTTTTCACTCACTAACAAACTACATTTCCCATAACTCACTACCCAGACTCATCAGCACTGATTGCACACACACCTGCATATCATTCACATACACGCATATATACCACTTCCACACACCCATTCATTACGAAGTCTTGTTTAGCCAGTCTAACATTTCCGAGCGTTTCCCTGTATTTTTTCCTGCTGTGTTTGATCTGATATTGTTTATATTGACTACGATTCTCTACTGCCTGCCCTGCCCTGACCTGACCTCTGCTTGTGACTGTTTATGATTCTGGATATCCCCTACATACCTTACACTGTCGTTGATCTCTGCCTGTTTGCCCATTCTGTTAATAATCCCTGCATTTGGATCCGAACGTCTCTGGCTCCCTGTAACAGGTCTAGTCTTAAATGGCACATTCCGGCCTTGTGGACCTCCTCCGAGTCCACACTTGGTGACGTCAGGAAGTGCAGACCTATTGGGCACTAGTCGACAAGGGTCCATTTGACAGACTTGAGGTCTTAGCATGAGGGAGGAAGCAGTGCTTTCTAATTGGTCTTGCGGTACTTTGATTTCTGTCTGCCCAGCGCTGCATAAAGTCGAGTCGGTCTTTGGCTTTCCCGAGGAATTGTTACTTTCTAACTGTTGCTGCTTTGTTATTTAGCACTCAATCTTCAGATGAATTTAGATTATTATAGATTATTACATTTATTAATTTGGCAGACACTTTTATCCAAAGCGATTTACAAGTAGGAGAGCATATATATATTATTTATTTGTATATACAATAATGCCTAATCTGTATTGTAATTGGCAGGCACTTATAAAGCAGATGAATGTTATCCCAACTAGGGGTGTTGCTTGTGTTTCGGTTTTAGACTCCATTTTCCATAATGCATTGTGTCCTGTTACTGTATGTTTGTTTCACCTGTGTCCCGTTTCCTGTTTGTCCCTGCGTCTGTGTAACAAACTTTAATAAAAATAAACAAACAATAAACACGGAAGTTAAAGCCGCGCAGCCACCTCAAGATAGAATGCCGGCCATAAAACAAACACATGTCAACAGTCCTGCCGCTTGTCCTCTTAAGCTCCCGATCTTCTCCGTGAGATATGCAGGACCGGTGGACGCACAGCTGATTCCAACTATCACTCACGCCACCGGCCCTGCCTCGCGGCACTCGTCCCGAACTCTCCTTACCTTAAGCTATTGGAATCTTTAAAAAAAAAATCACTGAGCAAATCCCAGCAAGACTTCAACTACAGAGATATGACATCACTGTACAATACACACATGGGAGAGACATGCTAATCGCTGATGCACTGTTGCATGTTGTTCCTGAAGGCCAACACACAAGTACAGATGATCTCAGCGATGAAGAGTGGTATACATATGCTTGAAGCAAAAGGGGCTCTCAGTAATAACTTGAAGTCAAGTCAACTTTATTTATATAGCGCTTTTTACAATTTTCTTTGTTACAAAGCAGCTGTAGGCTACAAGAAAACATATTGACTATAAGCAAAACATATAAGGTTATACAAGTCAAAACAAAAAAGGGGAAAATACAGAAGGCAGCTACACACACATACACAAACAAACGCGCGCACACAGACACACACACGCCATCACCTAGAATCACACACCCAAGATAAGAAGGTAATATCAGACAGACTATAAATTCCTATATGCAGTGTTAATTAAATAAAACCAAAATTCTAGCAGCCCCTCGGCCAGTCAAACAGTGCAAAACAGTATGCAAACGGTGAAAGAAAAACCTCAGAGGGAAACCAGGCCTAACTAGGGGATTCCAGTTCCTATATTCCTATATTATAACTGGGTTATTATAATGTATATATTTTATTTGTCCATTGATGAATACAGGAACAATGGAGTTGAATAAACAACGAGTTATGTGAAACTACCTCCACATTTAAATGCAGTATGGAGCACAGATCACAGAGGTCACTTGAATCTTGTTTGACTGTTACAGGGACAGATGAGCACATGCTAAAATCATGAAGGTGGCGATGGGGGTCAGCTGCGAGATGGCAGGAGGATGTGGTGTTCAACGCCAGTAGATACAGGATAATTTGTTACAACAATAGATTTAAATAAAGCTTTGATTTATTTGACGTATATGTATTGATAATTATAAAAAAATTCTTACAACTGTATGTATTTTTTATTCATGTTTATTCTATAGTTTTCTGTAAATTAAACATTACTTCACATTATTGCTTCACTGAAAACATGGATTCACATTTTTATAGTCCGTATTAATGCATAGTTGGCATGCCAATACAATTACATTTGTAGCCTACTATATAATTTTCATGAAAATAAATTAATAAGTAGGTCTGCACTTATCAATAATATGGGGAACAAGTGTAGGGGTGCATGGGCTAACAATGCATTTCTGTGGTACAATTAATTTATAAGCAATAATACTTATATTCCTTGACAATAAAATCAGCAGTGCTCTCCTAAGGCGAGATTGCCCGACGTCTCCTTTGTGAAGGCATTACAAACATATTGAAAATGCTGGGAAAACTCATGGAAGGTAAAGTTATAGCATTACTGGTGTTAATACATGCACGTTTCAGAATAATGATGAAGTCAGTGAAGCAAAATAACTTTTAAAATAATTCACCAAAGGATAGCCGTGACCTAAAGCTTGAAGATGGGCGTGGCAACGAAGAACAAAATTGTGCTTCATGCGCAGAACCTTTTTGGTGCATTGATTATTGGCTAGCCAATTTGCTACTGCCAATGTTTTTAAAAACCCTGGTTATTTTGAGGTGACCAGCCACGGTTTACAACAGCAGCCATGTTTTTGGTTCAACTGCAGTAAAACCATGGGTTTTTTTTTAAACATGGTTAATTTTCGTAGGGGGAAGTAGCACATTTCGATGGGTACCTTGAATCGACAGAACTCTTAAAACAATAGACAATCCTGGTCATTTCTAAGTTCAACATACTATTTACGTTGGATAGTAAGCAGGGTTGATGATGAGCATCTCATTTTTGTTTGAAACATGGGATTGTATGTCATCCTAAAGAGTTTTACACAGTTGTAAATGCCATACCCAAAAAAATGGTGTTACTAGTAAAGGGGATTCTTTCACACTACATGTGACATTCTCTCTCCCATCTCCTTCTCTAGGTGAATTATCTATTAGAGATCATAAATTCAACAACAAATATATTATGTCACCCGGTGACAGGGCCGAGGGTTATTTACCACACTCCGGAGGAGCAGACACCAGAGAACACCAAGAGGCGGACAACAAGGATGAGTTTAAAAAGGTAAGTTTCTTTATTAATCTAAAAAGGGATAAAAGCAGGGGTGGGGATGCTCGTGACTGTAGCGTGGACGCAATGAAGAAGCGGGGGCTGGTAGGTACTTCTCCGTCCTTCAGGTAAGGATATTCCTCTCTTGGTGGGCCTGTGGCTGTAGCGTTGATGCAATGAAGAAGCGGGGGCTGGTAGGTACTTCTCCGTCCTTCAGGTAAGGATATTCCTCTCTTGGTGGGCCTGTGGCTGTAGCGTTGATGAAGTGAGGAAGGGGGGGTGCCGGTAGGTACTTTTCCGTTCTCCAGGTGAGTATACTCCTCTCTAAGCAGGCTCGTGGGACCGATCGGGACTTTCCTCGTCGTCAGACTCGTGGAATTACTAGGGGCAGGCAGCTTCTGGACTTGGATTCGTCAACGTGCTCACAAAGCCACCATCCAACTCGTCACAGTAGCTCCCTCTTAACTCCCTGTAAGGGACGGACAATTCGATAGTGAGGCAGGCAGTAGTAGGTGAGACAAAAACCGGGTACTTTACCAGCCTCCACTCTCGTTCTGGATATACTGGAACGGCATCATCGGAAGAATTGGCAAGGCTGGGCTTTCGCTGAGGCGGGATACAGTGCTCGTGATTCGTGGCAGCAACGGAGCATTGAATTCTCCTTCCTCCTCTACGCCATGCACACGATCGTTAGGGACCTGAAAACAACTACGGGGACAGTTCAATTCGAATACATCTTCAAGGTTATAGACCAGTTTCATCCATCAGAGACTCAGAGAAAACAGTTGTTCGATCTCACCACACTCGTGCATAAATCACTCTGGTAAATCCTCACACGTGTTGGTTTCACTCTATCAGACACTGCAAACTCACTCTCTCTTTACAGCGATTAATCAACTCGTTTCTCTCCTCTTCTTAGGGTGAATGATCCAAAGGTTAGTAGTTCCAAACGATAAACCCGTACTCGATGGTCTCCCCAGCTGGTACAGTTTCTGTTCCTCACTCACCACTCACTGCCACTACGATGATCCTCGAGTATTCCTACAGTGCTTCACAACTGCACGAACACTCTCTTCCCCCTTCCTCTTCTTTTCTACCATGCTTTCAACCTCTCTCTTTATACTGAAGCACATGCTTCAATGAAGCGCTAATCATTAGCTTCAGCTGGCGCTCGTTCTGGTGTCGCACTGGCATTTCTTCCCCCTAACACGAGTCGCAGTCTCTCTTCGGTTCCTGGTTCGTTCACCCGGTGACATCCTCCCCCACCGGATCCGTTCTAGTCCCGAGAACGGGGTCTAGACTCCTATTCTCTATACCTGATAGGAGGTACTCCTCGGGTCTCCCGCTGGGAGCGTCGAGCTGGAGCAGCGGGTTCTTCCTCCCTGAGTTCAGGAGTAGGGGCTCTAGGGAACATAGCCCAACCCACCCAAGGTGGTGCAGGGGCCACAGGCGCCGGCGGCTCCTCAGTCTCTTGCCGCGGATAGTTAGGGCAGGGGCGAAGCAAGTTTCGGTGCAGGATTCTCACAGGGCCGGCCTTCCCCTCTGGCCGGATGGTATAGACGGGCTGGTCAGGTCTCTGTCGTTGCTCTACCACATATGGCACGGTTTCCCACCGGTCGCTGAGCTTCCCCTTCCCCTGGCGCCGGTTATCTCGCACCAGCACCCGTTCTCCGGGTAACAAGGGGGCCTCTCTGGCAGTACGGTCATACAGACGCTTGTTCTTCTGGGCGGCCACGTCGAGATGTTTGGACACTTTCTCATACGCAGAGTGGAGTTGGCGGTGGTGTCGGTGTACCCATTCGGTGGTGGTGGCGGGGGCCTCGACCACTGCTGCTCCGAGGAGCAGATCCATGGGTAAACGCACATGTCTCCCAAACATCAGGTAAGCAGGTGCATAACCCGTAGTGCTGTGGACGCTGTTGTTATAGGCCTGCACCAGGGCCGGGAGGCTATCCGTCCAATAACCCTGGTGGTCCGCATCCAGAGTCCCCAGTAAACTCAGAAGCGTCTGATTGAAACGTTCGCATCCCCCGTTTCCCTGTGGGTGGTATGGAGTGGTGTGGGTCTTCCTGCATCCGTACAGTTGGCATAGTTCTTGGATGACACAGGACTCGAAGTTCGGCCCTTGGTCCGAGTGGAGTGTTTCGGGACATCCAAAGGGCTGGAAGACATGTCTCCACAGAGCGTTGGCAGTGGTGGTGGCGGTCTGATCTAAGGTCGGTATGGCCCAGGCATACTTGGTGAACAAATCCGTAACGACCAAGATGTTCTGATAACGATCTGTTGGACGACTCAAGGTCAAGAAATCCATAGCCACCATATGCAATGGGGCTCTGGGCCTCACCGGAACCATGGGGGCCCTCACGTTTCGTCGGGACTTAAACAACACACAGCGGGGGCATCCTTGTACGTGCCTCCCCACTGATTCTTCCATCCCGCTCCAGAAAAAGTGCCGGCGCAGCAGTGATACCGTCCGTTCTTGACCCTGATGTCCTAGCCGATCGTGGTAGGCCTGGAGCAATGGCTGAATTTGGGCTTCAGGCACCACCACCTGGTATACCATCTCGTGGGTCCTCGAGTCCAAGACAGACCTACAGATCACTCCTTCCTGCAACGTCAGTCGCTTCCAGTGCCCCAGAAGCTTCTTTAATCCCACGGGCTGTCCCCGTCGTTCATCCATCCCCGGGAGTTTGTTCCGCTCCAGGTAGGTCCGCAGGGTAGCCAACCCTTCATCCTGTTCCTGCCTCTCCTTCCATCGGTGGGGGTCCCATCCCCAACTTGCCGGTACTCCCTCCGATCGTGTTCCAGGTACCTCCACTATCCCTACCATCAGCCCTTCCTCTGATTCTGGTTCTGGGGTTCCTCCTTCCCCTGACGGTGGTAATCGTGACAGAACATCAGCATTTATGTGTTCACGGCCTGGCCGATACTGCAGCCGATAGTTGAAATTGGCGAGCTGAGCCACCCACCTCTGCTCCACCGCCCCTAGCTTTGCGGTTTGGAGGTGGACCAATGGGCTGTTGTCGGTCACCACCAGCACTTCAGCTCCCCACAAGTAGTCCTTAAACTTCTCACACAAAGCCCACTTCAAGGCCAGCAGCTCGATTTTAAAAGAGCTGTAGTTGGCGTCGTTCCGCTCTGCTGGGTGGAGACTCCGACTGGCGTAGGCGATGACCCTTTCTGTTCCGTCCTGTCGCTGGGCCAGTACGGCTCCCAGTCCGCTGTTGCTAGCGTCGGTGTACAGTACAAAGGGTCGGGTGAAATCAGCGTAAGCCAGAATGGGGGCCTGCAGCAACTCCTGTTTTAGCCTCTGAAAGGCGGTCTCACACTCTGGGCTCCAAGTAATCGTGGGGGAACTCCGGCTCTGTGAAGAACCGGATCCGACCAGCAGCTGATTCAGGGGCTTCGCAATTTTTGAAAAGTCTTTTATGAAGCGTCTGTAGTAGCCGACAAATCCCAGAAAAGACCGCACCTGCCTGACGGTCCTTGGTGGAACCCAGCCCTGTACTGCGGACACCTTCTCCGGGTCAACAGCCACTCCTGCAGCGCTCACTCGATGCCCCAAGAACTGGACCTCCCTCTTAAGGAGCTGGCATTTCCCTGGCTGGAGCTTCAGTCCATACCGTTCCATAGCCCGGAAGACTTGCTCCAGATGTAACAGGTGAGAGTCAAAGTCGGGGGAATAGATGATCACGTCATCTAAGTATACCAAGGTGGAATCCATCAGCTGTCCCCCCAGACATCGCTGCATCAGCCTCTGGAAGGTCGCAGGGGCGTTGCAGAGTCCGAAGGGCATGCGATCCCACTCAAACAGGCCAAAAGGGGTGGTGAAGGCGGTCTTCTCTCGATCTTGCTCCTCTACCTGTACCTGCCAGTAGCCACTCGCCAAGTCAAGGGTGGAATACCAGGCGGCATTGGTCAGTCCTGTAAGGGAATCCTCGATCCGGGGCAGGGGGAAAGCATCCTTCTTGGTGACCAAGTTCAGTTTGCGATAATCCACGCAAAATCTCCAAGAGCCCGTTTTCTTTCGTACCAGGACAATTGGGGCGGCCCATGGACTGCTGCTCTCCCGAATAACTCCACGTCCCAGCATCCCCTTCAGTAAGGCACGAACCTCGGAGTATAAAGTCGGGGGTACCGGACGGTACCGCTCTCGACTGGGTGGAGCGTCTCCGGTAGGTATAACGTGTTTGACGATGTCGGTGCACCCATAGTCCTCATCGTGGGTGGAGAAGACGTGTTGCCACTTGACCAACAAGCTCTGAAGTTGGTGGGTCTGCTCTTCTTGTAGGCCCTCCCCCTGCAGGGACTCACTCCGCAAATGGGTCGGCATGCTGTGGGTAGCGGGTCCATGACCAGATTCCTCCCTTGCCAAACCGACCTCAACCACCGTTGCGCTTACTTGGCAGAAGCGAACCTCCTGCTCCTCCCTCACCTGATGGGAACTCACTGGCGTGATACGGGTCAACCGTTGGTGACGATAGAGTTGGACAGGGTAAGTGTTCGTGTTTCTCACTTTAACTGCAATTCGGCCCCGACGGGCTACCGTTAACCCCCGAGCAACTTCGACGGCCTGACATTCCCAGTGGGGCTCGACAAGGACACACTCCTCAGGACCATCGGCCCGCTCCCGAAGACGGACCCAGACCACAGCCTCGCTCCGAGCAGGAATGGAGACAGCGTATCGACATGCCACTCGGCCAACGTCCTCCCAATCCTGTTGGGAGCTGGCGACCTGTACTCGTCGACAGTCGGTGATGACACGTTCCCACTCTCGCTTCTCGGCTACAGAAGTGGAACGAAGGGGACCCACGCGAAACAGCTCTTCCCAACAGTCCATGATTACGTTCATCCCCAACAAGGCTCGATGTTCCCCCAGACAGGAGTCCCGCACAATCACCACTCCCTTCTGTGGGATCGTGGTGCCCTGGATCTCAAAGTCGGTCACCTGATATCCGATATAGGGGATGTTCAGGCCATTTGCTCCTCGCAGGGTGAGCCAGGGGACTTCAGCTTCAAGTAAGTGATGGGCATCGAACAGATCTTTAGACAGACTCTCGGCAAACATGGTGACCTGGGATCCTGTGTCTACCAGGCACCGAACAGTAACTCCATTGACTTTAATCTCCACGAGGGGGCAACGTCCCACCAGGCCGTCTCGTGGAGCTGAGCTTAAAAAGGGGTCCATACGGGGGTTTCCGACCACTTGACCCACAGTGGCCGGTCGTCCTAAAAAACCCCCCTGTGAGTTACGTCGGGGGCCGCATTGGCGGCTGTAGTGTCCTGGCTCTCCGCAGTTGTTACAGATCGGGCGCCCTTGCCCATCCCACTGGAACCTGGAACTGAATGGTCGGCCGGTACGTCTCCCCGGATCCCTCCCCCCGTCAGAATACGACCGGTCTCGGAGCAAAGGCGGGGGCTCTGGCCGTCCACGACGGATCTCTCCCAGAAGAGTCTTCGAGAACTCAGCCATTTCTTCTCGAACATCCTTCATCAACTCTGCACGTAAGGCCTGTTTCCAATCCGTCGGTTCAGGCAGTACTGGGGCACTAGTACCACTTGCAGCCATACACACCGGCGACTCCACGGTCTGGTGGTGATCCTGTTCCAGGGCTAGGGCCTCTTTACGTAGGTCTTCGAAAGTCAGTGCTGCGTCCCGTCGAAGCTGCAATCTCAGACTCTGTCGCACTGGACCTTCTCGTAACCCCAACAGGAACTGGTCTCTTAATAATGTCTCTTCATCTCCTAGACCATGGTGCTCCCGACTCTTCAACCTGGCGAACTGTTCTCGTAGTCGCAGAGCGAATGCTCGCAGGGTCTGCCCAGGTCCCTGCTTACAGTTAAAGAACTGAGCCCGCAACACTGCCACGGGAGTGGAATCGCCATACTGTCTGGACAAGAACTCAAAGATCGCTTGTGTAGTGGCTCGGACGGCTTCAGGTGCTGCTCGAACTTCTCTCTTTGCCTCCCCCTCGAGCGAATTCAGCACAAACTGTATCCTCTGGGTTTCTCTGAGCCCTTGCAGTCCGGCCAGGTACTCGACTTGCACTCTCCAGTCTGTCAAGCTCAACTCTGAGCCGGGCCCACCGTACTTCTGAGCCCACGGGGCTCCCATAAATATAGATGCCATCGGCTGCCGGGCGGCTGGCAAATCCTCATCCGCCATCCTGGGTCCTCTGGCCGCTCAACCCCGAGTGGTAATCCTGCCGACTACGCCAAAAGTTATGTCACCCGGTGACAGGGCCGAGGGTTATTTACCACACTCCGGAGGAGCAGACACCAGAGAACACCAAGAGGCGGACAACAAGGATGAGTTTAAAAAGGTAAGTTTCTTTATTAATCTAAAAAGGGATAAAAGCAGGGGTGGGGATGCTCGTGACTGTAGCGTGGACGCAATGAAGAAGCGGGGGCTGGTAGGTACTTCTCCGTCCTTCAGGTAAGGATATTCCTCTCTTGGTGGGCCTGTGGCTGTAGCGTTGATGCAATGAAGAAGCGGGGGCTGGTAGGTACTTCTCCGTCCTTCAGGTAAGGATATTCCTCTCTTGGTGGGCCTGTGGCTGTAGCGTTGATGAAGTGAGGAAGGGGGGGTGCCGGTAGGTACTTTTCCGTTCTCCAGGTGAGTATACTCCTCTCTAAGCAGGCTCGTGGGACCGATCGGGACTTTCCTCGTCGTCAGACTCGTGGAATTACTAGGGGCAGGCAGCTTCTGGACTTGGATTCGTCAACGTGCTCACAAAGCCACCATCCAACTCGTCACAGTAGCTCCCTCTTAACTCCCTGTAAGGGACGGACAATTCGATAGTGAGGCAGGCAGTAGTAGGTGAGACAAAAACCGGGTACTTTACCAGCCTCCACTCTCGTTCTGGATATACTGGAACGGCATCATCGGAAGAATTGGCAAGGCTGGGCTTTCGCTGAGGCGGGATACAGTGCTCGTGATTCGTGGCAGCAACGGAGCATTGAATTCTCCTTCCTCCTCTACGCCATGCACACGATCGTTAGGGACCTGGAAACAACTACGGGGACAGTTCAATTCGAATACATCTTCAAGGTTATAGACCAGTTTCATCCATCAGAGACTCAGAGAAAACAGTTGTTCGATCTCACCACACTCGTGCATAAATCACTCTGGTTAATCCTCACACGTGTTGGTTTCACTCTATCAGACACTGCAAACTCACTCTCTCTTTACAGCGATTAATCAACTCGTTTCTCTCCTCTTCTTAGGGTGAATGATCCAAAGGTTAGTAGTTCCAAACGATAAACCCGTACTCGATGGTCTCCCCAGCTGGTACAGTTTCTGTTCCTCACTCACCACTCACTGCCACTACGATGATCCTCGAGTATTCCTACAGTGCTTCACAACTGCACGAACACTCTCTTCCCCCCTTCCTCTTCGTTTCTACCATGCTTTCAACCTCTCTCTTTATACTGAAGCACATGCTTCAATGAAGCGCTAATCATTAGCTTCAGCTGGCGCTCGTTCTGGTGTCGCACTGGCATTTCTTCCCCCTAACACGAGTCGCAGTCTCTCTTCGGTTCCTGGTTCGTTCACCCGGTGACAATTAGATGTGTTTTTATTGATAGACTTCATCCAAATAGAGTTAGACGTTACTATATTTTCAAAGATCTTTACCCAGAAGAGGTGAAGGAATTGAGAATGAATTATCTTACCTTTCCAAGTCTCCCTAAAGTGAAAGTTCATTTTAAAACTATAAAATTCTTTTTTTCTTTGCCTTCAGAACTGCCCTAATTCTACGCGGCATTGATTCAACAAGGTGCTGAAAGCATTCTTTAGAAATGTTGGCCCATATTGATAGGATAGCATCTTGCAGTTGATGGAGATTTGTGGGATGCACATCCAGGGCACGAAGCTCCCGTTCCACCACATCCCAAAGATGCTCTATTGGGTTGAGATCTGGTGACTGTGGCCGCCATTTTAGTACAGTGAACTCATTGTCATGTTCAAGAAACCAATTTGAAATGATTTGAGCTTTGTGACATGGTGCATTATCCTGCTGGAAGTAGCCGTCAGAGGATGGGTACATGGTGGTCATAAAGGGATGGACATGGTCAGAAACAATACTCAGGTAGGCCATGGCATTTAAACAGTGTCCAATTGGCACTAAGGGGCCTAAAGTGTGACAAGAAAACATCCCCCACAACATTACACCACCATCCATGTTCTCATTCTGTTTACGCCAAATTCTGACTCTACCATCTGAATGTCTCAACAGAAATCGAGACTCGTCAGACCAGGCAACATTTTTCCAGTCTTCAACTGTCCAATTTTGGTGAGCTCGTTCAAATTCCTATTTGTAGTGGAGATGAGTGGTACCCGCTGGCACAAACAACCATGCCACGCTAAAAATTGCTTTAATCACCTTTCTTTCCCATTCTGACATTCAGTTTGGAGTTCAGGAGATTGTCTTGACCAGGACCACACCCCTAAATGCATTGAAGCAACTGCAATGTGATTGGTCGATTAGATAATTGCATGAATGAGACATTGAACAGGTGTTCCTAATAATCCTTTAGGTGAGTGCATACCCTTCCAAAGAATTCCTGAAATTTAAATTAAATATCGGAGAAAACTCTTGTCAATTTTGTGAAATGAATATTGAAACCACTGAACATATTTTTTATTATTGTAATCACTCAAAATAGTTTTGGTCTCAATTGTACAGTAAACGGTCATGTATTATTACATGTGTAAATCCCCTCGCATACAAACAAATTAAGTTTGGTGTACTTAAGAAAGATTGTCCACAATACTACTAATATTGGTTAATAATATTTTGGAATTTGCTAAATACTTCATTCATAAATACAGATTTCTGAAAACCACCCCGTCCTTTCCACATTTTGCTAATGAACTTAAAGCTCTTGCTGCTTCATGCACCCTTTTAAATGTAAAAGCTTCTACAGTAGCCAATAGCTTCAATGAGCTAAGTGTAGCGTACTTTAGCTCCTTTACCCCTTGCAAGATCTTACTTTTACATAAATGTTTCTTTCTTTCTTTCTTTTATTTATTTGTTTTGTTTTCTTTCTTGATTGTATATTTGATTTGAGGATTTGTCACTGTTACTTATTGTATTTTGCAAATATGTCTTCCTTTTGAAAATTGTAAGTTAATATTGTTTGTTCAATACCTAAAATTGAATTCAATAAAAAAGAAGGCATCTCACTAGGTTCAAGACAGCCGATAGTTATGAAAAGAAAATATGACGTCATGATGGCGCGCGCCGCGAAATCTTTTATAACAGATTGTAGTTGATTGGCCCGCATGCGCGTACCAAACAGGTACAGGTGTGATGGACGCGTGGCTTCTCATCTGCTGCATTGCAGTGTTTATGTTGGCATCAGGTAGATATTTCACCCCGTACTCAGTTATTGTTGTCGTAAATGCTGTATTAACTTATTGTAAGGATCAAAAAAGATGTCACGTACCAAACGATCTGTTTAAGCAGAGCAGAATGTGATCTCGTACCTACAAATGCTTGCGCTTGGTACATTCGGTATATAAAATACCGTCTGTATGCGGTGTATTTAAAATGTAAAGGGAGCAATCGTAGTGCCTAAAGTGTGGTTGAAGATAGTATCGCGTTTCTATGCACTGAGGTGTGATCCCTTTCAGCGTTTTTAAGATAAAAATGAACGAAAAAACGCCAACACTCACAATCCATTACAATCTTGTGCAGGGCGCAATTAAACTTACTATTCGAGCAGAAACATCGACAAAAATCGTAACAAAACCGTTTATATTCCTTTTTATGTTTTTGCAGTTCCACTTTTCCTCTTATTTACCCTAAAGGCACGCTTTGACAACAAATCTGATTTTGGGGCTGTGTGTGTTAAAGGGATAGTTCATCATTTACTTGCCCTCAGGTTGTTTCAAACCTTTATAAACAACTTTGTTCTGTTAAACACAAATATATTTTCTGAGAATTTTAGCAATTTTCAGTTCTGTGACATTCACTTCCAAAGTAGAACAAAAGTATTTATTTTGTGATATATGTGAAAGTGATATATTTTGAAGAATTTAAAAACCCAAATGGTTTGACTACAATTTCTTCCTACTATGGCAGTCAACGATGTCACAGAATTGAAAAGTGCTAACATTCTTTCAAATATATTTCTCTGTTTTCATCAGAACAAAGTAATTTATACAGGTGTGAAATGACACGAGGGTGAGCAAATGATGAAAAAGTTACTTGTGTAAAAGTTACAGCTAAAATGCTGTGGAATTTGCGTGTGCATGTGATTTCAGGTGTGTGCGGAGACTGCAGCAGAAATCAGTGGCAGTGTAATGATGGAGTGTGTATACCACACAGATGGCACTGTGATGGTGTTAGTGACTGCCAAGATGGCTCTGATGAGATGGATTGCTGTATGTACCAGATATCACTTGCTCTTATTGTTTAAAGAGTACATAACTACAGATTTTTAAGGTCCTAGTTTATGTACAAGGGTGTAAAAACACTATTTTGTAATAATAGGCAATTATTCTTACCTTACTTGACCGACTCTCAAATGATTCTTTCTGCGATTCATCCGTCTAAACCTACTCTGATTTTATTGCTCAGATGGTTTTGATTGGTCTACTGCGAATGAAGCTCACAAGCTACGGTGTTTAGAGTGAAGTTTCCGCGGGCAGTCCTAGCAAAACGTAGGCGGGGACTAAATGTAGTGACGTAAAGCCACGGCGGGGTTGAGTAACGGACTAGGGACAACTTGTTTGTGTGATTCAGGTTCGACTCCCAAGTCTTTTTTCCAAGCCTATAACTTGATTCATTCTCCTTCGGGTTTACAACTTTGCAGACTGCTTACTTTCAAACACGGCAACATTACCCACTGCATGAAATGTAATTATGATCTGATGTTATGTACTCTTTAAGCTGTATCTCTTCACCATCATCTCCTCTGTTAAGTTTGCTTGCTGTTTCACTGTCTTAAACAATTAAATGCAAGAATAGCACACCACAATTGAAATGTATCCCACTAGCCTGTCCACCAGGAGATTTTGAGTGTGCAGATGGTTCCGGGTGTGTGAAGGAGTCTCTGGCTTGTGACGGGAGGGCCCAGTGTTCTGATGGCTCAGATCAGCTGGATTGTGACTGGAGGTCAGGCTGCCTTTCCAGTGACTGGAAGTGTAGGAACAATATCTGCATCCCACAAGACTTTCTCTGCAATGAAGTCAATGATTGTGGTGATAATTCGGATGAAGAAGCTTGTGGTAAGCTGTAAGCGGTATTTTCTCCAAAAAAGTTCTTTCTTAGCCTTGTGTCGTTCATAGTCTGTATACTTTGTTATTCACTGAAAAGACACCTTCCGTTTTTGTCAGTTTTACCAAATATGTGGAGGATTGTATAGAAGACTTTGTTTACATGATCATGATCTAATATCTGTCATCTGTATACTCCAGGAATCATATTACTTGTTTTTGTTTTAAACGTTTCACTATAGGTTCCTGCGGGAAGATGAACATCCGCTGTCCTGATGGGAGATGTTTAACCCAGAGAGATATGTGTGACGGAGTTGCTCAGTGTTCGGATAGGAAAGATGAGCCTCATACATGTGGTACAAGATCCTGATTAATATACAGAGCCATATCGCAAACCTTAAATAACATATTCATTGCTGTAAATTTAATGTTTATACTGATGATTTACATCCTTTTATAGTGCTAGTTAATGCTTGTTGGCAACAATAAGCTGCTAGGGTTGTCACGGTACCATATACTGTAGTACACTTTAGTATTTACTATGGTAAGACTCAAAAACGCTAGTCTATTTACTGTAGTAAATAGTAATGTACACTAGATCATTTTTACGTGGGAACTAATTCAAATGTGGGAGAAATTTTATTGATACAGCAATCTTTATATGTAAGACATTAGGCTTACTTTAAATGCAGAACTAATACTAATAATAGGTGGTGTCAATTTTCTACGGCGTTAGTGAATCATTTAACCAACTCCTTCAAATTGCGAATTTGAATCAATATCTCGGCCGAGTCATTCAAAACACACATTCATTTAGGAGATAAACAGTTATTTGAACACTTACATCTGCCTTTTTTGCTATTAATGCGCATGTGCAACATTAAATACAGTACTACGATACTAAAGTTTCAAAAATAGAGGCACAGCTGGTATTTTGACTAGGCATTTATGATGCTACTTTAGCACCGGTACACTGTGCAACCCTGTAAGCCGCTGGTCTAAAAACGAAAAGCGAGACCTATTCTGAGGATCGATTGTTTGGTGAATGTGTGAACAGATTGCTACTGTCGTTTTTGTCATATAATGCACAACACAGCACACTGATGTCATGTCCAAGATAAATATGTTGCAGTTTTTTTTTAAAGGCTATTTTTGATATCACCATTTATAATTTAAAAATGCCACAGTTTAAATATTTTTTACATGCCTATTGGGCCTTAGTCCTCCTATTTTTTATCTTTCCTAGGTAAAAGTTGTAGAAATGCAAATGGTGGCTGTAGTCATACTTGTGTGGATCAAACTTGGGGAGCGTTGTGCACTTGTCCTAGTGGAATGACCCTCTCCGCAAATGGACTTGATTGCAAAGGTAATTTCAAGTTTTCTGTTTGTCTTCAGTGAAATGAATTAATGTTTTGTATTTACATTTATAGCAGAGTGACTTGCAAATGAGAGCATTTAAAATTTTGCCCAACTGGCAAGCAATGGGCCTTATTTCCCGACCATGTTGAAATTGTGTGTAAAGCATTTATAAGTGGTATGTCCTCTTATGCTGAACTGATGACACTTCATTTTGATGCACTATATGTATCGTTATATATACCGGTTTTTTAAACTGTTCAACGTTTGGCTAAAACTCATTGCTCGCCACTGTCACTTTTTACTAGCAGCCCAGAATTTAATATGGCTGGTGACTGCTTTTTTTATATGTAGTAATATTGTTCAAAATGAAATGCTGCCATGAATATTCTAGAGCACCAAATCGTCTCTGCCAGGAAAACACTGTGCCTCCAAAGCGCTGGCTAAAAACACTGGACGCGTAATCGAGTACCTCAGAGATGACAATTTTTTTTGTAGGCCAACCCGGAAGCTAGTGCAGCGCTGGTTCCCACGACTGAAACCTACGAGTTTTTCCCCATGGACTTTTGAAAGATCTGGGATTTAACAAATGTTCATGATGTTTACAAGTTTTCTCTATCAAGTATCAGTACTTGTTATTTTTGAAGCCTAAATGCAATCGGCAGACGTAAAAAGCTAGCAAGGTTATAAACACACTACACTACAGTCACTCGATCAATGTTGCAACAAAAATATACCAGTTCTGAGGTACTCTATTAAAGTAGTTTCTTCCAATGTCATGTTAATCTTGTAGTACTGCATATTTCAGAAGTTTAATTTTATCACATTTATAAAAGACCGATGAAGCTGTACGATTATTTCCAAAAAGGAAATGTGGGGTCTCTAGCTCCCAGTTCATGAACTGTATCTTAAATCGTTTGTACCGGTCTTAACAAATCCTGCATCATATCCACCATTTATATAACATTCATCACTGAAATTCTGCGGACAAACACATTGCACCGCTGAATTTCTGTAACCTGAACAAAGCACTTTGATGGGCATGCTCTCAGTGTAGGGAAAGCTACTTGGAAGATAAAGTGAGCTAAGCTAACAGTTAACACTTAGCCGCATGGCAAATGTAGCTTACTAAATGTAAACGATCTCAGTGATCAATAAAACTTTCAATCAAACAGATAAATTTATAATTATTTAGAAATCTTTAAGTACAAATTTAAGTGATTTCCAGATTAATTTTATTAATGTTAATAGATTATCTTTTATATTAAATACTCACTGTACATGTAATCAATTAATTTAACAAATAAGAATGTTTTCCTGTCCACGTCAACATCAACAAAAGCTATCTTTAATGCTGCTCAAATGTGACAACTGTTTACAAAACAATTGTATAATGTCATCAGATATCATTTTAAGTGCATAAAGTACATTAAAAAAAGTGAGTCTTATGACATCATAAAATTAATACAATGTTTTCATAAGAGGACTGCATGATTTTAAAATCTTTCATTGTTATGGGAATATGTATTTTATTTAAATGTGTGTGTGTGTGTACACACACACCACACACACCACACACACCACACACACCACACACACACGTAAAGAAAATGATTGAAGAACATGACTGAACCACTCATTGACTTAATATGTAAATATTGCCGCTGGAGGGCGCACATTCAAAACAACTGCAAAGCTTGAAGCTGTGAAGGAGCATTGAATTATGTGAACTGTAGTCTTCAACTCGACCACTAATGGTAATCAATCAGACGTGAATGAGATCATGTTTATGGATGTCATAAAGCGCAACATTTAAAAAACGTTATGTCATAAAATATAATAAAATAATGTCATAACTCATATTTATTAGAAATAATAGTAAAACATTCATTTTATCATTTTAAGTCAGATGGTCTGAACGCAAACGAAGCTTCTTATTAAATAAATGAATACATGACACATGAGGTTAAATTAAGAAAATGACATTCGAACTGTTGATCGATTATAATGATCGTACATTTTCTGTCAGTAAAGGAATCGAAACCTGTTGCTCACCTGTCTAGTAATACACATGCAAGACATCAAACTGAATTGATCATAGTTTTAACTCTTAGTTTATCTTCTTGACTTGTCCCAAGTCCCTTGTTGCAGGCTTTCCATCTAGTTTTTTTGTTAACTCAATTATGATGCATTTAAAAGGCGATTCCCAGACATGGTATGTGTCTGTGGTAAACGATTTTCTCATGATTTACAAATAGTGGGAAACATTTGCGATAAATAAAGTACTCGATTGAACAAAATGAAGACCAGGAATACGTCGGTACACAAGGTGGCGTCGTGCAACTTTATGCTTCTGACATTCACAGAATAATTCCTCTTGCTTACTCTTGTCAATTTGTGCTCGGCAAGACGGTTTTGTGCTTGAGCAATCTCATTGGTTGGCCAGTTTAAGGCTGATTGCCAAATTGTCTTATCTAACTAATTTCCACTACATCAATTTGAAAATTGCAAATATCATTACTTATTTTGTGTACCATATCACATTAAGAAAAGGGAAATGTAAATATATAATTTTATGAAAATCTGGGGGAAATATTTATAGTATGCTTGCCTTGTACAGGATCGACTTTACACAACAGTCTATGTAATCACTTATTTGCGTTAAGCCATTACTACTAAATTAAAAAGTTGTAAACAAATACGCAATGTTAAATTTTGTGTACTTTTCCAGATCTTGATGAATGTTCCCAGTCATTTGGACCCTGTATGCACTTATGTAGAAACACACCAGGTTCTTTTCGTTGCTTGTGTCAGAATGGTTTTAAATCTCTTGGGAATGGATCTTGTGAAGCTCAAGGTAGCCATTTATTGCTTGTAAAATCTGAAATGAAAATAAATGCCATAAATTACCATTAACGTATGACATTTTTTCATTAGGGATCCCGGTGAAGATTTTGACCTTCAGGAAACTGTTTATTGGGCTAGTGAATGTTAAGACTAGGGTGTTTGAGCCACTTCTTTCAATTGAGAGCGACCCAATAGCCCTGACCTATGATATTCAAAAGAACCTTATTTATTGGGCTGATAACCATGGAAACATTCACAAGGCTTACAACCACAAGAGCATGGTTCTATATTCAGGTTAGTTATTGTGGGAGACTTTGTAAGACACTGTAAAATATATTAAGCAATACCAAAACCCCCTTTTCCTCCATTTATTAGGGCAATCTGGTGTGAGCAGTCTGGCTTGTGATTGGCTTACTGGGCAGCTCTATTGGACGAGTGTAACACAAAAAGCCATTTTCACAGGTTCCGCTGATGGTAGTTCTACGGGTGTAGTCATATCCAAAGACACAGACCCAGGTGACGTTGTCCTCAGTCCAGTTGAGAGGTAAAGTATACACTGCTTTATAAGTCAATAGTAGGGCCTTCATTTTTGGGTGAGCTTTTGAGTCTTATATTTGACTTTTTTTTTTTTATTTGCAGTTTTATATTTTGGATTAATAAAGGAATGAGTGAACAGATTACCATTGAGAGGACGGCAATGGATGGTTCGAATCGGACAACACTAATTTTTGTTACTGCACAGATAGCAAAAGGTCTTGCGTTGGATGTGGCAGCTCGACGGTTGTATTGGATCAGTGAATTCAAAATGGTGGGTTGTATGTTGATTTACTGGTTGTTTATACGTTCACAGTAGTTGCAATAAGAGTCATCATTGGCTTGAACACTTTTGATGTTCAGACTGTCAGTCAAAATCCGATTTATGCGTATCTGATTGGAATCTAATATAAATGATTGATTTTTACTACTCTGTGGGGTCTTGTTTTGTGCAAACGCAACATTTATAAACAAGGCTGTTAACGTGCGAATGCCTCTTTCCACACAAAGCTTGTGACCTATTAGAAACAAACTTGACCGGAGAATATGCGCAAACTCTGACCCATGGCTACGCACATTCTGGAGACAAGGGGTAGTGGCGACACCGATGGTTAGTTGGTGATCTCCAATGGACAAGATTGATTATGTATTAATACCTTGCATACATTTAATTTTACACTATCATACGTTAGATCCACGTCATCATGAAGATTAAATCCAGTTGTGTTTGCTCTTGCACAGAGTGGAAAATCCAACTCAAATCATGTATCAAAATTAGTTCTCGAATAAATTAATAATTTATTCAGCGCTGTCTCACCATCACACTGTTCACTACTGGACCATGTGTACGCATTATTACTGGTAGGAGTGAAGCCTAAAAATCCATGCAGAATAATTTTAAACTTTCTCTTTTATACACACACTTGATTAACTCCATTAATAAGAGTGAAATATTTAAACCTTTTCCTGTGGGATCTTGCACGTTTAAATGACAGAGGAGTGTGAAGTGCATTATAATTAATCTTAAACTAAATTATGGAAATGATATGCAGGTGATGCAGAGTTGAACTAGGCGTTGTATATTCAGTATTTGGTTATTGGTTATATCAGGGAGGAGAAGGGGTGGAGATACACGTACGCACAGTCTTTCCCTGAGTTGGATTTAAAAAAGGAATTTTGCAACGTTTCTGGCGTACAAAATCTTCCTTTTGTACGTGCGCACACTTTAAGGGTGAAATCTACGCAAAGTTCTATTAACGAGATCAGTTTTGTATATCCCATTGCACGCTCTCGTTTTCTGCAACATCTCATTTGGTTTCTATGGCAATGACATAGCGTTAACTGGAATTGTTAAACATGCGTCGTCGTGCAGACAGATCAGTGTATGACATCGCAGTCCCGCAAGAACTACTCGACAGCACACTGCTCTTGTGTCACTAATAAATGTATTATCCTATATAAATGTATAGGAGAATGCAATGTAATTCTCTTTGGATAACAGCGTCTGCTAAATGTAAATAAGTACTATAATTTTGCTTTGATTATTAAAAAGATTGCTTTACTATGTTTAATTCCCTCGGTTTCAGTCAATTGAGAGTATCAGGACGGATGGTTCTGGGAGCTACACGTTTCGGAACTTTTTTCAAGGAAGTCCTGCTCAGAGCCTGGCAGTGTTCAATGGCTGGTTCTACTGGGCAGATGAAAAGAGACTCTGGCAAGCTCCTCAAAATCTACCCTCTGCTAAATATGAGTTCCTCCTAAAAGCGTCACTCCCTGTCCTGACTGTCTACCATGAACTTCAGCAGCCTAAAGGTGAATAAAGCTGCTTAAGTGGTGTTTTTTTTTCCCTGTACATGGCTTATTTACGTTAGTCTGGGTCTAGGCTTGAGGTGTCTTGATCGGAAACAACTTGTAGCACTGGTAAATCTTAAAGCACTGGTAAATCTTAAAACTCGTTTGTTTGGTCTCTTTTTTTTTTTTGTAGAGCATGTTATTCTAAAACGACTTGGAGCATCTTAAACCAGGACTAGGCCTTAGTTAAACTAGTGTATTCCTGTCCGGGAAACTGCCCCTTAATGTTTAATTTCTGAAAAATTCTGTAGTTACACGATGTGGTCTTGACCAAACTAAGTGCTGTGGTATGCATTTTTTTCACATAGGTTTTTCACCATGTAAAAACTCTGGCTGCAAGCTGTGTTTGCCATCCAAGGAAAGTCCTGTTGGATTCACCTGTTTGTGTCCTGAGGGAATGTTGCCTGTGGCTTATGGGACTTGTGAAAGTTCGTTATTTCCCCTTATTTTGACATCTTTGTACAAGCAAAGGAAGCCTTTTGACTACTCGTTTTCTCCAATTTTTAGATTTTAAGGTTGCCTATGCAACTGCCACAGTCATTTACAGTCTGGAGTTTACGGGGAACACCACCGTCAAAACTGAACTCTTTGCTTCAGATGAGGACATTCAGGCATTCGACATGCACTGGAAACGTGGATTTGTGGTTTGGTGTAACGGGACAGGTCATGTGAAGACTAACGGGCTTTATCAGGACATGTCGGAGTACATTCTTACATTAAAACCTGGTATGTCGTAAGCATTTGACTTATAATCCAAAGCATACTCTACAAGCTCTATGAATGTGAATATCACCCCTCCTTGCTAGGTTGTCTATTGCTTTGTGCTGCAACATGTCCGGGCATAACTGATAACACCATTACGTATACAGTACGCATTCGATCAATGCAGGCATTAGGATAAATTGTAGCAGTTGTAGGATATTTCTTGGGTATGTTGTCTTCTGGACTTCCAAATTGTCATGACTGGTACACAAATTCAGATCTAACGCAAGTAAATTATGAATTACTTCAGGGATCGGTTCTGGGACCCGTGCTGTTCTCCATATACATGCTGCCCCTCGGAAACGGTATTAAAATTATTTCGAAATCACATCTCAAATGTCACAAAAACAGCCTTTTTCCACCTAAGAAATGTTGCCAAGTTACGAAATATTCTGTGTTGCTGACGCGGAGAAGCTTATTCATGCATTTATGACCTCAAGACTTGACTACTTTAATGCGCTACTTAGTGTTTGTCCTGCATCATCAATAAACAAACTACAGTTAGTTCAGAATGCAGCTGCCAGAGTTCTAACCAGGTCCAGAAAATACCATCACATAACCCCAATTGTATCAATCCTTCACTGGCTTCCCATTAAGTATATATTGACGTTAAAGTTCTTTTAATCACTTATAAAGCCTTAAAGGGTTTAGCCCCTACCTACCTAACAGAGCTTCTATCACACTACAACCCATCATCTAAGATCTCAAAACGCAGGACTTTTGATAATACTTGGAATAACTAAATCCACCAAAGAGGGTCGAGCTCTCTCATACGTAGCACCTAAACAATGATCCTCGAATAATATCAGGAAGGCTATTCCAGACACACTTGCCCAATTTAAATCTAGATTAAAGACTCATCTTTTCAGCCAAGCATTCACTTAATGCAGAATATGCTACATAAACCACCAGGAGATGCTGACATTAGATATTATTTACTATGTCTTTTTTATAACAAGTTAAACTATTCATGTTCGGTGTTTTACCCTTTTTAAGTTTTTCGTTTTCCCCTGTAAAGCTGCTTTGGAACAATGCAAATTGTGAAAAGCACTATATAAATAAAATTGAATTGTACAAGTACTGTTCCACTTTATGAAATCACATCTTTGTTGTGGTGCATTAGTTATAAATGAGCTATAATAGGGCTTCTTGATTATGACAATTATATTGTAAATTATAAATGATCTCCGTAATGACATAATTAACAAATGATTAGTTTTGCCAATACTGATTTCATGATTAACACGATTACGCATTGACAAACAACTTTCATTCAATTATTAAAAAACGATTCCAATTAATTGCCCAGCCCTAATGAATTTGGGTATATCTAATGGCCACGCTTGTTCAATTTAATCGGTCTCATGAGGTTATTAAACTTAGAAACAAATGTATTTAACTTAATTTAATACTAAAGCGATGCCTTTGTACTTTTAAACAACTCGTTTGGCCGTCTACATTTTTTCTGTTATACAAACTTGTATAATACAATAAACATTTAATATATTTCATTTGAAAAATTGCAAGTACACCATGATCGAAGGGTCCTTTTTGGGTAGGCTACATTTTTGCCTGATCTAGGGATCGGGCGAATGCACTAAATATAATATAATATAACATTGGGAATTAAGAGCGCAAAATTAATCTGTTTTATGGTTCACTCCACCCTTTACATATTTTATTTTACCATTTAAGTGTCTAAAATGTATTCAGACTGTTTCAATATATACATTTCTGTATTTCGATATGTGATACATTGTGTCAGAGCTATGGCAATTTTTACAGTGAATGTTCAAGCTTATTGTTCAAGCAGTCAACATGTGACCTGCTAGATTTACTAACAACCGCCAGCGCAACCCTTTTGCCGTTAAAATGCTACAGTCAAACACAGTAAAAAAATTTACAGAAACGTTGTAGACATTTATTTTTGCATCTGACATTATTACATATATGTATTTGTGCAAGTTTTCCTTCCAGATGTATAATTTTTAGGAAGAAATATTATAGTGCAATCATCATTGTGAGTACAGAATCGTGAGCAAAGTTGAACCCTTGCGATAAAGATGTGATGAACCGATTCTTACCAAACATTTTAGTTGTACTTGTTCCTATTATATTCTGACATTCCCTGTTTCACTTGCAGCTTGCATTGTCCGTGTGGATCAGAAGACTGGGAATCTGTACTGGCTGGCCTGTGATGAACTTTCCATCGGTGTTTCTACCATTGGCCCCCTTCATGAGAGTATTTCCAGACAGTTATATCAAGCCAGATCTGCAATCCTTGACCTTTTTGTGGATTGGCAGAAAGGAAAGCTCTATTGGCTTGAGGGAGGTCAGATCATGAGAATTAAACTGGGTTTGATGGGTGGAAGTCCAGAGGCCGTCTTCAGCTTGGAGGAAAATGGTTTCAGCAGAATTGCGTTTGACCGAAAAGCAAACAGCTTTCTTTGGAATGCCGGCTCTTGTGCGTTGTAACCTTTTGTCTACAATCACTATCAGTGTACTCCTGAAAATGTATTTAGTTTTGCTAACTGTGGTGTTTTTTTAAATCTCTAGTCTTGCAGGTCTTAAGTCTTCTAAAGACTAGGAAATACTCTGGAGGTAAAGAGTGGGTTATTCCTGGCTCAATTGTGGCTGCTTATGAACCCTATGTAGTGGCCTTGTTCAGAAACGTCCTATCAGTATGGAATCGCAAAGATCGAACTCGTATCTCAGGGGTTGCTGTCGAAAATGATATCGTTGGCTTATCTGTTGCTCTCAGGGAGGTCGCACAAGGTTTGTAATGGAGTTAATCTGAGGTCTACCTATCATTGTGACCACTTTTGTATAACCTTGTTCTGTTTAACTTCGTTTTTCCAGATGACATGGCTGAAGATGTGCGTCCTACCGAGGTGACTTGCAAAAGCCCCCTGTTCTTATGTCCAAGTTCAACGTTGTGTATCAGTCAGTCTCAGCAATGTGATGGCAAGCGTGATTGTCCTAATGGATCTGATGAGGCTTTCTGTGTGGACATGTGTGCGAAGCCAGGTAATGTGGTGCGGCAGGAGGTAGGGTGAGTTCATTGCTGAACTCGATTTATCAAATTGAGAATAAGTTTGTGTTTACAGAACACATGTATATTCATTTTGAATTTATAAACGCAAACATGTACACAAAGAAATACATGGCCCTTTATATAGCAAGGATTTACATCTCAAGGGCTGTGTGACGCCATGTGCGAATTTGATATGCAAGGTCCACTGGAGGAAAGAACTTAGTATTTTTTATGATTTGACTCTAAAAGAAAATGCAGTTGTATAACAAATGCAACCTTCACCCGCATCTGATTGACTACATGTATTTACATGCTTTTCTTTAAGTGAATGTGTTTATAATAATATTTTTATTCTGGCTGCGATTTTAATAGGGATGAATTGTTTAATGGCCCTATCAAAAGAGGAACAAGGATCTGTGCTTCAAAAATGTTGTTATTTTTACCTTTAGGTGAATTCCTCTGTGAGGACAGGAGGAAGTGTGTCAAGAGAAATTTGGTGTGTGACGGTCACTCTCACTGTCTTGATGGTTCGGATGAGGTTGGTTGTCCTACTGCAGCTCTTACAACCTCAGCAACTACATCATCATCATTCAAGTGTCGTGTGGGATCTAAACCATGCAAAGACGGCCGTGAGTGTGTCCTGTACAGTCATGTGTGTGATGGAGAGGTTGACTGTAAGGATGGGTCTGATGAAGATGACTGTGAACATCAGTGTAAACAAGGTAAAACCGAAAACATTTGTAACTTTGCCACTCGGTACGTGTAAGTTTGACATTGCACCAAATGTTTCCTCATAGATCAGTTCCATTGTGCTCATGGGAGGATGTGTATTGACAAAAAGCAGGTGTGTGATGGCACACCTCAATGTCAGGATCGCTCTGATGAAACTGACTGCTTCATTCGTTCGCATGACTGCAAACACCGCTGTGATAATAAAACACGCTGCATCCCTGAGAGCTTCCTCTGTGATGGAGAGAAGGACTGTATGGATGCCACTGATGAAGCAAACTGCAGTGAGTGAGCTTTAAGCGGATGGAGGTTTATGTGTATTGTTGTTTATGCCCATTGAAAATCATCTTTTTTTTGCAGCACTAAGGTAACCTTAGTTGCGAAATTACTTTAAACCAGTTTCATTAAAATAAGTAACCCCTTCCATCGTCCTTATTGTCACAGATGAAACTAAAAGTGGAAATCTAAATTTGGTGGAGAACAAAGTTGTGTCGACTTTTGTTGCCTCTCGCCGTCCAGTCTGTAGGAGTCCTTCTATAATGTGTCCAGGAACATTATTGTGCATCACTAAGACTCGCCTGTGTGACGGGAAGCTAGATTGTCCTGATGGTTCTGATGAAGTTTCATGCATATATACTTGTGCAAAAATTGGTAAATCTTTACTGTAATCTATCTTGGATTCTGTATTTTTCTCCCAAATTTGCAAATCGCTGACATCTTTGAACCCTTGCTAGGTGATTTCCTTTGTAAAGATAAGAGGAAATGTGTGGAGAGGAGTTTGGTGTGTGACGGCCGTTCTCACTGTCTTGACGGTTCTGATGAGGTTGGTTGTCCCATCAAGGGCAGTAGAACACCAGCCGCATCATCATTAAAGTGTCGTGTGGGATCTAAACCCTGTAAAGATGGCAGAGAATGTGTCCTGTACAGAAATGTGTGCGATGGACAGATGGACTGTAAGGATGGATCAGATGAACAAAACTGTGAACGTCAGTGCCGACCAGGTTGGCATATCTGTTTTTCCAATTCACTTTTTGTCCATCGTCTTCATAGTAATCACATTATCTTAATTCGTTCAATTACGACAGGTCAGTTTCGGTGTACGTCTGATGGGAGATGTATTGAGAAGAATCAAGTTTGTGATGGAACTTTTCAGTGTCTGGATAAATCAGATGAGACTGGATGCCAGAAAACCTCTGGGATATGCAGCATGCGCTGCGACTGGAACACGCACTGTATTCCTGAAGATTTCATTTGTAATGGGATCATGGACTGTCAAGATGGTGCTGATGAAGTCAACTGTGGTGAGCAGCACCTAATGTTTGGATGAAGTTGTAACATACCAAAGATAAAGGAAAACATTAAATTGCGTGAGATGACCCCTTTTTTCAAGTAAATGTAGATCATCTGAAACTAGATGACGCATTCAAGAGCTCCAGGCACGTAGACACCATCTTGAAACTGTCTACTGATTTCAGGTCACAGTTGACTAGAATGCCCAACACTGTACCGTGCAGCCATGGCTATGAAAACCACGGGGATTTAAATTCCCTAAAAATGGGATAACATTTGCTGTTATCATATGTAGATGTAGCAGATATAATGTTTGTTCACACAACAATGTTTTCATAATCATACACAGTAGTTTTGTGTGTTAACGGACCGGCTCACACCGTTCCAATATGGTGGACGACCGAAGTATAGCGGCATATAGTAACGGATGCTAATGCGTCATAGTTGTTTATATCTGATTTGAAAGCTTACTAAATGAGCTTCATCTCTGAGGTACTAGATAGAATGTATTTTTGTGGTCTAACCCGGAAGTAAGCACCACGCTGGTTCCCTCAACCGAAATCCAAATGCTTTTTTCGCACAGAGCTTTGTTTTGTGATCTCAAAGTCTGTGATAGGTTTACACGTTTTGTCTTTGTTCATCAAGAATCTTTAACATTTACTCAATAATACAAAAAAATTGTATAAGGTTATAAAGAAAACTACAAATTTAAAAGTAAAAAATATTGTTCATAGTATGGACAGCAATTATTGTAGTAATTTGTGTATATATTGACCTGAAGTCCTTAGTTAAACTTTCTGTAAAGCTTTATTTAAGGTACATTTTGTATTGTATATCATGACAGCTATATCCAGACCCTCTCAGGGAAGCTGTGAAAGTCCCTCTTTTCTGTGTCCGGGAACATCAGTATGTGTTTCTCAGGCTCAGCTGTGTGACAGAAGAAGAGATTGTCCTGACGGAGCAGATGAAGCTTCTTGTATAGATGCATGTGCTTCTCCAGGTGAAATGACAGTTCCTCAAGTGCTGATATGGCGTTGAATAAATAAATTGTGTACTCAACTGTGTCTTGTTTCCAGGTGACTTCCTGTGTAAGGACAGAAAGAAGTGTGTCGAGAGTAATCTGGTGTGTGATGGTCACTCTCACTGTTTTGACGCTTCTGATGAGGTCGGTTGTTCCACAATAGCTCCCACAACCTCAACCACAGTGTCGTTCAAGTGTCGTGTGGGATCTAAACCCTGTAAAAACATGGAAGAGTGTGTCCTGCACCGTCATGTGTGTGATGGAGAGATGGACTGCAAGGATGGATCTGATGAGGAGGACTGTGAGCTTCAGTGCAATCCAGGTGAATTTCTGATTGATTGTTAATAGGGATGTAACTATGCGATTCGCAATTTATTTTTTCAAAATGAGTTGACATATTAGAAAATTAATTTTAATATAATAAACTAAACTTCATTTTCTTTAACTGCCTTTAGTATTGTTTTTTTGACAAAAATATATAATTTTAAAACGAAGTCTTTGTATGTTCATTTTAAAATGTAAAAAAAATCCAGGAAAACTTGCCTGTGCTTTTCTTGAATGTTTAAGCATATCCACGTTTTCCAAGTTTGGAGTAAACAATGATCCTGCTGTTCAAAACATATATTGTGATTAAAATAACATCTCAACCGGCTTGAATCATCACTATTCGAAATAGATTATAATAAGTTACATCACTAGTGTTCTAGAGGTTCTTGTATGCGGAAATCTGGCTGATAGATTTGTTTGTGACAAACAAATCTAAGGCTTAAGAATTGCTCACTTAAGCCATGCACAGTAATAAAAAATAATTTGATATGTCCATTATTGGCTAAGAGAGAATGCTGTTTTGAATTCTCACAGGTCAGTTTCAGTGCGTTCAGGGAAAGAAGTGTATTGACTTTAGGCAGGTATGTGACGGGATTCATCAGTGTCTGGATCATTCAGATGAAGTAGGATGCTGGAAACCCACAAAGAGCTGCAGCATGCGCTGTGACGGAAACACTCGTTGCATCCCAGAGGTGTTCGTATGTAATGGGATGAGAAACTGCTGGGATGGCTCCGATGAGGCTGACTGTGGTAAGTCCTCCGTGTTAGGCTGTACTCACACTTGGCCCGGTTGCTCCCAACCACGTCTGATTGTCCCCACTCCCCCACTGGCATGTGCTTATTGCACTTTACCATCTGCACCCGAGCATACTTTCATCATTATGATGCGACTGTTTATATTTACTTCAAAGCTAAAAAAATCTCTCGTAGCACAATGGAATTCATTGTAATGTTCAGTTTGTGGTTTATCAGGTGTGTTCAATTTCATCCACCCTGTGAAGACCTGTCCACTATGATGTCAGTCATACGGGAGCAATTGAGTGTAAATGGCACATTTTGCTTTTATACATCCCGCATACTTTATTTGAATAAAACGGATCGTTATACGTAGCGTTACATTAGGTTTAACAAAATTAATGCTTTCAGTTCCATCCTCTTACCGGTTTGCGGTTAACCGCCCCTTTAACAAACCACGATTGATTGGCTCACGTGCCAGGGCGTGGTTCAATTGGGACAGTGTGAGTGAGCCCTTGGTGCCATTCAAATGGGCTAATTGTGCAGTCTTTACAATTTTGGCACAATCCGTCTCTCTGAATAATTCCCAACGGTTTTAGCAATGCCAACCCCACCATCACCCTGCAAGACTCCTTATGTGGCTTGTCAAGGGACAGCACTGTGCATCCTGCAACAATATTTGTGTGATGGAAGAAGAGACTGCCCGGATGGTTCTGATGAGCGACCGTGCCTTCGCAACTGTCCATATCGCAGTAATACATGTCTTGTTTAAATTACATTTCTTGTGTTGAAAGTTTAACTAGATGGACTGTTTTTGCCGTTTGAGAATTTCATGCGTCATTTCCAGGTGACTTCCTGTGCAAGGACAGAAAGAAGTGTGTGACGAGCAATTTGGTGTGCGATGGGCACTCTCACTGTCTTGATGGTTCTGATGAGTTTGGTTGTCTGACTACGGCTCCTACAACCTTAATGACAGCATCATTAAAGTGTCGTGTGGGCTCTAAGCCCTGTAAAGATGGCCAAGAGTGTGTCCTGTACAGTCATGTATGTGATGGAGAGCTGGACTGCAAGGATGGATCTGATGAAGCCGACTGCAGTGTTAATTGTAAAGCAGGTAGGATGTACTTAGCAACACAGGGAAGAAAATGTACTTGTCAGTCAAGCAGATGTTTTATTTTAGACGGGTGGTCTGGGGAGGTTTAGGTAGATATTGATACTTGTCAAATGTCATAGGATATTAGCAGTTAAAAAATCTTCGCCCATGCCAATAGGAAAAGAACCCTGATAGTCTATATACATTATATAATCCTAATAATTTTTTTCAATACATAAATGCATTGGGAACACTGCACATTCTTTTCTAAATAAAACATGAAGCGAAAAATGACAAATTTGGTACTGCTCTACAGAAAGTGAAGAATCAGTAATGTTAGGCTGTTAAAAAAATATTGGATTAAGGTCTGAAGATTGGGCTGGCCACTTCATTCCAGACCAACAAGATTAACGTTATGATGATGCTGCTCGCTTACTGTTGAGTTTGGGGTGGTTATCTTGTTGAAACTCATTTCAAGGGCATTTCCTCTTTGGCATAAGAGATGACCTCTAGGTATTTTAATGCACTAAACTAATCCATGATCCCCGGAATCTGATAAATAGGCCCAACACGAGTATGAGAAACATCCCCATAGCATGATGCTTGCGTCACCATGCTTCAGTGTACTGTGACAAACTGTCGGTCTTCATTGAATTAAAGCCAGACAACCCCATACACTGTGACCCCTAGACCCAAAAAGAAAAATCTTGCTTTCATCAGTCCACAATAATTCATTCAAACAAACTGATTTCTACAGTTTCGGCCTGTTGCTGCTTCTACACAGCTTTGTCAGTCGTAAACAAAAACTGCAGTTACATGGCAGATGCCATAACTGAGTTAAATAGTCTACAGAAGGCATCTAATATTTTCTATTAAAACTGTGACATGTTTAAACATGGATGTTATAAGCAACGATATAAACTTGACAAAGGTTAAGCATTAAGCTATAAAATTCAGAGACTTTGTGTATTTTGTATATCTTTTTTATAGCACATTGGACATTTCTTTGTTGTATTATATGGTGCTTTAGATAAACCAAAAATGTCAATCGCAACCTCCAGGATTATTAAAAGCCTGGGTTAATAACATTAACAAGGATTTAAAACTAGACATAGACGGAGATGATCTAATATTCCCCGGTAGCAGGTTCCAAAGTTTGAGCTGAAACTGAAGGGAGATCTAGCCTTTTTCGCTCCTGATCAGTTTCTACTAACAGTTCCCAGATCTAAAGACCTCAAAGACCCAGCTAATGTATGACGTTTTATTTGCATCAAGATACGTTGGCGCGCTTGCACGCGCTTTCATAAATCTCATAATGATTGACTGAGAGCTTGTCACTGTTACATCACTAGTTTTAAAACAGACCGTTATAAAAATGCAGTAACCAGCAATATTAACATCTCCGTTGTGTATGATGGTAAGTCAATGTAGATCCGCCTCTGGGTAAAATGCAGAGCTCGTCACTCCTCAACTGTCATTTTTTGCGCAACTGTATAATAGTGAAGTATATCAAGAGTAAAAAATTAAAAAGACTGTGCAAAAGATCTTGTGAAATATCATTGCATTTTGATTCACTGTGTGTGAATGTCATCAGTTTGTCTATAAAAAATGCAGAACGTTTTGAGTATTTTACACCGGTTTGGAGCCGGTGGAAATTTCTACATTTTGGAAATACGAACATTTTCATGAATCTGAAAATGTACGTACTTTTCATTCTTAGTTGTTACACGAGTGCAAAAGGCATTTGTTAAATCTATCCATATTTTGGAATCTCACCCTCCCTTTACCTAGAGATAAGGTAGTGCCCCCTGCTGAGATCACCCTTGATTGACCCATTGACATTGTCAGGAGCTGGTGACTAAGACACACAGAGCCATCGCATGCAATGTTGCGGTGTTCCTCCTAAATACCCAATACAATAATATTTGTATTTAATATAGGGGAGAGTAAAACGTAGAGTAAGAGAATCAGGTGAACTTCAAATGATCCTCAATTTTACATTTCCACATCATGAATCCATTTGATGTTGATTCTGGGGGATTATTTTTTGGTGTGTCATGTAGTCACCTGGCGGTATAAAGGGTGGCTTGTTGGCATTTTAAATGAAGACTTCAAAGCATCAAAATATAAAAACATTGTTTAATGAAGAGCTTTGTGTGCCTACTTTACATCTGTTTTTATGAGATTATTTTTGGTCAAGCACACACTTTAGGTTGATGCATGCTTTTTCTCTTTCATACCATTGATTTCATTGGTACTTTCTCACTGATTAAAATGTTACTTTTTTGCCTCCCCAGGGGAGTTTCAGTGTGCACATGGTAGAAAATGCATCGACGCAAATCAAGTCTGTGATGGCAAACCGCAATGTCAAGATTTTTCAGACGAAAACGACTGTTTCGTACGCACCAAAAGCTGCAGCCATCGCTGTGACAACAAAACCCGCTGCATCCCGGAAAATTTCCTGTGTGATGGAGAGCGAGACTGTGTGGATGGTACAGATGAGTCTGACTGTGGTAGGTGTCGCCATTATTTGTAGAGCTAAATATCACATTACAACAAAGAGGGGTGTAAAACGATATTTACAAGTTTTTTTATTTTCCTACCATCTCTTCTTTAGGGTATCCTGCCAAGGTACTGGATTGCAAGAGTCCTGCAGTATTGTGTAGCGGTGGGTCACTGTGCATACCTCACACTAGGCTCTGTGATGGCAAAAATGACTGTCCTGATGGGATTGATGAAGCATATTGCATTGACGGATGTCCAAATCCAGGTACTCTCACTGTATAAACAGCTTGAAAATTGCTGCATTTTATATCTGTGTGTCTTATTAATTATAGCCAGGCATTAGACTCAAGACTGCCATGGGTCCACAATGTGAGTACGCTTTAGACTAACACAAGCTACAGGGTTGTTCGAGGGAAAGGTTAATGAAGAAAACGACTATTTCTACTCCTATAATAGAATAGGTCAATAGAAAACCGTAGCTGCTTTTTTATTGTAAAAAAGTTGTCTCATTGTCATATCTTATTTGAAAACCCCCGCTTTTGACACCCCTAGAAATTAGTCTGAAAGATGTATTTATATGGTTTGTGACGAGAGCCGATGTGAGCAGATTATACCACAATTACAAGTTCACATTACGTTATTTTAAATGCATTCACAGCCAAAAACGGATCATCAGACACTTACATAAACATGTTTTATGCTAACATTTAACGGTTTCTCTGCAAAATCATATGTGGCGATAGTTTCACATAGTGCTCATGTTAGCAGATGAGAAAACAACAACCACAGCTCTTTACTAAAAGCTGCAACTGTTAAGAGAACGAAGCAAACTTTGTGCAATTACTGTCATTTGAGCTTGTGACAACATTTTCCAGTATTGTTTATTACTGCATAACATAATTCATTAAAATAGAAGTTTAACGTGTTTCATAAAATGACAAAATGCTAAATATGTAGGTAACTTGTAAGGTAATAAAATATGAATTTTCACTATATTCATCATTGAGGATTTCTTTAAAGAGTAAGTCTCGGGAGAAGTGTCTCATCACACCCCTAGTCATTTCAGTCGAACTCTGGTGCAGAGAAAGCTGCTTGTAAATAAAGCACATTTTTATATAAATTTGAAATTAGAAACCCTGTTGAAATGTAACCGTACATCCTAGAATCAAACAGTGGTGGATATACTGTTGGAGTAATTTTTACTCCGAGTACTTGTTACTTGGTTGTTTAATGAATGAATTATAGAAAATGGCTACTTTAACAGTAAGGTTGATGTGTTTTGTTAAGGTAAAATAATTGTTTTATTCGTGGCCGGGGGGTGGGTGTTTGGGGATGTGCGGCTAGTCATCATACAGCCGCCAAAAAGGATCATTTGCATTTATAACAAGCGTGTGCATGACGTAGAGAGCGTACGGAGCGCCCACTTCATTCAGAACATGGTTTGAGTTATTTTACACAGAGTCCGTGAAAAGTATCCATAGTTTTGTTTTTCTCCCAAAACACAGTGGTTTTGGTACTCACAAAATGCTGTTCAGTTTCCCTCTTAATTAAAAGTGACACCACATGCTTTTTTTAACATGTCTCAACTTCCAGACTCTGGATTTCTGTGTCTATATGATATGCTTGAAACTATACAAATGGCCATGTTATAATGTTAAGCCATTAAAATCGCAGAATGGCCTGATTAGTCTATATATAAATACTTTGAAGTCTCAACTAAATGCATACATTTAAATTAACTGAACCTGCAGCATTTGCAAATACCTTCATTACAAGTGGAAATGAATGAACGATGTAATGCACCATCTAGTGGCTGTGTATGGAAGTCTCTTAAGGCCACAGTATTCTTTACCTGGTGTTTAATTATTGCGGATTAAAATAAAATTAGTTTATATTAGGGCTACTTCCATTATTGTTACTCAAAGGCTGCCATACTCTTAAATTGGATATGCTATATGCTAATGTGATTCTTTAAAGAGCATATGGCAGCCTTTAAGACAATTCAGGATTTCTAACGACATAGACAAGAGAGGAGTTTTATGCAAGTATCTGCTGTGTGGCATAACTAAAATGAACTTGAGGATTCATGTATGCATATGCTTTTCCGGGAGAAGTGCCCATATAAGGAAATCTGCCCTTAAAGACGTCATACCCTGGAGAATATCTGGCACATTTGGTCAGAGTGAGAATCCAGCTCTTAAACAAAGTCAGAATGCAGTGGACATTGCTTGATTGCTTAAAATGACTTTCAGAACAGACATTAGTGTTCATAATGTGGTGTTCATATTGTCCTTTTCCGCTGTTGTAGGTGACTTCCTTTGTAAGGACAGAAAAAAGTGTGTGGAGAGAAATCTGGTGTGTGACGGTCTCACTCACTGTCTTGATGGTTCAGATGAGATCAACTGTCCTACTGTGGCTCCTACAACCTCAACTGCATCATTAAAGTGTCGTGTGGGATCTAAACCATGCAAAGACGGTCGTGAGTGTGTCCTGTACAGTCATGTGTGTGATGGAGAGGTTGACTGTAAGGATGGGTCTGATGAAGATGACTGTGAACATCAGTGTAAACCAGGTAAAACCGAAAACATTTGTAACTTTGGCACTCTCTCTGTGTGCAATTGACATTGAACCAAACGTTTCCTCATAGATCAGTTCCATTGTGCTCACGGGAGGATGTGTATTGACAAAAAGCAGGTGTGTGATGGCACACCTCAATGTCAGGATCGCTCTGATGAAACGGACTGTTTCACTCCCTCGCATGACTGCAAACACCGCTGTGATAATAAAACGCGCTGCATCCCTGAGAGCTTCCTCTGTGATGGAGAGAAGGACTGTATGGATGCCACTGATGAAGCAAACTGTGGTAAGATCACACTAGCAGCCCAATAGTATTGATCCAATATACCAGTGGTTTTCAGTTAAAGTTCGGAGTTCCAGTTTCTATATTTGCTTGCCAGCGGAGGTCTGGACATTACTTTTTAAAATAAATCATAAATAAAAACATTTGATTTATTTAAAAAAAGTAAGTAGTTTAAATGTTGTTTCTACAATTGAGCCTGGCAAGGTATACATATTGAAATTTGCAATGTTTTAACAGGCCAGTTATAAGACTCTGCTAATAACATGTTACACTTCCTGGTAACCTTTTGTTTGCAAGGTAATTTAATACATTCAAAAGTTGTCTTTGCATCCACACCAGCTGATATTATTTTACACTAAGAGCCTTGTTCACTATCAAAAGCTCTTAATATGCTGATGAACGTTTAAGGAAGGACCCTTACCTGTAGTTGAACATTCAGGCACATGGTTTTAAGTATATTTCTAATTTCACCACAACACTGCATGACGTCATTTGCAGCGCTTTATGCTGAGCATCTTTAGTGCGAGAAATGCGGGGTTGCAATGGAATGGAATGAAGCGAGTTTGCTACTATATAAAAATTAGAGGATAGCAGTGAAAGATCATCATGTATCTCTGAGCACATGTGATGTCTACAGTGCCAATATAGACCACTTTACAAGATGTAGACTGGTCCAGAGGCACTCCGGGTTTGTTTTACCATTTTTTAATCATGTGAATCTTAATATTTGTTTGACATTTTGATTGGGTTATAAATGCTCTGTTGGTCTTGTTAAAATGTTTGTGTAGTGTTAAACAACATGACAACTCTTATATTTTCACTACTTTCACAGATTTTTTCATGTGAACTCTGCCAAGTTCAAACTTGATTGCCGATGTGAAAGCCCTCTTAGAGGCGATTCACATTTCGCTCCAATTGCGTTCGCAAGTTTGTTTTAATGTAGACACGTGGCGCCGCATCGAGATGGAAATAGTTCAACCTTTCACACACAGCAGCACATGAATCGCTCCTTAGGGTGTTTTCATATGTCGTTTAGTTAGTTTGTTAGTTTGGTCTGGACAAACAATTTTTTTTGTCCTGATCGCATGGTGTTCACACTGGATTTTTACAGCAAACCTTAAGATGCCAAACCTGAGAACATAACATAGACAAAGCAATCAGACTGCAACTATACTTTTGTTGAACTTACCGGACATCATAAGCGTTTTAGGATGTATATTTTATGAGTTTATACATGCTTAATGTACGCTTGCACATATGATGGTAGTTTAACCATGCTGATAACTTGTGAAGACCTCATGAAGCGTTTAAATTAATTTTCGTTTGATTTTCAGGGTCATTTCTTGTTACTGCTTCCTGTCTTTGGTTTGTTTAAATGCCTTTGGTCTGTTGCGTTCATATGGTATCGACCTGGCACGGTTCAATTGAAATGTCAACACATCCAAAAACTGTGGGTATTAATTTCCTTCCCAATTTCAATGAATCTAAACTACCATCACTTTTCAGCTCCTGTTACTAGTTCTCCCATGGACACACCAACCAAGTTTGTTTGCAATGCTCCATCAGTTTTGTGTCAGAAAACATCAAAATGTCTTGCACAATCCCAGCTATGTGACGGAAAGACAGACTGCCCTGATGGATCTGATGAGCGTTCCTGCATATATGCATGTCCAGACTCAGGTAACAAGTGAAAAATGAATGCCAATCATTATATATTCTAGATTGAGCCCCTGATGACCGAAAAGCTAATGTTTATGACCTTAGGACAGTTTCTCTGCAAGGACAAGCGGAAATGTATACAGAAAGTCCTTGTGTGTGATGGTTATTCACACTGCACTGATGGATCCGATGAAATGCAGTGTCCCAGCTGTGCCATGCGTTGCGATGGAAAAGTGTGTCTGAGGAAGCAGCAGCTCTGTGATGGCAAACCTGACTGCAGAGATGGCTCCGATGAGAAGAACTGTTGTAAGTTCTTGAGTGGTGGGAAATGCAGTATGCTTGTAGGCAACGAAAGTGAACATTCTGCCACTCATTGGCTGTCTATGATCCAAACAGCTCCTTTCCAAAGCATCACAAATATTCTATGGTGAATTTTGCAAATCGAGTTTAAAGTACTGTCACAAAGCAGCTGTACAATTGTATAAAGTACCTTTTATAACAAAAATGACAACATGCACAGAGAACCTTAAGCAATATGCAATTGAGAAGGTAGAGACACAAACACGAGTTGTACATATGAATGTATATACTTGTAAGGGCTTTTCACACTTGTAATGGCTAACCCCTGATTATACTTCCCCCATCAAAAGCTGAAACAAAACACCCACAAATTCTATCGTATCCAACTATGGCAACACAATATAATTATGCCTTCCTGTTTGTATTAAGGCATTTGAGGGTGGAGAAACTCACATTATAAGCATACTGAGTTTTAGGGCTCGAAGTGTGATTGGTTTTGAGCGGGTTTAATCAACATGGGAACTTGGGCTTCAAGGCTTACCTGCTCTTGAGCATGTTTTATTCTGGGTTCAAGATCGGGATGGCTGATATCTTAGTTTGCGATACGCCCTTGAAAATCTCCTCCCGATAAGAACGATAAGTGTAGTTGATGTGGTTTCGTGGGTGACCGATTCACTGTTCAGCCCTGCCAGCAATGTATGAAGTGTGCTGTTATTGTACAAACACCGCTGTCTAGGCCGGGTTTTTATGCTTCAACAGCAGACATGTGGAATAGCAGAGATTTGTGTTTATAAAGCATATACATTTTTATTTTCAGCGTTTTTATTTATATGGTATTGTTTAAAGCCCTTTGTAGCTTCATTGAAGGTCAAAATGACAGTGAAACTGCACTCAAAACGGTTGAAGTCCACTATATGGCGAATAATCCTGGAATGTTTTCATCAAAAACAATTTATTTTCGACTAAAGAAAAAACATACAAACCGCTTGGGTGACAACAGGGGTGAGTTAATAAAGGGAAGAGAATCTCTTTCAACATACATTTTCATGATAATTCAAAGGAATTGTTCCGTGCGTTTGCTTTGATAACGGATATTAGACGGTTAATAAATTAATAATTATTGCAGGTCTTGTTAAAGTATTTAAATACTTTAACAAGTCAGAAGAGAATTTGCCGTAATCAAGGAGGGCACAATTAGCGTTCTGATGAAAGTAAATTTAGAATTTCCATTGGAAATCCGGGTCCCAGAGTCTGGAGTAAGAGAGAAGAGGCTCACAATCCACGTTGCTTGAGGTCCAGTGTAAAGATTCCACAGTCATTGATGGTTTGGAGTGCCATGTTATCTGCCGTGTGTCCACTGTGTTTTCTGAGGTCCAAGGTCAACGCAGCTGTATACCAGGAAGTTTTAGAGCAACTTATGCTTCCTACTGCTGACCAACTTTATGGAGATGCAGATTTCGTTTTCCAACAGGACTTTGCACCTGCACACAGTGCTAAAGCTACCAGTACCTGGTTTAAGGACCAATGTATCCCTGTTCTTAATTGACCAGCAAACTCACCTGACCTTACCCCATAGATTTTCTATGGGGTTATTGTGAAGAGGAAGATGCGATCTGCCATACCCAACAATACAGAATAGCTGAAGGCCAGTATCCAAGCAACCTGGGCTCTCATAACACCTGAGCAGTGCCACAGACTGATCGACTCCATGCCACGACGCATTGCTGCAGTAATTTAGGAAAAAGGGGCCCCAACTAAGTATTGAATGCTGTACATGTTCATACTTTTCAGTTGGCCAAGATTTCTAAAAATCCTTTCTATTGGTCTTACTGAATTTGGGATTTTCCTATCTCAAGTAATATTCAAATTTTCTTAGTTATAATCATCAAAATGAAAAGAAATACACAGACAACTTTTGAAATGTAACAGTCTGTGTGTAATGAATGAATATAATATATAGGTTTCACTTTATGAATGGAATTAGTGAAATCATCTTTTTGATGATATTCTAATTATATGACCAGCCCCTGTAGATCAGTTTGGAAATTCTCCTTTTGAAACAAGGATGCTTTTTGTTGTTGTCCCTTTCATATTAGCCTCTTCAAGTGTTGATACTGTTTTTCAGATCGTGATCGGTTGGATGCAAGTGGTTCGTCCCCTTTGAGATGTCCCCTGGGTTCCAAACCATGTAAAGATGGTAAAGAGTGTGTCTTGTACAGCCATGTGTGTGATGGAGAAAAAGATTGCAAAGATGGATCTGATGAGCGAGGCTGTGAGCGTAGATGTAAAAAAGGTAGATCTCTTAAAAAGAAATTTGTTTTTACATGATGCAAGTTAAACTAGCCCACTACTCTATTCTGCCCCACCAGGCCAGTTCCAGTGTGCTCATGGTCGGAAGTGTATAGATATGAAGCTTGTATGTGACGGGACTCCACAATGTCAGGACCGATCTGATGAATTAAACTGTGTGACACTCTCCGAAGAGTGCAGCCATTCATGCGACAATAGAACCCGTTGCATTCCTGAGACGTTTCTGTGTGATGGAGAGAAGGACTGTGTGGATGGATCTGATGAAGATAACTGTGGTAGGTCTATAGCAGTCGTCACCAACCTTTTAAAGTGCAAGAAAAGGCGTACAACTAGCCAACATAAGTTCTTGTATTTGTACTAAATGGATTAACTTCATCATAAATTGGATATATTTGCCACACTTATTAGACTATACTATAAATTAAGTGTACTATGTGCATCAGGCTGGGCAGTATGACAGAAAAGAATCTACAGCAGTTGACATTTTATTCCACAGTATACATGGCAGACTTACACAGTTGGGTGTTGTCGATGAGAACTATAAACAAAGTAGTTAAGCATACAGAGCTCTCCTGCCGCTCCCACATGCAAACATTTGGCTGGGCCTAATAACATTTGTGCCAAGTTTCAAGAGTTTGAGCATTTTAAGGGCCTTTGAATGCCCCCAAACCATGGAAATGTTACCCTTAGGAAACAACAGGCCTCTAGCCTCCACCTCGGTGCTTTGGCCCTAAAATATAATAAATCTAGCTGCAAGCAGAAACAAATGACCCAAGCATCACATTTCATTCATTTATGAGAGTCACCATGTAGAGATTGCACAGTTTTTAACAAACTTGTGCATTTAAATGCATGCAGTAGATTGTGATCAAGGGTTCCGGTTCAAATTAATCTTGCACCAAATAAGAGACCAACATAAGAATAGTTTTGTTGTCAGGCTGCATTTACTTTATGATTATCTTTCAGGATTGTTGCATTGTTCTGATTATGCTTCGCATCTTTACTAGACCGGTTGGAAACGACACATTGCAGTTCGTAGCGCAGACAAATCAGAGTGCATGCTTACACTCATGACGTGTTTTACCGTAATGACAGATAAAAGGTGCTTATCACTGTATATGTGCTAAAAGATGCTTCGCTGTAAGCGCTTGAAAGCATCTGTTTACTGGTGAGAACAACTGGTATGTTTATCAATTGTCTAAAGAACTCTTCAAGCAATCTGTATAGGTCTGTAGATGTTAAGGACCTTTATGGAATGTGTTTAAACTTGTATTAAATATTTCTACAGTAAATGCATTCATACTAGCAGGACATTTTACCTTTCCATTTGATGTCAAATTTAACCACCTATCATACTTTTTGGATAAAATTCTCACTATAAAATCATTTCACGGTTAGCCTACAGTTACTAAAGTCCTAAATATTACCTTACTTAAACTTTTTTCAGAACCTATCGCAAGTAATGTATGTTTGAGTTACTTTGTCGTCATTCAGAATCTTAACAGAATCGCAATCTCTATTTTAAACAAAAGAATCGTGATTCTCAATTTAACCAGAATCATGCAGCTCTAGTACATTACAACATATATGCATTGAAAAACACTTTGATAAAAATTGTGTTTACAGACGGGAATTCATTACCAATGATCTCCCAGTAAAGTTTTATTTACTGCATGTAGTTGAAGACTCTTATTGCCTTCCTTTTGGACTCTGGCCCTCAAAGATAAGTAAAGTATAAATGGGATGCGGGACAGTTTTTATACCATAGCAACAAACCATTATATGACCTGTAATGGCATTATTTATTGAATTTTGTTCCTTTCATTCAACCAAATACCTTCATAAATGACCGTGTAAAAGTCGAATTAAGAAACTCTAATACATTCAGCACAAATTAATCCCTGCACCTTGACGCTAAACTGGTGTTTTAGATGAATTGATTCGCTTTTGTGCAAGAAATGCACCATTATCACATCTTTGGGTTAATTCCAATCGCATTGTGCCACACGCACTCCGAAGAGCAGATAATTTTTAGATCAGCTATTTTTTGTAAATATAGTTGTTTCATCGTATATAATGAATGCAGTTTTAAAAACAATATAGTTTTCTCTTATCAGTTCACGTGGTGTTGTACTCTTTCTGCAGTTAGTTTCAAGGGCACTAGACAGGTTGCGTACAAAAACATTTCGCGCTCGCAGACTGACTGCCCGTGGATTCCAGACTTTTTTTTTGTTGTGGAAAGGCCTTATATGAGGGAGTGTCAATGGCTGGGCAGATGAAGACCTAACCCCCTAATGGGCCTATCAATGCTGAATGAGACAGCTATGAGAATGTGAATAAAGGTTTTATTTAAGATTATTTTGTGCATTTACATTGCCAAGTATCACACCTTCACACAATGTTTGTGCAACATTTGAAGAGCTTCCAGCATGCCCCTCGGTGCGGGGCCCTAATAATCCTGAGAAAAACCATTGGGCTTTGCATTTATGGTGGAGGTGCTTGAGCACTGACTAAAAAACGACACGGTCTGTCTCTCTGGCTCTTGTCAAGTCAGTAAGGAAATGTTGTTCTATAAATAATTTGGGTGTTTTATCTTGCAGTGGTTGAACACTGCCTGAGCGACAGTTTCCAGTGCAGTAATGGTCAATGTGTGGCCATGATTCTCCGCTGTGATGGATATGCTGACTGCCGTGATCATTCAGATGAGAAGGGCTGTCCTCAGCCTCCACACTGTCCTGCGGGGCAGCTCTGTCCCCACACTCATGAGTGTTTGCTTAAAGAATGGTTCTGTGATGGAGATAAGGACTGCACTGATGGGTTTGATGAGAAGGTGAGGAACCACCAGTGCCCAATGCCCCTTTCACAAGTTCAAATGTTTGTTTGATTTACACACCACAGAAAACCACTGCTCTCTTTTTGAGCAGTCTCACAATTGACACGGTCCTGACAATATATGGTACCTGTCAGATTTTAACCAATTCCAAAGGTTTGGGGCAATTAGTTGTGCCTTTATTTTTTCAACATAGTGACCTAAATGGCGATTACGGCTTTTGTACTATTCAAACGAACAATAGTGAGGAGCCTGAATTCATTTATCCAGCTGTGAAATGCAATCCCACAATGTTTCTCTCTTCCTGTCAAGAACTGCAAAGTGACACCACTAGAGTGTGGACAGTTCCAGTGGTCATGTTCGTCAAAATTTCAGTGTATACCGCAAATGTGGAGATGTGATGGCATGAAGGACTGTGATAATGGAAGTGATGAATCTGGATGTGAGTGTTTCTGGTCTTCCTGCCAGTATTTGTTGATTATAAATTCAAGTGCAAGAGTCTTTTTTTTCTAGGTGGTCAGGTGAAATGCCCGTCGCAGTCGTTTCGTTGTGGGAGTGGTGAATGTGTGCAACCAGACCTGGTGTGCAACAGGGTCCCTAACTGTGTGGATGGTTCTGATGAGGGTGTGGGATGTCTGAAGAACAACTGCTCTAGTATCAGCCTGTCGTGCCAACACTACTGCATCAGTACTCCACATGGAGCGGTCAACCTTTTTTATTTGTTTATAAACAGACCTATTTATATAAAGGCATTTTAAATTCAACGCATCTGTTGCAGAGTTGACCTAAATGTATTGACACGTATATTTGAGTGAAACTGCTTTTGAAATGAGAAAATAATTAGGGCAGGACTATTTCGTCCATCGAGAACTGATTAGATCATTGTAATCAAAAACATTAACCTAAAATTTACAATGATTATTTATATGCCCTTGTTTTTATCTGTACTGTTTAATGTAATTACATTGAAAGTCACAGTGAAAATAATGCAATCAATTTCAAGATTTAGATTAATGACATTACAAACCATTTAATCAGTAAAATTTATTGTAAAGATGCCACAGTACAGTTCTTGTCACTGGTTGTGTTGGCTCTAAATATTTTGTAGACCTCAAGTTAAAACAACACCGTAAACTTATGCATTTTAATTTCAATACTATAACATCCTGGCCATACATGAGTTTTGCAATGCGTTCACTTAAATTGTCCAAAGGTCGTATGATTCCAACGTATTTTTCCCTCCATATTCTATTTTGTCTGAAGTCCGCTCTGAAACCGACAAAATCTAAATGTTCAGCCATTTCAGTGCAGATCGGTCTAAAGAATCAGAATTGATCCAAAGTAGACTATGCAACAGATGTGCTGACTTCTAATTTGGTGTGGTGTGTGGCTTCACAAATTTTGGCCATGCCTAAAGATTCTATGGGCAGGCTCGCCATCCAAAGATATCTGCAAAAGATTACATAGACGTTTTAATTTCTTAATCATATTAAATTTTGGCATTCTGTTGAAAGTTTTTGTGTTTACAGAGATGTGGCTGTAAGACTGGTTTTCGGCTCCAGTCTGATGGTTTAACCTGCACAGATATTGATGAATGCACAGAGATTCAGCCTGATGTCTGTAGTCATAACTGCCTCAATACTCAGGGATCCTACCTATGTCAGTGCCATCCTGAATATATACTAGAACCAGACGGTCAGAGCTGCAAGACCTCAGGTATCAGACCGCAGCAACTTGTTAGAATGCATTCTATGATTCAATGGTTCAAACAATGTTTGTGGCAGCAGTTTTCCTTTGTTTGATTTTGTGTAGGTATGTACATGTACATACAACCAATTACTTGTGGGGTAATTTTGTTTAGCTTCTGAACTATCCCTTTGTTTAAATCACCCTCAAGGCATCCTAGATATATACGATTTTCTTTCAGACAAATATTATCGGAGTTACTATTTCTCATCCCCCATTTACTCCAATTTTAAAGCTTAGTTATAATACCATTTATCCAGGAATTTCTCAGACTGTATTCGTCTGCAGAAGAGTCATAAACACCCTGGATGCCTTGAAGGCAAGTTAAAAATGGGGTAATTTTTTTCCCTCTGAATGAATATCGATTTGAAAAATGTAATTGCTTTAAAATGTACACATTGTTGATATTAGGGTGGGTATATTAGTTTCTTTTAGGGTGGGTATATTAGTTTCTTTTGTCTAAATTTGGTTAAGGCCAGTGTATGAGGACATGGATTTTTTTACATGTAGAGGAGCCTAGTCTCCTGGTCTCTGGGCAGTACGAGCTGTTGAGTTTGGGTCTGCGGAGCTTCAGTATTCAAGCGCTTATAACACCAGGGCGGAAGTCCATCTTCTCTCTGGACTACGACCAAAAGGAGAGAAAGGTGTACTGGGTCAGTCTGGAGGAAGAGAGCATTAAATATGCTTTCCATGGAGAAAAGAACAACATTGGCACAATTGTCAAAGGTAAAGAAAGATTGTGCATAAAAAACACTCCAGCAAATGAATCTCACTAAATACTACTCTGTATACCACAAACAACAGCTAAGCAGGTGCTAGGTCATTCTGTGTCCCTATTTGAAGGCTGCAGCATTGAATCTTGGGATTGCCTAGGCCTTGAAGGATACATCTGACGGAAATGAAGGATGCATTTTTGCGAAAGCCTTGCCACCTCAATCGTTCTGAAGTGTCCCAATTGATTTTGAAAGGCAGCCTTCGATTTGGGACACGGCTAGTCTAAGTAATTGCTTAGCATTAACACCCCAGTAGCTGCTTAGTATCCCACTAACTACCTCTCAGAATGTCACTTGGTTACCGAGATGCAAAGCAGGGGATAGGTCAAGTGTCCATTAGACTAGAAATTGTGATGTGTGCTTGCCAGTTTTCAGATGTTGTTTCAGCTCTGGCAGAGAATTTATCCATTTCAAAACCTTTGCTTGTTCAGGAGTGAAGTCCGACTCCATTGCTATCGACTGGATTGGAAGGAACCTTTACTGGGTAGATGGTGCAGCTGGTCAGATTTTGGCTGTGAGACTGGGTAGCAGCATTGTAGCACCACAAGACTACATTATAATTCTGGATGAAGATTTGGAGCAGCCTCGCTCACTTATGCTTCTGCCGCAGAAAGGGTACATACAATCTCTTCAAGGTGGTGCTGTTTTTTTCCCTCCCGATTGTTAACGTTATAGAATGAATGTGTGCTTGCAGGATTATGTTCTGGTCAGAGATTGGAGGTAGAGCTCAGATTGTGCGGTCTAGCATGGATGGTTCGGAGAGAAAGGTGGTGATCAGTCATGGTTTGAGCTGGCCGGTCAGCATCACTGTGGATATCTTGAATGACAAACTTTATTGGACCGATGAGAAACTCAAATGTATTGGCTCAGCAACACTGGATGGAGAGAACATGAGGGTAATCTAATGTTTGTTTAGAATGGTGTGCTTTTGTTTTAAAATCATCAAGAACTCTGTTTTTGTCCTTGTGTGAAAAAGCCTTCAAGTTAATGCCTCAATCTTCTAAATTGAAGCGAATAGCTTTATTCCTTAATACGTTTGCATAACTTTCAGACATAGTTGATCATAGTTGTGGCTCAGAGCATTTCTTTAAGCTGATGAACGCAGTAAAATTGACATCCATTTAAATTTACAGGTCTCCGATGTGTAAAATGGGAAATTTCCTGTGCATGAGGCTAGAATGTACTACATCTTCTTTGCAATTGCACGCTCTACAAAGTTAATAGTTATGGAGCCTTTATTTCAACCAAAATAAACATTTTATTTTATTTTGCATCATAATAACGACTGTACAACCAATGTACACTCTCGGTTAGCTGCTAGCCATCTATTGTGATGCCCATGCTGAATAAATGTAGTTGGCAGTGCCCACAGCATTTCCAGTGCACAGTGTCGGAATTTACTTGCTCGTTTTCACTCGCTCCTTAACGTATACTATATTAGTGAACTAATGTAGGAAAGAGTGAATGATGTCTGTTTACAGGTGCTACAACTATCTGAGATGGCCAGTCCCTTCTCTGTAGCTGTGTTTAACGACTTTGTTTATTGGTCCGACACCCGTAGAAGATCCATTCAGGTGGCCAACAAGCTCACTGGCAAGAACCGTAAAACTGTTCTTAAAAGACCAAGTCAGCCATTCTGCCTCAAAGTGAGTATGCATATAGAAATGAAAAATGTTCTTCTATGTTGTTGTTACCTCGCCTTTCTTTAGCACATTGAATATCTTTGCATTTGTCTAGGTTGCCCACCCCTTTCTACAGCCCAACGTGACAAGCCCCTGTGAGAGGCTGAAATGTTCCCACACGTGTCTGCTAGCTCCAGGGCTTAAAGCTGTATGCCGCTGCCCTGCAGGACACCTGCTGGCTGCAGACGGACTCACCTGTTCCTCTCCTGTCGAGTCCTCATCATCTTTCCTTCTACTTTTATCTCCTACCATGATCACTCAGGTGCATAAAGAGGAATAGATTGTGGGGTGGTTGTAAAACGCATGTTTTACTTGACTCGTCACTGATAGAAAGTTCGTAGATGTTTCTGCTAACAAGTATGTTTAACACCGCTGATAAAATCATCAGCTTAAGAATATAATTTTTTCTCATGCCATTAAAAAGTGCTGGGTTGTTTAGTGTACATGTTTTCAATTCTGGTCATTTGGATTCTTCGGAGGAACACGAGTGGCCTAAATTTCTGCTGGTCAAAATACATTAGCATTGGGGAGCCAGAACAATAATGAAGTTATTAAAGATTTCTGCACGGCTATCCCAGGCTTATTGTCTTTTTCCCCACACAGATCTTCACACAAAGCCTGCAAGAGACTGGATTGAAGAAATGGCCGGAGCACAATGCCTTTGCTCTCCTCAGCGTAAATGAGGCATCTAGCTTTGATCTGCTTCTCAAAGACCGCACTGTTTTCCTCGCCGATGCTGGTCAGGGTTCTGTAGCCAAACTGAAACTAAGCGGCTCTGGCTTCAGACCAACAGGACACTTTCTACAGCTCAAGGGAGACTTGGTGACTGCTTTAGCTGTGGACTGGGTTTCCCAGAACCTCTACTGGAGCAGCATCAGGAGTCCTCAGCTTTACGTTACGTCTCCTGGAGGAAAATACACTCTGCTGGTCCTGCAGGCTGAACTTCAGGAGACTATCTCCATTGCTCTACACCCTCCAACAGGAAGGCTTTGCTTCACTGCAGTGAGCCGGAGGGGATCTGAGCCTCTACCACAGGTGGACTGCGCATACATGGACGGGAGCAATCGCACGCTGTTGTGGAGTAAAGCAAAGATGCCAATTTCACTTGCGTTTTCAGACACCGGAACATCGCTGTACTGGGCAGATACCGGTATGTGTGTGTGTTTGTTAATATGAAAGCTAAAACGAAATGACAGCCAGAAATTGGAACGAATAGATCAGAAGTTTAAGGCATTATTTTTTCCGCGATACACAACAAACAATTTTTCCGCAAGGCGGAAGGGTAAAGAATCTGGTAGATTTGAAATATTAACAAGGAAGGGCTGGAAAGGTAACTATTCACATTGTGTTCTATGAATCAAGTCAGTAATTATTTAATTGGGGTTTAAATATGTAATCTGCTTTTTGCTGTTCGAGAAAACATACTGAAACAATTTAAGACTTATTTTACTGGGTCGTCAAATATATTATATACCCACATGACAAGAATAATTATACTATATATATACTTCATAATTTGCAGTAGCATAAATGAGCGAGTAACATCCCTAAAAACCTGCAACGATTTTAGGAGACTAAATGAAAAAGCAGAACCTCTACTGGTAAGATACTTGTTTATATTTACAAATATAGTTGTACATTATGCCCTGTTCATGTGAAATGTTTCTGTGAACTTCGTTTCAAAAACACAGTAGTATTTAGCAATTTTAGTATAGTTCGAGGGAAGACTACAGGATACAAAATGTATATTACTGTTGTGTAGTAAAAACTAAAAGATCACAGAATCCAAAAAGAAATTTAGAAGTCAATAAAACAGCTTTTTATGAATGGATTACAAACGCCCTATAAAAAGCTATGCGATTTTGTTTGAACAGTTTAATGTGTGAAACCAAATTTTGGTCCAAAAATAGCTGGGTGCTACTGAGGGATGATACTAAAAAGTTGTTTAATATGAAACCTTTTAATTAAAAAGCGATTTCATTTTTAATTAAAGAAACTGAATTGCACAAATCCAGGCTTTTTTATTTGTGGTTAACAGAGTAGAGTTCAAAGGAATAAATGAGAACTAATTTAGTTTAACAAGCTAAATCTGAAGGTTAAGCACTTGCATTACTGTTGTCTGAAGATTAATATAATCATATAATATAATATAATTTGTTACTATGTATCACTAATAACTGTCTTTGATTTCACAGGGGCTGGATCAATAAGCTCTGTTGATATTGATGGCTCGAACTATAAGGAATACAATACTGGACCGAATTTCATTGTGTCATTTGCCCGTATTGAGGACATCATCTTCTGGGTCACCCTAGAAAATGGTAATCTGCCCACTGTATGGCATTGTATTGCCAACTTTGTCTCTTAAATGGATATAAAAAAGGTCTTTTGTGTTCTGTTGTTTTATTACCAGAAATGCTATTAACAATAATGACCACGTTTACATGGACCACAATAATCAGATATTACCACGGTCCATTCTTTATCAGAGTATTGTCTTAATCGTGTAAACTGACATTTTTGATCATTAGATTTGGGTTTAGCTTAATCGGAGTAAACTCATAATCGTAGTAAAGACTGGTGGAGTACTCTTATTTTAGTTGCATTATCGAAGTCTGGAATAGACATGTACGCACTTTTACCACCGCGCAGGAACTTTTGCGGCACTTTGCTAGAGGTTACACATAGCAGTGGGCAGTCGTTTCATTTTATGCCAAACAACATGGTTTCAACCAAGAAAGCACATTTTGGTCCGAACGGGGAAACAAGATGCCAACAATTCTAGAAAATGAAACGCCAACAATTCTAGAAAATGAAACGCCAACAATTCTAGAAAATGAAACGCCAAAAACTCATGTTAATTAAGCTAAATGTTTTCTTGTACAGCTGCTTTTTGACAATGAAAATTTTAAAAAGTGCTATATAAATAAACTTGACTTCTTAAACTTGCCCTACTTGGTTAAGTCAAGTGTAAGCATGTAAAACGGGAACATTAAGAATATACCTTTCATGTAAAGCAAGTCAACACATTAATCGTAATTTTAGCTTACTCCAAATAAGGACAGTAATTGGATAACTGATGTCCATGTAAACGTGGTCAGTAAGATTTGTGACTGTTAATGCGCGTGCTAATTTAATTTAGTTCCTTTTAAGAAGGGTTTTAATATGTAACTACTCATGCTTGCTGCTCAAAACAGGTACAATTAAAGTGTGGTACACTGATGGCTTCCAGCCCAAGCAGATGTGGTTTGAGGTGAAGACAAACATAGTAGAACTGAAAGCTTACAGCAAGTCCAGCCAGAAAGGTATCACTGTCTATAACCTTCTCTGAAGTCAACAATTCTTGTCTGATCTCCATCTATTCTTTCCCCACCAGGAACCAATTTCTGTTCGGAAAACAACGGGGGATGCAGTCACCTGTGCCTTCCCTATCCAAGTGGGCGCACTTGTCGGTGTGCACAGGACTACATTTCTGTAAACGGGACAAAATGCGTGTCCAGTCTCAAGTGCCCCAAGGGTAGTACAGCATGCAGGGATGGCCTTAAGTGTATTTCTGCTGCAAAGTTCTGTGACCAAGTCCAGGACTGCCAGGATGGCTCAGATGAAGACTGTGAGTGTTTGTTTGTCTTTATGCTACATTCGGTAGCACAATACAAATGCTTTAAACAATGCAGGAGATGTTGTAGTACCTAATGGAATTAGGCCATTTAAGTGATTAATTATTGATTTTAATGTGAACGATTGATGAATTAAGATATTTTGGATAAAAATCATATGGGATTGGTACTCGTTTCCATTGGTCTTTACTTGAAAAACCTGTTCACATGCAAACCAGGTGGTGTCGAATCCAAATCTGGACCTGGAGCAGCTGAAATTTCTGTACAGAACATGGATAGTCTGTCCTGTGATGCTGAGCGATGCAGCAAGCATGGAAGATGCGTGATGATGAAGGGAGAGTTCGTGTGCAAGTGTGAGGAGGGGTACAGTGGGAATCTCTGTCAGAACGCTGGCTCCAGTCGGACAGCTCTTGCGCTGACCCTCACTTTTCTCTTTGGAGGTGCTCTGCTTGCTGCCGTGATCATGAAAAAGAGGTTTTCCCTTTTCTTTGGATAATAGAAATCATTATCTTACACACTTGTACGTCATACCTTGCTATCAAATATCTCTGCAGAAGGATGCAGGCAGCTGAGCTACATGCTACAGATAAAGAAACGCTTTTGACAGACAAGGAAGATTGCACAACCTTCTCTCAAAACTTTGCAAATGAGCTGTACAATCCGGAAGAGGTACGCATGTTTTATATAAGCTAAATCAAACATTGTTCATTTGTGTCAAAAATGAGAACCGTCACGGTTGGCTCATCCTTATACCTTTCTAAAAATGTATGATACACTTGCATGAAAGCTTAACAGAAATGTTTTTCGTGCCCAAGAAAATGGACAGTCTGTATATTCCATGTAATTTTAAATCACAGCCTGACTTGTTTTTTTTAAGGCAAACCGATTTTGTCATTTCTGGAGCAGCGTTAGTTACTGCATCCTAAATGCATATGTAAAGGATGCTGTTGATCAATTCTGTTTAGCCTCTCCAAATAATGAGGTTTGACAAACTTCAAAAAGATTATTTAATTTTTTAGAAAATAATTTTTAACTCTCTTTCCTGTAGGATCCGATGTGCCCAGCTATCACAACACCTGCCGTCAGCTAAATTTAGGTTTCTAATACATTAGCATCTAAAGAAATGTGCCATTTAATTTTTTCTAATAAAATCTCTTCCTGTATAGGTTTTATTTTAAATGTTTGACTTTCACAATTAATAAAATATGAACCTTTAAATGGTTGTCAGCATTCAGCTCTTTGTCTGAAGTTGTTTGTTTTACTGAATACTAGAACAAAACACCTGTAACTACTATATTCATATTTCGAGACTGGCTATACACAAATGAAACTATTCACATTAATTAATATAATTTTTATATTATAGAGGTGGTACTTAAGCTAATGTAATACATAAAATCCAGTTTGTCTTGGCTTGCACATTTAAAAGGGGTGTTTAATGTTAACCCTGTTCTGGTGAAATCGATTTTCTTTATAATAGCACGTTTGCTGGACTTTAAACAAGGAAAACAAGCTATACTATTGCCAGCAAAGAAATATATAGGGCTGTGGAATGGTTTTTACTTTTTTAAATTGAAGTCTTGTTTTGCAAATAAACTAGTTACACCATAATCTCGTGTCCCATTTTCTAGCTTGAAATTAGTCTACTTTACACAAACCAAGTTCTGTTTGGCTATGCAAAACCATTCCTACAGTGCTTTCAGTACACTGTTTCCCTCCCCCACACAGACTGAAACCTGAACCTTTGTGAGCAAAAGGAAGTAGCTCTCCTGTGTGTTTGAATGGAAACTACTGCTTTTTTGTAGAGACTATGCAATGACAAACATACATGTTTAAGCAACTTATGAAAGTATTTCATCATATGAAATTATGATTAGCGTGTGGCACCATGTGTCTTCAATATTAAGCCTTTTCACAATATTCTAATTTTCTGAGATACTAGATTATAACTGACAACTAAGGAAAATCCCAAATTATCACACACAGACTGATAGATTTCAAATGTTTTTTTAATTTTGATGGAATATAATATACAAGCTTCACTTTCTGAATGGAATTGGTGAAATATCAACTTTGATATTCTAATTATATGACCAGCACCTGTATTACAGTTGCGTCCCAGATGCTGTTTAACTGTCACTTTCGCATTTTGCGTGTTGCCATAGTTTCTACAACCGGAAACTGTGGCTTGTCTCACATCAGTGACTGAATATCTGCACTATTACAAGGGAGACGAGCTGCATCTGAATTCGCTCACTTGTTCACTCATGCACTATTCCCTGTATAGCGAAGGCTATAGTGGACTATTTTGCATATGTGGAATGAGTAAGAAGTTTCGGACACTGGTTTACGAGTATATTCACTCTACATTAGTACAACATTTACAAGAGATGTTCATTCATGAATAAGAATGCATTTTGTGAAAAAGTAGTGAACAAATGTTGGGAATGAGTTGTTTACTCGGAATTCTGACGAAACTACAAAATGGCAGACACCTGATATAATGCACTATATACAGACATGCTCAAATTTGTTGATACCCTTACAGCTCATTGAAGTTATGCTTTATTCCTCCTGAAGAGTGATGGAATTAAAAGCTATCGTATCATGTATACTTGCATGTTATAGAATAAAGCAAAAAAGCTGTGAAGAAAAAGATATTCAAAAAAATATTCGTCAATGGCTTGGACACATTTGTTGGTACCCCTAGTAATACATTATTGGATTATATTTAAAACTAATTGGACCAGAGAAAGGCCTAGTGGTTAGAGCGTTGGGCTTGTGATCAGAAGGTTGGCGGTTGGAATCTCAGTGCCAGCAGGTCATGACTGAAGTGCCCTTGAGCAAGGCACCTTACCCCTGATTGCTCTGCAGTAATGTGCCACTGTAAAAAATTACTTGTAAGGTGCTTTGGATAAAAGCGTCTGCCAAATGAATAAATGTAATACAAGACCACTGATAGTATCCCTCGATCTGGGGCTCCACGCAAGATCTCACCCTGTGGGGTCAAAATGATCACAAGAACGGTGAGCAAAAATCCCAGAACCACAGAGGGGGACCTAGTGAATGACCTGCAGAGAGCTGGGACTAAAGTTACAAAGGATACCATCAGTAACACAATTCGGCACCAGGGACTCAAATCCTGCAGTGCCAGACATGTCCGGCCCATCTGAAGTTTGCTAGAGAGCATTTGGATGATTCAGAAGAGGATTGGGAGAATGTCATTGGGTCAGATGAAACCAAAATAAAACTTTTTGGTTAACTCTGGATGCAACTCATTTTGTTTGGAGGAGAAAGAATGCAAAGAACACCATACCTACTGTGAAGCATGGGGGTGGAAACATCATGCTTTGTGGCTGTCTTGCTGCAAAGGGACCAGGACGACTGATCCGTGTAAAGGAAAGAATGAATGGGGCCATGTATCGTGAGATTTTGAGTTAAAACCGCCTTCCATCAGCAAGGGCATTGAAGATGGAACATGGGTCTTTCAGCATGACAATGATCGCAAACACCGCACCCGGACAACGAAGGAGTGGCTTCGTAAGATACATTTCAAGGTCCTGGAGTGGCCTAGCTAGTCTCCAGTTCTCAACCACATAGAAAATCTTTGGAGGGAGTGTTGCCCCAAAACATCACTGCTCTAGAGGAGATCTGCATGGAGGAATGGGCCAAATTTCCCACCATAATTTGCATGTGATTTTTCAGGAATTTTTCTCATTTTATCTCTCATAGTTGAAGTGTACCTATGTTGAAAATTTACAGGCCTCTAATCTTTTTAAGTGGGAGAACTTGCACAATTGGTGGCTGACTAAATACACTGCTCAAAAAAATAAAGGGAACACCTGATCATCACAGACTATCAATCAACCCGGTAAGCAACCATAAGTGATTGTGAACCATCTTCACTTGTTTTGGAGCAAATAAAAGTGACAACAGGTACACTGGAGAGGCAACAACAAGGGTGGTCTGGGGAGGACCATTCTCAGAGGGTCTTACAGTCCTCCACGTGCTATGAGGTATTGGGATGAAGTCCTCAACTCTATTGTGAGATCTTATGCTGGTGCAGTGCAGAGCCCTCCTGGTGCATAATACCTGACCTTATGTGGCCAGAGTCTATAGGCTGTTTCTGGATGATGAAGGCATTGATGACATTGACTGGCCCCTCACGTTCCCCAGACCTTAATCCAGTTGAGAACCTCTGGGATCTCTTGTATCCAAAGCCATTAAGTAGAACTTACGCTCTGATCCAGGTCTGATAGGAGATTTCACAGGAGACCATCAGCCATCTCATCAGGAGCACGCCCAGACATTGCGGGGAGTTCATACGGGCACATAGGGCCATGCAGATTACTGACTTGCATTGAGTTACTGTGGTAAAACTTTAAAAGTTGAATGAGCCAATATTTATATTTTTTACAGTGATTTTACTGTAATTCCTGCACTGAATGTGTTTATAATTTTGGCTTTCATTGACCATTGTCACATTATTTTGTTCTCGCAAGTTATGCAAAGTATGTAAGTGAAGAGATTTAACCTGGATATTTTCATAATAATTTCATTGAGTTCTAATGTAGTGTGATTTTGGTGTTCCCTATAGGTGTATTATGCCCCACTGTAATTGAAATGGCAGTATTAAAATGTGTAAAAACTCCAAAACAAACTTTTACAATTTAATAAAGGTTTACAAGTAACCCAATGTTCAGATTTTTCTTTTAATCATGATGCATTTACCTCATGCAGAACAGGAAAAAGCAGACCGCACATAACAACTTAAAGAACATAAAAACACTCCAGTTGGTATGGTTGTCCTGTTTACATCGTTTAAATTGAGTTAGAACAAACATATTTACATGATGAAGTGAAAGTCAGTCACTGACTCAGTCCGTTTACAAGAGCACCTGCTGAATAGAACTATGCTTCATCATTCACCTTATTTTGCACATTTCTTTAATTTAATATGCCAAATAATTAAACCCAATCCATTACCTTACAGGGACCTGTTTCAGAAAGCAGGGTAAGTGCAAACTCAGTGTAAGTTAACCGTAATATATCGTAATATATATTACGAACGCGCACAAGTTCGTAACACAGACATTAAAATGGCATGTCCGTTTATTCAGGAACCCGTAGATGAGGAAGCTGCATTAATTCGGAGAGAGTTAAATTTACGTCGGGAGAGAATGGCGAGGCCCCGTTTGGATGTTTTATCATATTCGGGGGATTTTTTATTTGAACGATACCGTTTTTCTGTACAGTCCATTAAATATATCCACAATCTGCTTCATCCTTACAACACAAACCTCACTTGTCGGGGTCGCGCTCTTACATCTGAGCAGATTCTCTGTATTGCTTTACGTTTCTTTGCTAATGGAAGCTTTCTTTATAACACCAGGGATGCAAAACACGCTAGCAAGGCAACTGTATGCAGAGCGGTAAGAAAAGTGTGCATTGCTCTCAAGCCCTTTTTATACATTTTTGTTAAGTTTCCTGGCCACAAACCTGTGAGAGCCATCAAAGAGGAGTTTCATAGGATTGCAGGTGAATGGTGTACTTTCTGAATTAGGCTGATCAAATAAATGTGGTCTTGCTGCCACCTCTGGAAGTAAGCTAATAATTCAAATACCCTTTAGGATTTCCCAATGTGATTGGGTGCATTGATTGCAGCCATATACCCATTATCGCACCTTCCCAAAATGAGGCAGATTATGTCAATCGGAAGTCCATCCACAGCATTAATGTGCATGTACACTGACATGGCCTAATGTTTCCTAATGTCAAAGACTGTGTCCAAGTAAAGTAACTAATGTCTTTGTTTGTCACTGTGAAGATCATATGTGATGCTGCACACATAATTACAAATGTGGAGGCTAAGTGGCCTGGCTTGGTTCATGACTCACGGATATACGTGACCCTGGATCACAAAACCAGTCTTAAGTAGCACGGGAACATTTTTAGTAAAAGCCAAAAATACATTGTGTGGGTCAAATTATAGATTTTTCTTTTATGCCCAAAATCATTAGGATATTAAGTAAAGATCATGTTCCATAAAGCTATTTTGTAAATTTTCAACCCAAAATATATAAAAACTTTTTGTGAGTGGATGGCCTGCTACAGTGATTAACAACTTCAAAGGCGATTTTCTCAATATTTAGATGTTTTACACCCTTTACTTCTAGAGTTTTACACTCTTGTATCTCCACCAGATATTATCCCATCTTAACAACCCATATATCAATAAAAAGCTTAACTATTCAGCTTTCAGTTGATGTAAAAATCTCAATTTCGAACAATTGACCCATAAGACTGGTTTTGTTGTCCAGGGTCACATATCGGGAGTTATCTGTGAGCAACAGAATGGGCCAAGGTAAGGGAATATATGCCCTGAACACATTGTAATGTCAGTCTGTCTGACGAAAAGCAATAAACCAATGTGACCTTACAGGAGAGACGGACGGCCTTCTGCTGGGTGATAGGGGTTACCCGTGCAAACCTAGACTAATAACCCCTTACCCAGAACCTGAGCTAGGCCCCCAGCAGCACTTCAATGTGGCACACAGCAGGACAAGAGCCCGGGTGGAGATGACCATAGGCCTGTTGAATTCACGTTTCCAGTGCCTATGCCATTGTGTTATTGTGGCATGTGTTGTTCTTCAAAATATTGCCATTATTAGAGGGGAGCAACAACCTGCCCTACAAATACAAGAATTTCAGGAAGACCTCATACACCCTGTGGATTTCCAGGATGGAAGGGTAGTCAGAGACCTTATATGCCGCAATGTCTTTGGACACTAATACACCACACAAACACAGGACTGTTATTCAAAATTTAATTTGGCCTGCTTTATGTCCTACAAATACAAAAGCAACAGTTACGTTTTCTTTTAGGGTTGTAAGACTGTTCCATAACTTTGTACACCCACCTCTAGTTTGTGCCTAAGGAGTTCAATTTCCAAATCTGTTTTTAGGATCTGACAGTCCAAGTACACAAGTTCTTTATCAGTCTTTTTTAACTGTTTTCAACTGAAAAACACAAGACAAAGGTTAGATGTTGGGAATTTATACAGAAATGTATACAGATTTATACAAATGGCATTTACGGAACAGTACTGAACAGAGTTAATTTGTGTGTCAGAATTTGATGGACCAGCCTCCTGTTCTGCCATGCTCTGTCAAAAAAAAAGAGAACTTTGTCAGTTTGTGCATGCATACCAACTGGCGTACTATGGAGTGTGTGATTTGGAGATACATCATATAAACATTACCTCTGCAGGCCTCTCTGTGTTAGCAGACAAGGTTTCTTCATCCTGTGAATACAAGCATTTGGTGTAGTGTTCACTTTTTAAGAATGCCCTTAAATTGCATTGGGTAGGTCACTTACAACTGCCTGGGGTTCTGTTGTGACAAGAGGCTCCATAAGGCAAATATTACCATCAGAATATGCTGGGACAAAGAAAAAGTATTTGAGTCAAATAAATGTAACTATAAGAAAGGGTCTGTACAAACGGCCTCTTGCATATTATATCAGCACTAGTATTCTGGGGAATGACAGGTTCTGATTAACTCCCTCCTGGAATTCCCTCAGCCACTGTTCGCCCAGTGTTGAGGCTCAAGGCCATCTCCTCTGCATCCGTCAGAGGTGGTGGTGCAGGTCCCCCCC